>NC_139713.1:1506742-1541742 GCF_964188405.1 Protomyctophum parallelum | reverse complement strand
GTAGAGTTTCTGGACGGCGTGGGCAGAGGTCTTAGTTACCTGTAGAGTGTCTGGATGGCGTGGGCAGAGGTCTTAGTTACCTGAAGAGTTTCTGGATGGCGTGGGCAGAGGTCTTAGTTACCTGTAGAGTTTCTGGATGGCGTGGGCAGAGGTCTTAGTTACCTGTAGAGTTTCTGGATGGCGTGGGCAGAGGTCTTAGTTACCTGAAGAGTTTCTGGATGGCGTGGGCAGAGGTCTTAGTTACCTGTAGAGTTTCTGGATGGCGTGGGCAGAGGTCTTAGTTACCTGTAGAGTTTCTGGATGGCGTGGGCAGAGGTCTTAGTTACCTGTAGAGTTTCTGGATGGCGTGGGCAGAGGTCTTAGTTACCTGTAGAGTTTCTGGATGGCGTGGGCAGAGGTCTTAGTTACCTGTAGAGTTTCTGGATGGCGTGGGCGGAGGTCTTGCGGACGTAGGGGGACATGTCGCTGGCGGCCTCCTTGATAGCCAGCATCATGATGGGCACGATGATGGGAACCCGGATGCTGGAGAGGACCCTCAGAGCGCTGGCCCGGATCAGCTGGTTGGGGTCCTGAACAACGTCGGGGCGGGGAAAACCCATTAGGTGTTTTTCTCTTTTTAAGCATTCATGTTATACTTTAGCTGTTGAAAAAGCTCGTAGCGCGGCACTGTGGAGATCTGCTACCGTTTGAAAAGTCGTGAAAGCGCGGCTCAAATCTTTGAATATTATATTCTTTCGGGAGCGTTTTTAACTCAAATCTTTGCTTCTGGGGGGGGGGGGTCCCTGGTGAGGGGGTGAGGAGGTGGGGTGTGTGGTGGTGGGGGGGTGAGGTGGTGGGGGGGTGAGGTGGTGGGGGGGTGTGGTGGTGGAGGAGTGAGGTGGTGGAGGAGTGAGGTGGTGGAGGGGTGTGGTGGTGGAGGAGTGAGGTGGTGGGGGGGTGTGGTGGTGGAGGAGTGAGGTGGTGGGGGGGTGTGGTGGTGGGGGGGTGAGGTGGTGGGGGGTGAGGTGGTGGAGGAGTGAGGTGGTGGAGGAGTGAGGTGGTGGGGGGGTGTGGTGGTGGAGGAGTGAGGTGGTGGGGGGGTGTGGTGGTGGAGGAGTGAGGTGGTGGGGGGGTGTGGTGGTGGGGGGTGAGGTGGTGGGGGGGTGAGGTGGTGGAGGAGTGAGGTGGTGGAGGAGTGAGGTGGTGGGGGGGTGTGGTGGTGGAGGAGTGAGGTGGTGGGGGGTGTGGTGGTGGGGGGGTGAGGTGGTGGGGGGGTGAGGTGGTGGAGGAGTGAGGTGGTGGAGGAGTGAGGTGGTGGGGGGGTGTGGTGGTGGAGGAGTGAGGTGGTGGGGGGGTGAGGTGGTGGAGGAGTGAGGTGGTGGAGGAGTGAGGTGGTGGGGGGGTGTGGTGGTGGAGGAGTGAGGTGGTGGAGGAGTGAGGTGGTGGGGGGGTGAGGTGGTGGAGGAGTGAGGTGGTGGAGGAGTGAGGTGGTGGGGGGGTGTGGTGGTGGAGGAGTGAGGTGGTGGGGGGGTGAGGTGGTGGAGGAGTGAGGTGGTGGAGGAGTGAGGTGGTGGGGGGGTGTGGTGGTGGAGGAGTGAGGTGGTGGAGGAGTGAGGTGGTGGCAGAGTGAGATGACTGGTTACCTTCAGGGCCCTCTGGAAGGTGCTGATGGAAAGCAGAGCCAGATCTTGTTGCTCCTCTGCGTATCTGACCAGGTAGACATAGACCAGCTTCTTCAGCTGACATGCACACGCACACGCACGCACACGCACACGCACACACACACACACACACGCACACGCACACGCACACGCACACGCACACGCACACGCGCATGCGCACGCACACGCACACGCACACACACACACACACACACACACACACACACATTTAAATGAAAGGTTAAAAACATGACCAAATATGACTCTCTGGGTGATAACACTCATGCACGCACGTACGCACGCTTCAGCTTATTTTGCTTAAACATACACACACACACACACACTAATACTACAGCCTCTTTAGCAGATCTACAAGCTCACAGCACATGGCACCTGCAAGGCACTGTGGTCTTGTAGATCTGCTATCAGGCCATGCTGACGTGCCGTACCTCGATGTTCTTGCTGGCGACATTCTTCACCACAGCTGGAAACAACTCGGATGAATTCTTGCCTTTGGCGATCAGCTGTACGTGAAAAAAAAAACAATGAAATGCCTTTGGCGATCAGCTGTATGTGAAAAAAAACACAATGAAATGCCTTTGGCGATCAGCTGTACGTGAAAAAGAAACACAATGGAATGCCTTTGGCGATCAGCTGTACGTGAAAAGAAACACAATGAAATGCCTTTGGCGATCAGCTGTATGTGAAAAAAACACTGATCAAAAAATGACAAATTCCACCTTAAAGGACAACTTTAGTTTTTTTCAACCAAGGTTCATGTTTTAGGTTGTTAGAGAAAGTAAAAGGTGAGTGTTAATTTTCTTTCATTTGCTGCTTTCTTTCATTTTAGGGATTTTATCAGCTGGGGCATTCGAACATGGGGCTAAATATGTATTTTTTTCACACAATTTTATAGCGATTAATTTTTTTATTAGACTATTGTTATTGTAAATGAGCGATACTTTGCCGCACTCCACAGTTTTTGCCGCACACACTCGAGCCATGTGTCAAATTGACCCGCTTCATCGGGAATCGTGTGCTTGTATTTTGCTAAGAGATCCGTTGTATAGTTTAATTTATATTAATTAATTAGTTCTCCATACAATTTACAATTTTACAATTTAGGCATTTAGCAGACGCTCTTAATCCAGAGCGACTTACATTTAAGCAAGAACAAAAGCATGGGAATACATCACATAAAAGCATCTATCATGAAACATGCGTAAGCTAAGAAGGTAACAGTGGAATATCTATATGATGAAACTATACATACACTATACATAACAAACTATACATATTCACTGAATCACTACTATGCTATACATATGTACTATGGCGTGCTATGACTATATACAATACAATTATAGTGCTGTCTACATAACATGCTATAAGTCTGTGTCAAATGCTATCTAAGCCAACAGAAATGCTATCTAAGGGGTTAGGGTAAGTGCTATGGGCCATGATGGAGTCTGAAAAGGTGGGTTTTCAGGCTACGGCGGAAGATTGGGAGTGATGCTGCAGTTCTGACTGCAATGGGAAGTGCATTCCACAGTTTTGGAGCCAGAAGGGAGAAGAGTTTGGGACGTGTGGAGCGTTGTCCCGGCGTTTTTAGTGAGGGTACTTCCAGTTTCCCTGCGTTGGCTGATCTGAGTGCGCGGGAGGGTTTGTAGGGTTCAATCATACTTGTAAGATATGGGGGAGCCATACCTTTGGTTGCTTTGAATGCCAGCATCAGAGTTTTGTATTCTGTGCGGGCAGCGACCGGGAGCCAGTGGAGGGAGCGGAGCAGGGGGGAGACATGTGAGAATTAATCCATAGACTTATAATGGGGAAATCGAAGACTAAATGTAAGTATTTTTCTTCCATTGGAGACCGTAAGCGCCATATTTACAAGACTTGGGAGGGAGGTTCATAATAATTATGAAAGATAATTGAAAAGGAATTACATCAGTCGGCCTCATGGTGGCGCTATAACAGCCCACTTTACGTTGTTCCCTGTATCTCTTGAACCGTAAGTCGTAAAATAAAAATGTCTTTTTCCATGGATTCCTTGGGTCAAGATGCATTTTCACATATAGGCCATGCCCATTTTTGTCAGGAAATAAATTCCTGCTAATTTGAATTTTCTCCAAAACACACTTTTGGCTCCTCCTCCTACAGATTTTGTCCAAATCTCACAAAATTCGGCACACATGATCTCCGGACCTATCCGATTAAAACACCAACTGCTGAATTTTGGTAGTGTGTATCCTTCGGCCGTAATCGTCGTCTGAAGATAGTAGGAGGGGCCTATTTTACAAAAAATGCCATAAATCACGAACGGAATGTCTAAAAGCAATTCCATTTTCATCCATAGGGGGCGCCGCAAATGCGATAAATGTAACCATTTGTCGCAAAAACATGATTTCTGGGAGATAAATCTCCTCCGAAGTAGTTATGCATGATCACAGGGGTGACGTGACATTGTAATTGGCTGGCAAAATTAGTGGGAGGGGCCTATTGACTGCGGCAACCACACTTTGCATTTCTTCAAAATTGCGACCTTTCTACTAGTTTATATTCATATTTGAATAGAAGAGAGAGGTCGCACACAATGCATTGCGACGCATCGTGAGCTTGTAGATCAGCTATTTTCAAATGGTCGAAATGTATATTGGGTTGAAGTAGTTACAGTAATGTATGTTTTTCTAATCAAAATGTAAATCTCCAAAGTAACTAGTAACTAAAGTTTTAAAATAATTGTAGTGGAGTAAAAGTACAAATGTTGGCTCTGAGATGTAGTGGAGTAGATGTAAATGCATTGGAAATTGGAATACAGACAGTCTGTATTCCAATTTCCAATGCATTTACTCCACTACTGACTGTCAGTCAAGTAAAGTACAAATACCTCAAAATTGTACTTAAGTACAGTATTTGAGTAAATGCACTTAGTTACTTTCCACCACTGGGTTAACGGCAGGAGGATGAGTTAACAAAACGTCAACAAAGAGAGAAGTATATGACCAAGCTGTCCGTCTGACGACAACAAAGATTACCAAAGTATGACTATAGGACACAGAAGTGGTCAATGTTTTCCTCAACTTCATATTGACATCCGTTGTCCAGATCATATCTCACAGCAGGGCTGCAGGCAGTCAGCATAGTACTGTACAGTATATTGGTGTTTTAAGAAGTATGTTATACTTTAGCTATTGAAAAATAGCAGATCTACAAGCTCATAACGAGGCACCGAGTGCCACGCTACGAGCTTGTAGGTCTGCTATTTTTGAAAAATCGTGAAAATGTGGTGCAAATCTTTGAATATATATTCTTTCTGTCAGAGCGATCGTTTTTAACTCAGTCTTTGCTTCATGGGGGGGTCCCCTGGAACAACATATTTTCAGATGGGGGTCCGCGGCCAATTACATATATTTTTGGGGTCCTTGACATGAAAAACTTTAAGAATGACTGACATAGAAACATAGGTGCATAAGGAGAAGAGACTGGAGCAGCACGGACATTTAGAGCCTTTTATTTAGGTGCTGAGTATACAAAAAGACTAACGTTTCGACCTTGCGGTCTTCATCAGAGTCATGAAACATAGGCTTTTCAGAAAACTGTCATTTGCAGAAATGTCTTCAGGTCTAAATGGGACCGGACCGCATGCATCTCCATATGATATGATCTACTGTGCCACGGATATGTCAACATGAAGTCCAAATGAGTCATAGTTCTCTCTTTTTCTATCTTTTTGTCATCAGTTTCCTCCTTTAAGTGAAAGAAAAGTAGTGTCAAAATATCTTTTGTATGTTCGGTTTCCAAACAGGCCGTATGCGGGTACACTATAGTGCTGGCGCCCTTTTACCGTTTGTGGCAAAAACATGATTTTTGGGAGATAAATCTCCTCCGAAGTAGTTATGCATGATCACAGGGGTAACGTGACATTGTAATTGGCTGGCAATATTAGTGGGAGGGGCCTATGTAAGCGACTGTGGCAACCACACTTTGCAATTTTGAAAAATTGTGACCTTTCTAGTTATTTACTATAGTCCTACTAGACCCCAAGAAATTACATCTGGCCACAAAAGATCACAGGATCTACTGAATCTACTGGGGGGAAGCCACACTGTGTGTCATAGGCTCAATATGTCAGTTTGACACTTTCAGTGGACTTAACCCATTCTGACCGGGCACCAATTTTGGTGTCAGCATCATGTTATGCTTTAGCTATTGAAAAATAGCAGACCTACAAGCTCATATCGCGCCACCGAGTGGCGCGATACGAGCTTGTAGGTCTGCTATTTTTTGAAAAATCGAAGAACCACTGACATTTTTAGAATCTGATCTCAGGTCAGAATGGGTTAATCAGACCAGTGTGTGTCCAGTGGAAAACTCGTATGAATCTGATCTCAGGTCAGAATGGGTTAATTACTTTATCTAATAACAACCTATAATAACCTCTCATAACCAAGGTTCTAATAACAATCTATAATAACCAAGGTTCTAAAAACAACCTCTAATAACCTCTAATAACCAAGGTTCTAAAAACAACCTCTAATAACCTCTAATAACCAAGGTTCTAAAAACAACCTCTAATAACCTCTAATAACCAAGGTTCTAAAAACAACCTCTAATAACCTCTAATAACCAAGGTTCTAATAACAATCTATAATAACCTCTAATAACCAAGGTTCTAAAAACAACCTCTAATAACCTCTAATAACCAAGGTTCTAAAAACAACCTCTAATAACCTCTAATAACCAAGGTTCTAATAACAATCTATAATAACCTCTAATAACCAAGGTTCTAATAACAATCTATAATAACCTCTAATAACCAAGGTTCTAAAAACAACCTCTAATAACCAAGGTTATAGAGCTGTCCCCAACTAAGGATTTGTATAGTCGAAATTAATATGAATACATTTGCTGTTAGTCGACTGATAGTCGACTGAGCACCCCAACAATCCTCTTACAATTTACAATTTAGGCATTTAGCAGACGCTATAGATCCAGAGCGACTTACATTTAAGCAAAAACTAAAGCATGTCATACATCACATGTATAGTCATCATGAATCATGTATAAACTAAGAGCGTAACAGTGGAGTATCTATGTCAACTATACATACTATATTATATATTATACAATATACAATACATGTGTACTATAAAGTGACTACATAAAATGCAATTCTAGTGCTGTCTACGTAACGAGCTATAAGTCTGCAGTGATGTAACTAGGGTGCGTTTTGCGTCCAAAAACGCAGTTTATAGTTTTGGGACGCAATAGACCATCAACCTGTGCGTCCATGGGATGCACTACTGTACTCCCACTGAAAAGAAATCGCGGGGGAAAAAAATGCGGTAAAACAATAATCTATGGGCGGGGCCAGCAGCGCTGCTGCTCTCGATTGGTTGAGCTGAGGTGACAACACTGAGGAGACCGGAGCGAGGCGAAGCGCACAGCCAGTCAGCCACACAACACAACACCGCACATTTTAAACTTCTGAGTGCGACACAGCGCCGCGGACACACAGAAAAATAACCTGGAAAAGCCCACAGAAACGCTATGGCCACGAGAGAGGGAGAGAAAGAGCGTGTGTGTGCGTGAGGGAGAGAGAGAGCCATAAAGCTGTCGCGACGAGTTTGCTTGCAGTTGTTGTTCTACCGCTAACAGCTAGGCTAACTGCAGAGAGGGGTGTCCGGGGGGGGGGGGGTGTGTGTGTGTGTGTGTGTGAGAGAGCCATGATCTATTCTAAATTGTCAAAACAGAAGCACAATATTATGAGGCTAATGCTACTGGAGATTAGTAGAGTATATTGTTTTATACACGGACAGTAGTGTGCACTAGACTTTTTTTTTTTTTTCAGGGCAAGGCATTAGGCATATCATTACTAGAAATGTGATGTACACAATACTAAACACTGGAATAATTAAATTCAACTAGCACAACGGTTAAATGATTTGTATTTGCACATTTCTTGATATTGACATTACAACTGGACTGGATGTTATGGCACAATCTGCTCAAGAGGCACTATAATTGCAACCCACACTCATGTTAAATGCTATATTCAAAAGGTGGATTATCATTTAGCATCATATGAGCTATACGAGATTTATTTTTCTCTTGCCGTTTAAGCAAAATATTGTAGACAGGTAAAGGTTGGAGAACAACTGGTCTAATGCATTTAAAACGGGTGTTTTACTGTTTTCCCACTCCCCACATGGGGCAAATATAGCCTATATAGCGGCAAATATAGCCTATATGCAGAATGTATGCTGCATCCATGTTCATACACTACAGTATGTGCATATACAGTATATGTATTATGTATAGGAAATATATGTGGCATATGTGACATGTGGCATATAAAAATATGTTCATATTATTGGTTTAGAAAAGTACAATAAAGCAAATAAATTTGAAAATAGACAATCTACAAGCTCACATGTGTCTCATCGAGCTTGTAGATTGTCTATTTTCAAATGGCCGAAATGTATTTAAGTACAATACTATATACATAGCTACTTTCCACCACTGTTGAATATAATAACCAGTCATTATTTAAACATGAATATCTCTGTATTCCGGGACCCCCCCGGCCGTGCCAGGGGGGGGGGGGGGGGGGGGGGGGTTCTGGTTATATGGAAACGGAAGCAGAACTTGGTTCTGGAACTACACATGGTTCTTGGTAGTTCTAGGGCCTGGAAAGTTCTGGTTCTGGTTCTGGTTCCACCCCATAGTGGAAAAGGGGCCTAAGTCTACTATCTAAGGCCCTTTTTCCACTATGGGGTGGAACCAGAACTTTCCAGAAGCTGAACCTATTTTTTTAGTTCTGGGTTTGTTTCCACAGCGCGGTACGGCACGGTTTCAGACCAGGTTCTCAGAACCTTTTTCCGGCCCTGCTTTTGAGGTAGTACTAACACTGAGTTCTGGGAACCTATGGGCGGGATCGGGCAGCGCTGCTGCTCTTGATTGGTTGAGCTGAGGTGACACTGACAACACTGAGGAGACCGGAGCGAGGCGAAGCACACAGCCACACAACACAACACCGCACATTTTAAACTTCGACACAGCGCCGCGGACACACAGAAAAATAACCTGGAAAAGCACACAGAAACACTATGGCCACGAGAGAGGGAGAGAAAGAGCGTGTGTGTGTGTGTGTGCGTGAGGGAGAGAGAGAGCCATAAAGCTGTCGCGACGAGTTTGCTTGCAGTTGTTGTTCTACCGCTAACAGCTAGGCTAACTGCAGACTTAACAGGTTCTTGAAAGTTCTGGGTTCTGGTTATATGGAAACAGAAGCAGAACTTGGTTCTGGAACTTCACAGGTTCCTGGTAGTTCTGGGATCTGGAAAGTTCTAGTTCTGGTTCCACCCCATAGTGGAAAAGAGGCCTTGGTCTACATAAAGGGCTATCTAAGGGGCTAGGCTAGGGCAAGTGCTACGGGCCATGGTGGAGTCTGAAGAGGTGGAAGATTGGGAGTGAGGCTGCTGCAGTTCTGACTGTGATGGGAATTGCATTCCATAGTTTTGGACCCAGAAGGGAGAAAAGTTTGGGACGTGTGGAGCGTTGTTGTCCCGGTGTTTTTGGTGAAGGTACCTCCAGCTTCCCTGCGTTGGCTGATCTGAGTGTGCGGGAGGGTTTGTAGGGTACGATCATAATCGTGAGATATGGTATTTGGTTGCTTTGAATGCCAGCATCAGAGTTTTGTATTCTGTTCAGTCTCTTCAGTTTAACATCAACTCACCCCAACAATCCTCTACAGTTTAACATCAACTCACCCCAACAATCCTCTACAGTTTAACATCAACTCACCCCAACAATCCTCTACAGTTTAACATCAACTCACCCCAACAATCCTCTACAGTTTAACATCAACTCACCCCAACAATCCTCTACAGTTTAACATCGACTCACCCCAACAATCCTCTACAGTTTAACATCAACTCACCCCAACAATCCTCTACAGTTTAACATCAACTCACCCCAACAATCCTCTACAGTTTAACATCAACTCACCCCAACAATCCTCTACAGTTTAACATCAACTCACCCCAACAATCCTCTACAGTTTAACATCAACTCACCCCAACAATCCTCTACAGTTTAACATTAACTCACCCCAACAATCCTCTACAGTTTAACATCAACTCACCCCAACAATCCTCTACAGTTTAACATCAACTCACCCCAACAATCCTCTACAGTTTAACATCAACTCACCCCAACAATCCTCTAGTTTAACATCAACTCACCCCAACAATCCTCTAGTTTAACATCAACTCACCCCAACAATCCTCTACAGTTTAACATCAACTCACCCCAACAATCCTCTACAGTTTAACATCAACTCACCCCAACAATCCTCTACAGTTTAACAGCAACTCACCCCAACAATCCTACAGTTTAACATCAACTCACCCCAAGAATCCTCTACAGTTTAACATCAACTCACCCCAACAATCCTCTACAGTTTAACATCAACTCACCCCAACAATCCTCTACAGTTTAACATCAACTCACCCCAACAATCCTACAGTTTAACATCAACTCACCCCAACAATCCTCTAGTTTAACATCAACTCACCCCAACAATCCTCTACAGTTTAACATCAACTCACCCCAACAATCCTCTACAGTTTAACATCAACTCACCCCAACAATCCTCTACAGTTTAACATCAACTCACCCCAACAATCCTCTACAGTTTAACATCAACTCACCCCAACAATCCTCTACAGTTTAACATCAACTCACCCCAACAATCCTCTACAGTTTAACATCAACTCACCCCAACAATCCTCTACAGTTTAACATCAACTCACCCCAACAATCCTCTACAGTTTAACATCAACTCACCCCAACAATCCTCTACAGTTTAACATCAACTCACCCCAACAATCCTCTACAGTTTAACATCAACTCACCCCAACAATCCTCTACAGTTTAACATCAACTCACCCCAACAATCCTCTAGTTTAACATCAACTCACCCCAACAATCCTCTAGTTTAACATCAACTCACCCCAACAATCCTCTACAGTTTAACATCAACTCACCCCAACAATCCTCTACAGTTTAACATCAACTCACCCCAACAATCCTCTACAGTTTAACAGCAACTCACCCCAACAATCCTACAGTTTAACATCAACTCACCCCAAGAATCCTCTACAGTTTAACATCAACTCACCCCAACAATCCTCTACAGTTTAACATCAACTCACCCCAACAATCCTCTACAGTTTAACATCAACTCACCCCAACAATCCTACAGTTTAACATCAACTCACCCCAACAATCCTCTAGTTTAACATCAACTCACCCCAACAATCCTCTACAGTTTAACATCAACTCACCCCAACAATCCTCTACAGTTTAACATCAACTCACCCCAACAATCCTACAGTTTAACATCAACTCACCCAAACAATCCTCTACAGTTTAACATCAACTCACCCTAACAATCCTCTACAGTTTAACATCAACTCACCCCAACAATCCTCTAGTTTAACATCAACTCACCCCAACAATCCTCTAGTTTAAAAACAACTCACCCCAACAATCCTCTACAGTTTAACATCAACTCACCCCAACAATCCTCTACAGTTTAACATCAACTCACCCCAACAATCCTCTACAGTTTAACATCAACTCACCCCAACAATCCTCTACAGTTTAACATCGACTCACCCCAACAATCCTCTACAGTTTAACATCAACTCACCCCAACAATCCTCTACAGTTTAACATCAACTCACCCCAACAATCCTCTACAGTTTAACATCAACTCACCCCAACAATCCTCTACAGTTTAACATCAACTCACCCCAACAATCCTCTACAGTTTAACATCAACTCACCCCAACAATCCTCTACAGTTTAACATCAACTCACCCCAACAATCCTCTACAGTTTAACATCAACTCACCCCAACAATCCTCTACAGTTTAACATCAACTCACCCCAACAATCCTCTACAGTTTAACATCAACTCACCCCAACAATCCTCTAGTTTAACATCAACTCACCCCAACAATCCTCTAGTTTAACATCAACTCACCCCAACAATCCTCTACAGTTTAACATCAACTCACCCCAACAATCCTCTACAGTTTAACATCAACTCACCCCAACAATCCTCTACAGTTTAACAGCAACTCACCCCAACAATCCTACAGTTTAACATCAACTCACCCCAAGAATCCTCTACAGTTTAACATCAACTCACCCCAACAATCCTCTACAGTTTAACATCAACTCACCCCAACAATCCTCTACAGTTTAACATCAACTCACCCCAACAATTCTACAGTTTAACATCAACTCACCCCAACAATCCTCTAGTTTAACATCAACTCACCCCAACAATCCTCTACAGTTTAACATCAACTCACCCCAACAATCCTCTACAGTTTAACATCAACTCACCCCAACAATCCTACAGTTTAACATCAACTCACCCAAACAATCCTCTACAGTTTAACATCAACTCACCCTAACAATCCTCTACAGTTTAACATCAACTCACCCCAACAATCCTCTAGTTTAACATCAACTCACCCCAACAATCCTCTAGTTTAAAAACAACTCACCCCAACAATCCTCTACAGTTTAACATCAACTCACCCCAACAATCCTCTAGTTTAAAAACAACTCACCCCAACAATCCTCTAGTTTAACATCAACTCACCCCAACAATCCTCTACAGTTTAACATCAACTCACCACAACAATCCTCTACAGTTTAACATCAACTCACCCCAACAATCCTCTTCAGTTTAACATCAACTCACCCCAACAATCCTCTAGTTTAACATCAACTCACCCCAACAATCCTCTAGTTTAACATCAACTCACCCCAACAATCCTCTACAGTTTAACATCAACTCACCCCAACAATCCTCTACAGTTTAACATCAACTCACCCCAACAATCCTCTACAGTTTAACATCAACTCACCCCAACAATCCTCTACAGTTTAACATCAACTCACCTCAACAATCCTCTACAGTTTAACATCAACTCACCCCAACAATCCTCTACAGTTTAACATCAACTCACCCCAACAATCCTCTACAGTTTAACATCAACTCACCCCAACAATCCTCTACAGTTTAACATCAACTCACCCCAACAATCCTCTACAGTTTAACATCAACTCACCCCAACAATCCTCTAGTTTAACATCAACTCACCCCAACAATCCTCTAGTTTAACATCAACTCACCCCAACAATCCTCTACAGTTTAACATCAACTCACCCCAACAATCCTCTACAGTTTAACATCAACTCACCCCAACAATCCTACAGTTTAACATCAACTCACCCCAACAATCCTCTAGTTTAACATCAACTCACCCCAACAATCCTCTACAGTTTAACATCAACTCACCCCAACAATCCTCTACAGTTTAACATCAACTCACCCCAACAATCCTCTACAGTTTAACATCAACTCACCCCAACAATCCTCTACAGTTTAACATCAACTCACCCCAACAATCCTCTACAGTTTAACATCGACTCACCCCAACAATCCTCTACAGTTTAACATCAACTCACCCCAACAATCCTCTACAGTTTAACATCAACTCACCCCAACAATCCTCTACAGTTTAACATCAACTCACCCCAACAATCCTCTACAGTTTAACATCAACTCACCCCAACAATCCTCTACAGTTTAACATCAACTCACCCCAACAATCCTCTACAGTTTAACATCAACTCACCCCAACAATCCTCTACAGTTTAACATCAACTCACCCCAACAATCCTCTACAGTTTAACATCAACTCACCCCAACAATCCTCTACAGTTTAACATCAACTCACCCCAACAATCCTCTAGTTTAACATCAACTCACCCCAACAATCCTCTAGTTTAACATCAACTCACCCCAACAATCCTCTACAGTTTAACATCAACTCACCCCAACAATCCTCTACAGTTTAACATCAACTCACCCCAACAATCCTCTACAGTTTAACAGCAACTCACCCCAACAATCCTACAGTTTAACATCAACTCACCCCAAGAATCCTCTACAGTTTAACATCAACTCACCCCAACAATCCTCTACAGTTTAATATCAACTCACCCCAACAATCCTCTACAGTTTAACATCAACTCACCCCAACAATCCTACAGTTTAACATCAACTCACCCCAACAATCCTCTAGTTTAACATCAACTCACCCCAACAATCCTCTACAGTTTAACATCAACTCACCCCAACAATCCTCTACAGTTTAACATCAACTCACCCCAACAATCCTACAGTTTAACATCAACTCACCCAAACAATCCTCTACAGTTTAACATCAACTCACCCCAACAATCCTCTACAGTTTAACATCAACTCACCCCAACAATCCTCTAGTTTAACATCAACTCACCCCAACAATCCTCTAGTTTAAAAACAACTCACCCCAACAATCCTCTACAGTTTAACATCAACTCACCCCAACAATCCTCTAGTTTAAAAACAACTCACCCCAACAATCCTCTAGTTTAACATCAACTCACCCCAACAATCCTCTACAGTTTAACATCAACTCACCCCAACAATCCTCTACAGTTTAACATCAACTCACCCCAACAATCCTCTTCAGTTTAACATCAACTCACCCCAACAATCCTCTAGTTTAACATCAACTCACCCCAACAATCCTCTAGTTTAACATCAACTCACCCCAACAATCCTCTACAGTTTAACATCAACTCACCCCAACAATCCTCTACAGTTTAACATCAACTCACCCCAACAATCCTCTACAGTTTAACATCAACTCACCCCAACAATCCTCTACAGTTTAACATCAACTCACCTCAACAATCCTCTACAGTTTAACATCAACTCACCCCAACAATCCTCTACAGTTTAACATCAACTCACCCCAACAATCCTCTACAGTTTAACATCAACTCACCCCAACAATCCTCTACAGTTTAACATCAACTCACCCCAACAATCCTCTACAGTTTAACATCAACTCACCCCAACAATCCTCTAGTTTAACATCAACTCACCCCAACAATCCTCTAGTTTAACATCAACTCACCCCAACAATCCTCTACAGTTTAACATCAACTCACCCCAACAATCCTCTACAGTTTAACATCAACTCACCCCAACAATCCTCTACAGTTTAACATCAACTCACCCCAACAATCCTACAGTTTAACATCAACTCACCCCAAGAATCCTCTAGTTTAACATCAACTCACCCCAACAATCCTCTACAGTTTAACATCAACTCACCCCAACAATCCTCTACAGTTTAACATCAACTCACCCCAACAATCCTACAGTTTAACATCAACTCACCCCAACAATCCTCTAGTTTAACATCAACTCACCCCAACAATCCTCTACAGTTTAACATCAACTCACCCCAACAATCCTCTACAGTTTAACATCAACTCACCCCAACAATCCTCTACAGTTTAACATCAACTCACCCCAACAATCCTCTTCAGTTTAACATCAACTCACCCCAACAATCCTCTAGTTTAACATCAACTCACCCCAACAATCCTCTAGTTTAACATCAACTCACCCCAACAATCCTACAGTTTAACATCAACTCACCCAAACAATCCTCTACAGTTTAACATCAACTCACCCCAACAATCCTCTACAGTTTAACATCAACTCACCCCAACAATCCTCTAGTTTAACATCAACTCACCCCAACAATCCTCTAGTTTAAAAACAACTCACCCCAACAATCCTCTACAGTTTAACATCAACTCACCCCAACAATCCTCTAGTTTAAAAACAACTCACCCCAACAATCCTCTAGTTTAACATCAACTCACCCCAACAATCCTCTACAGTTTAACATCAACTCACCCCAACAATCCTCTACAGTTTAACATCAACTCACCCCAACAATCCTCTTCAGTTTAACATCAACTCACCCCAACAATCCTCTAGTTTAACATCAACTCACCCCAACAATCCTCTAGTTTAACATCAACTCACCCCAACAATCCTCTACAGTTTAACATCAACTCACCCCAACAATCCTCTACAGTTTAACATCAACTCACCCCAACAATCCTCTACAGTTTAACATCAACTCACCCCAACAATCCTCTACAGTTTAACATCAACTCACCCCAACAATCCTACAGTTTAACATCAACTCACCCCAACAATCCTCTAGTTTAACATCAACTCACCCCAACAATCCTCTACAGTTTAACATCAACTCACCCCAACAATCCTCTACAGTTTAACATCAACTCACCCCAACAATCCTCTACAGATTAAACATCAACTAACCCCAACAATCCTCTTCAGTTTAACATCAACTCACCCCAACAATCCTCTAGTTTAACATCAACTCACCCCAACAATCCTCTAGTTTAACATCAACTCACCCCAACAATCCTACAGTTTAACATCAACTCACCCAAACAATCCTCTACAGTTTAACATCAACTCACCCCAACAATCCTCTACAGTTTAACATCAACTCACCCCAACAATCCTCTAGTTTAACATCAACTCACCCCAACAATCCTCTAGTTTAAAAACAACTCACCCCAACAATCCTCTACAGTTTAACATCAACTCACCCCAACAATCCTCTAGTTTAAAAACAACTCACCCCAACAATCCTCTAGTTTAACATCAACTCACCCCAACAATCCTCTACAGTTTAACATCAACTCACCCCAACAATCCTCTACAGTTTAACATCAACTCACCCCAACAATCCTCTTCAGTTTAACATCAACTCATCCCAACAATCCTCTAGTTTAACATCAACTCACCCCAACAATCCTCTAGTTTAACATCAACTCACCCCAACAATCCTCTACAGTTTAACATCAACTCACCCCAACAATCCTCTACAGTTTAACATCAACTCACCCCAACAATCCTCTACAGTTTAACATCAACTCACCCCAACAATCCTCTACAGTTTAACATCAACTCACCTCAACAATCCTCTACAGTTTAACATCAACTCACCCCAACAATCCTCTACAGTTTAACATCAACTCACCCCAACAATCCTCTACAGTTTAACATCAACTCACCCCAACAATCCTCTACAGTTTAACATCAACTCACCCCAACAATCCTCTACAGTTTAACATCAACTCACCCCAACAATCCTCTACAGTTTAACATCAACTCACCCCAACAATCCTCTAGAGTTTAACATCAACTCACCCCAACAATCCTCTAGTTTAACATCAACTCACCCCAACAATCCTCTAGTTTAACATCAACTCACCCCAACAATCCTCTACAGTTTAACATCAACTCACCCCAACAATCCTCTACAGTTTAACATCAACTCACCCCAACAATCCTCTACAGTTTAACATCAACTCACCCCAACAATCCTACAGTTTAACATCAACTCACCCCAAGAATCCTCTAGTTTAACATCAACTCACCCCAACAATCCTCTACAGTTTAACATCAACTCACCCCAACAATCCTCTACAGTTTAACATCAACTCACCCCAACAATCCTACAGTTTAACATCAACTCACCCCAACAATCCTCTAGTTTAACATCAACTCACCCCAACAATCCTCTACAGTTTAACATCAACTCACCCCAACAATCCTCTACAGTTTAACATCAACTCACCCCAACAATCCTACAGTTTAACATCAACTCACCCAAACAATCCTCTACAGTTTAACATCAACTCACCCCAACAATCCTCTACAGTTTAACATCAACTCACCCCAACAATCCTCTAGTTTAACATCAACTCACCCCAACAATCCTCTAGTTTAAAAACAACTCACCCCAACAATCCTCTACAGTTTAACATCAACTCACCCCAACAATCCTCTAGTTTAAAAACAACTCACCCCAACAATCCTCTAGTTTAACATCAACTCACCCCAACAATCCTCTACAGTTTAACATCAACTCACCCCAACAATCCTCTACAGTTTAACATCAACTCACCCCAACAATCCTCTTCAGTTTAACATCAACTCACCCCAACAATCCTCTAGTTTAACATCAACTCACCCCAACAATCCTCTAGTTTAACATCAACTCACCCCAACAATCCTCTACAGTTTAACATCAACTCACCCCAACAATCCTCTACAGTTTAACATCAACTCACCCCAACAATCCTCTACAGTTTAACATCAACTCACCCCAACAATCCTCTACAGTTTAACATCAACTCACCTCAACAATCCTCTACAGTTTAACATCAACTCACCCCAACAATCCTCTACAGTTTAACATCAACTCACCCCAACAATCCTCTACAGTTTAACATCAACTCACCCCAACAATCCTCTACAGTTTAACATCAACTCACCCCAACAATCCTCTACAGTTTAACATCAACTCACCCCAACAATCCTATACAGTTTAACATCAACTCACCCCAACAATCCTCTACAGTTTAACATCAACTCACCCCAACAATCCTCTACAGTTTAACATCAACTCACCCCAACAATCCTCTAGTTTAACATCAACTCACCCCAACAATCCTCTAGTTTAACATCAACTCACCCCAACAATCCTCTACAGTTTAACATCAACTCACCCCAACAATCCTCTAGTTTAACATCAACTCACCCCAACAATCCTCTACAGTTTAACATCAACTCACCCCAACAATCCTCTACAGTTTAACATCAACTCACCCCAACAATCCTCTAGTTTAACATCAACTCACCCCAACAATCCTCTAGTTTAACATCAACTTACCCCAACAATCCTCTACAGTTTAAGATCAACTCACCCCAACAATCCTCTACAGTTTAACATCAACTCACCCCAACAATCCTCTAGTTTAACATCAACTCAGCCCAACAATCCTCTACAGTTTAACATCAACTCACACCAACAATCCTCTAGTTTAACATCAACTCACCCCAACAATCCTCTAGTTTAACATCAACTCACCCCAACAATCCTCTAGTTTAACATCAACTCACCCCAACAATCCTCTAGTTTAACATCAACTCACCCCAACAATCCTCTAGTTTAACATCAACTCACCCCAACAATCCTCTAGTTTAACATCAACTCACCCCAACAATCCTCTAGTTTATCAACTCACCCCAACAATCCTCTAGATTAACATCACCTCACCCCAACAATCCTCTGGATTAACATCACCTCACCCCAACAATCCTCTAGTTTAACATCAACTCACCCCAACAATCCTCTACAGTTTAACATCAACTCACCCCAACAATCCTCTAGTTTAACATCAACTCACCCCAACAATCCTCTAGTTTAACATCAACTCACCCCAACAATCTTCTAGTTTAACATCAACTCACCCCAACAATCCTCTAGTTTAACATCAACTCACCCCAACAATCCTCTACAGTTTAACATCAACTCACCCCAACAATCCTCTAGTTTAACATCAACTCACGCCAACAATCCTCTAGTTTAACATCAAATCACCCCAACAATCCTCTAGTTTAACATCAACTCACCCCAACAATCCTCTAGTTTAACATCAACTCACCCCAACAATCCTCTACAGTTTAACATCAACTCACCCCAACAATCCTCTACAGTTTAACATCAACTCACCCCAACAATCCTCTAGTTTAACATCAACTCACCCCAACAATCCTCTACAGTTTAACATGAACTCACCCCAACAATCCTCTAGTTTAACATCAACTCACCCCAACAATCCTCTACAGTTTAACATCAACTCACCCCAACAATCCTCTAGTTTAACATCAACTCACCCCAACAATCCTCTACAGTTTAACATCAACTCACCCCAACAATCCTCTTCAGTTTAACATCAACTCACCCCAACAATCCTCTACAGTTTAACATCAACTCACCCCAACAATCCTCTAGTTTAACATCAACTCACCCCAACAATCATCTAGTTTAACATCAACTCACCCCAACAATACTCTACAGTTTAACATCAACTCACCCCAACAATCCTCTACAGTTTAACATCAACTCACCCCAACAATCATCTAGTTTAACATCAACTCACCCCAACAATCCTCTAGTTTAACATCAACTCACCCCAACAATCCTCTAGTTTAACATCAACTCACCCCAACAATCCTCTACAGTTTAACATCAACTCACCCCAACAATCCTCTAGTTTAACATCAACTCACCCCAACAATCCTCTACAGTTTAACATCAACTCACCCCAACAATCCTCTTCAGTTTAACATCAACTCACCCCAACAATCCTCTACAGTTTAACATCAACTCACCCCAAAAATCCTCTACAGTTTAACATCAACTCACCCCAACAATCCTCTAGTTTAACATCAACTCACCCCAACAATCATCTAGTTTAACATCAACTCACCCCAACAATCCTCTAGTTTAACATCAACACACCCCAACAATCCTCTAAAGTTTAACATCAACTCACCCCAACACTCCTCTAGTTTAACATCAACTCACCCCAACAATCCTCTAGTTTAACATCAACTCACCCCAACAATCCTCTTCAGTTTAACATCAACTCACCCCAACAATCCTCTACAGTTTAACATCAACTCACCCCAACAATCCTCTAGTTTAACATCAACTCACCCCAACAATCCTACAGTTTAACATCAACTCACCCAAACAATCCTCTACAGTTTAACATCAACTCACCCCAACAATCCTCTACAGTTTAACATCAACTCACCCCAACAATCCTCTAGTTTAACATCAACTCACCCCAACAATCCTCTAGTTTAAAAACAACTCACCCCAACAATCCTCTACAGTTTAACATCAACTCACCCCAACAATCCTCTAGTTTAAAAACAACTCACCCCAACAATCCTCTAGTTTAACATCAACTCACCCCAACAATCCTCTACAGTTTAACATCAACTCACCCCAACAATCCTCTACAGTTTAACATCAACTCACCCCAACAATCCTCTTCAGTTTAACATCAACTCACCCCAACAATCCTCTAGTTTAACATCAACTCACCCCAACAATCCTCTAGTTTAACATCAACTCACCCCAACAATCCTCTACAGTTTAACATCAACTCACCCCAACAATCCTCTACAGTTTAACATCAACTCACCCCAACAATCCTCTACAGTTTAACATCAACTCACCCCAACAATCCTCTACAGTTTAACATCAACTCACCTCAACAATCCTCTACAGTTTAACATCAACTCACCCCAACAATCCTCTACAGTTTAACATCAACTCACCCCAACAATCCTCTACAGTTTAACATCAACTCACCCCAACAATCCTCTACAGTTTAACATCAACTCACCCCAACAATCCTCTACAGTTTAACATCAACTCACCCCAACAATCCTATACAGTTTAACATCAACTCACCCCAACAATCCTCTACAGTTTAACATCAACTCACCCCAACAATCCTCTACAGTTTAACATCAACTCACCCCAACAATCCTCTAGTTTAACATCAACTCACCCCAACAATCCTCTAGTTTAACATCAACTCACCCCAACAATCCTCTACAGTTTAACATCAACTCACCCCAACAATCCTCTAGTTTAACATCAACTCACCCCAACAATCCTCTACAGTTTAACATCAACTCACCCCAACAATCCTCTACAGTTTAACATCAACTCACCCCAACAATCCTCTAGTTTAACATCAACTCACCCCAACAATCCTCTAGTTTAACATCAACTTACCCCAACAATCCTCTACAGTTTAAGATCAACTCACCCCAACAATCCTCTACAGTTTAACATCAACTCACCCCAACAATCCTCTAGTTTAACATCAACTCAGCCCAACAATCCTCTACAGTTTAACATCAACTCACACCAACAATCCTCTAGTTTAACATCAACTCACCCCAACAATCCTCTAGTTTAACATCAACTCACCCCAACAATCCTCTAGTTTAACATCAACTCACCCCAACAATCCTCTAGTTTAACATCAACTCACCCCAACAATCCTCTAGTTTAACATCAACTCACCCCAACAATCCTCTAGTTTAACATCAACTCACCCCAACAATCCTCTAGTTTATCAACTCACCCCAACAATCCTCTAGATTAACATCACCTCACCCCAACAATCCTCTGGATTAACATCACCTCACCCCAACAATCCTCTAGTTTAACATCAACTCACCCCAACAATCCTCTACAGTTTAACATCAACTCACCCCAACAATCCTCTAGTTTAACATCAACTCACCCCAACAATCCTCTAGTTTAACATCAACTCACCCCAACAATCTTCTAGTTTAACATCAACTCACCCCAACAATCCTCTAGTTTAACATCAACTCACCCCAACAATCCTCTACAGTTTAACATCAACTCACCCCAACAATCCTCTAGTTTAACATCAACTCACGCCAACAATCCTCTAGTTTAACATCAACTCACCCCAACAATCCTCTAGTTTAACATCAACTCACCCCAACAATCCTCTAGTTTAACATCAACTCACCCCAACAATCCTCTACAGTTTAACATCAACTCACCCCAACAATCCTCTACAGTTTAACATCAACTCACCCCAACAATCCTCTAGTTTAACATCAACTCACCCCAACAATCCTCTACAGTTTAACATGAACTCACCCCAACAATCCTCTAGTTTAACATCAACTCACCCCAACAATCCTCTACAGTTTAACATCAACTCACCCCAACAATCCTCTAGTTTAACATCAACTCACCCCAACAATCCTCTACAGTTTAACATCAACTCACCCCAACAATCCTCTTCAGTTTAACATCAACTCACCCCAACAATCCTCTACAGTTTAACATCAACTCACCCCAACAATCCTCTAGTTTAACATCAACTCACCCCAACAATCATCTAGTTTAACATCAACTCACCCCAACAATACTCTACAGTTTAACATCAACTCACCCCAACAATCCTCTACAGTTTAACATCAACTCACCCCAACAATCCTCTAGTTTAACATCAACTCACCCCAACAATCCTCTAGTTTAACATCAACTCACCCCAACAATCCTCTAGTTTAACATCAACTCACCCCAACAATCCTCTACAGTTTAACATCAACTCACCCCAACAATCCTCTAGTTTAACATCAACTCACCCCAACAATCCTCTACAGTTTAACATCAACTCACCCCAACAATCCTCTTCAGTTTAACATCAACTCACCCCAACAATCCTCTACAGTTTAACATCAACTCACCCCAAAAATCCTCTACAGTTTAACATCAACTCACCCCAACAATCCTCTAGTTTAACATCAACTCACCCCAACAATCATCTAGTTTAACATCAACTCACCCCAACAATCCTCTAGTTTAACATCAACACACCCCAACAATCCTCTAAAGTTTAACATCAACTCACCCCAACACTCCTCTAGTTTAACATCAACTCACCCCAACAATCCTCTAGTTTAACATCAACTCACCCCAACAATCCTCTTCAGTTTAACATCAACTCACCCCAACAATCCTCTACAGTTTAACATCAACTCACCCCAACAATCCTCTAGTTTAACATCAACTCACCCCAACAATCCTCTACAGTTTAACATCAACTCACCCCAACAATCCTCTAGTTTAACATCAACTCACCCCAACAATCCTCTAGTTTAACATCAACTCACCCCAACAATCCTCTACAGTTTAACATCAACTCACCCCAACAATCCTCTACAGTTTAACATCAACTCACCCCAACAATCCTCTTCAGTTTAACATCAACTCACCCCAACAATCATCTAGTTTAACATCAACTCACCGCAACAATCCTCTACAGTTTAACATAAACTCACCCCAACAATCCTCTACAGTTTAACATCAACTCACCCCAACAATCCTCTAGTTTAACATCAACTAACCCCAACAATCCTCTAGTTTAACATCAACTCACCCCAACAATCCTCTAGTTTAACATCAACTCACCCCAACAATCCTCTACAGTTTAACATCAACTCACCCCAACAATCCTCTAGTTTAACATCAACTCACCCCAACAATCCTCTACAGTTTAACATCAACTCACCCCAACAATCCTCTTCAGTTTAACATCAACTCACCCCAACAATACTCTACAGTTTAACATCAACTCACCCCAACAATCCTCTACAGTTTAACATCAACTCACCCCAACAATCCTCTAGTTTAACATCAACTCACCCCAACAATCATCTAGTTTAACATCAACTCACCCCAACAATCCTCTAGTTTAACATCAACTCACCCCAACAATCATCTAGTTTAACATCAACTCACCCCAACAATCCTCTACAGTTTAACATCAACTCACCCCAACAATCCTCTAGTTTAACATCAACACACCCCAACAATCCTCTACAGTTTAACATCAACTCACCCCAACAATCCTCTAGTTTAACATCAACTCACCCCAACAATCCTCTAGTTTAACATCAACTCACCCCAACAATCCTCTTCAGTTTAACATCAACTCACCCCAACAATCCTCTACAGTTTAACATCAACTCACCCCAACAATCCTCTAGTTTAACATCAACTCACCCCAACAATCCTCTACAGTTTAACATCAACTCACCCCAACAATCCTCTACAGTTTATCAACTCACCCCAACAATCCTCTACAGTTTAACATCAACTCACCCCAACAATCCTCTACAGTTTAACATCAACTCACCCCAACAATCCTCTACAGTTTAACATCAACTCACCCCAACAATCCTCTACAGTTTAACATCAACTCACCCCAACAATCCTCTACAGTTTAACATCAACTCACCCCAACAATCCTCTAGTTTAACATCAACTCACCCCAACAATCATCTAGTTTAACATCAACTCACCCCAACAATCCTCTAGTTTAACATCAACTCACCCCAACAATCCTCTAGTTTAACATCAACTCACCCCAACAATCATCTAGTTTAACATCAACTCACCCCAACAATCCTCTACAGTTTAACATCAACTCACCCCAACAATCCTCTAGTTTAACATCAACACACCCCAACAATCCTCTACAGTTTAACATCAACTCACCCCAACAATCCTCTAGTTTAACATCAACTCACCCCAACAATCCTCTAGTTTAACATCAACTCACCCCAACAATCCTCTTCAGTTTAACATCAACTCACCCCAACAATCCTCTACAGTTTAACATCAACTCACCCCAACAATCCTCTAGTTTAACATCAACTCACCCCAACAATCCTCTACAGTTTAACATCAACTCACCCCAACAATCCTCTAGTTTAACATCAACTCACCCCAACAATCCTCTACAGTTTAACATCAACTCACCCCAACAATCCTCTACAGTTTAACATCAACTCACCCCAACAATCCTCTAGTTTAACATCAACTCACCCCAACAATCCTCTTCAGTTTAACATCAACTCACCCCAACAATCCTCTACAGTTTAACATCAACTCACCCCAACAATCCTCTACAGTTTAACATCAACTCACCCCAACAATCCTCTTCAGTTTAACATCAACTCACCCCAACAATCCTCTACAGTTTAACATCAACTCACCCCAACAATCCTCTACAGTTTAACATCAACTCACCCCAACAATCCTCTACAGTTTAACATCAACTCACCCCAACAATCCTCTAGTTTAACCGTCTTCCTGCCATTGCCGAAGCCCTTCGGCAATCAAAGCCTCAATTTGATAATACACCTTGCTGCCATTGCCGTAGCCCTTCGGCAATTATACTTTTATAGTGCATATGATCGATCGAGCCATAATGCTACTCACGTTAGCCGGTTAGCTAGCAATGTTGTTAGCACTGCACTGGATCGTTCAGATTAGATCGCGGTCGCCATAAGAATCCATTCTATCCGTTTCTTTCAATCGCCTGTATCTCCTATTCCTTGTCCCAGATGGCATTTTTGGTCAAACCAGCGTTTCTTTGACGGCACAGAGCCGACGTTGTGCAGTGCTATATGTACCGGCATTGATTCGATTATGTAAACAAAGGTTGTCTTGGCAACGTAAAGCTGGCAGGGATAAGCTCACTTCCGGTTGAGGCAAAATGTGGCTTTTCAAAATAAGAGCTCAAATTAAAAAAATGCTGGCATGAATTAGGTCCTAATTTCTCAATAAATGGCAGCAGTAAAAGGGTTAACATCAACTCACCCCAACAATCCTCTTCAGTTTAACATCAACTCACCCCAACAATCATCTAGTTTAACATCAACTCACCCCAACAATCCTCTACAGTTTAACATCAACTCACCCCAACAATCCTCTACAGTTTAACATCAACTCACCCCAACAATCCTCTAGTTTAACATCAACTCACCCCAACAATCCTCTAGTTTAACATCAACTCACCCCAACAATCCTCTAGTTTAACATCAACTCACCCCAACAATCCTCTAGTTTAACATCAACTCACCCCAACAATCCTCTACAGTTTAACATCAACTCACCCCAACAATCCTCTAGTTTAACATCAACTCACCCCAACAATCCTCTAGTTTAACATCAACTCACCCCAACAATCCTCTAGTTTAACATCAACTCACCCCAACAATCCTCCAGTTTAACATCAACTCACCCCAACAATCCTCTAGTTTAACATCAACTCACCCCAACAATCCTCTAGTTTAACATCAACTCACCCCAACAATCCTCTAGTTTAACATCAACTCACCCCAACAATCCTCTACAGTTTAACATCAACTCACCCCAACAATCCTCTACAGTTTAACATCAACTCACCCCAACAATCCTCTACAGTTTAACATCAACTCACCCCAACAATCCTCTAGTTTAACATCAACTCACCCCAACAATCCTCTACAGTTTAACATCAACTCACCCCAACAATCCTCTACAGTTTAACATCAACTCACCCCAACAATCCTCTAGTTTAACATCAACTCACCCCAACAATCCTCTACAGTTTAACATCAACTCACCCCAACAATCCTCTACAGTTTAACATCAACTCACCCCAACAATCCTCTACAGTTTAACATCAACTCACCCCAACAATCCTCTACAGTTTAACATCAACTCACCCCAACAATCCTCTTCAGTTTAACATCAACTCACCCCAACAATCCTCTACAGTTTAACATCAACTCACCCCAACAATCCTCTACAGTTTAACATCAACTCACCCCAACAATCCTCTTCAGTTTAACATCAACTCACCCCAACAATCCTCTACAGTTTAACATCAACTCACCCCAACAATCCTCTACAGTTTAACATCAACTCACCCCAACAATCCTCTACAGTTTAACATCAACTCACCCCAACAATCCTCTAGTTTAACATCAACTCACCCCAACAATCCTCTACAGTTTAACATCAACTCACCCCAACAATCCTCTACAGTTTAACATCAACTCACCCCAACAATCCTCTAGTTTAACATCAACTCACCCCAACAATCCTCTTCAGTTTAACATCAACTCACCCCAACAATCCTCTAGTTTAACATCAACTCACCCCAACAATCCTCTACAGTTTAACATCAACTCACCCCAACAATCCTCTAGTTTAACATCAACTCACCCCAACAATCCTCTAGTTTAACATCAACTCACCCCAACAATCCTCTAGTTTAACATCAACTCACCCCAACAATCCTCTAGTTTAACATCAACTCACCCCAACAATCCTCTACAGTTTAACATCAACTCACCCCAACAATCCTCTAGTTTAACATCAACTCACCCCAACAATCCTCTAGTTTAACATCAACTCACCCCAACAATCCTCTAGTTTAACATCAACTCACCCCAACAATCCTCCAGTTTAACATCAACTCACCCCAACAATCCTCTAGTTTAACATCAACTCACCCCAACAATCCTCTAGTTTAACATCAACTCACCCCAACAATCCTCTACAGTTTAACATCAACTCACCCCAACAATCCTCTAGTTTAACATCAACTCACCCCAACAATCCTCTACAGTTTAACATCAACTCACCCCAACAATCCTCTACAGTTTAACATCAACTCACCCCAACAATCCTCTACAGTTTAACATCAACTCACCCCAACAATCCTCTAGTTTAACATCAACTCACCCCAACAATCCTCTACAGTTTAACATCAACTCACCCCAACAATCCTCTACAGTTTAACATCAACTCACCCCAACAATCCTCTACAGTTTAACATCAACTCACCCCAACAATCCTCTAGTTTAACATCAACTCACCCCAACAATCCTCTACAGTTTAACATCAACTCACCCCAACAATCCTCTACAGTTTAACATCAACTCACCCCAACAATCCTCTACAGTTTAACATCAACTCACCCCAACAATCCTCTACAGTTTAACATCAACTCACCCCAACAATCCTCTACAGTTTAACATCAACTCACCCCAACAATCCTCTAGTTTAACATCAACTCACCCCAACAATCCTCTTCATGGCCTCCAGTTTCAGCGACTCCTTGTTGCTCTCCAACATCTGCTTCAAGTCATCATTCCTGGGAAAGTTAAATAAAAAATATCATTGTATATTTATTTATAATTTTTATGTGATTTCATCCGTTTGAGGTCATCATTCCTGAGGACAGAAAAATAAATATAATTGCATATTTACCCCAAAACACTCGGCCAGGGGGCCGGCTCGATTCCGGCGAGCCGCCCCACGTCCGAAACGGTTGAGAAATGACAGTTACTGTGTGGGGGTCCCTGTACTGTACTGTACTGTACTGTACTGTACTGTACTGTACTGTACTGTACTGTACTGTACTGTACTGTACTGTACTGTACTGTACTGTACTGTACTGTACTGTACTGGCACACCCGAAATCATCACATATACAGTTAATATGTGCGTGTGTGTTTGTGTATGTGTTAGGTTACGCACAGGTGGTGTGAAAACAACCATGCTATTTCCGTGCTCATACCCACCCACCCAGCCAGCCACCCAGCCACACACATAGCTCCATAAGGGAGTGGTTGCACCACTCAAAAATATATATATTTTTAATATTTATTTATATGTGATGATTTCATCAAGGAACGGTGGTCCGTGGCTCAAAACTCAAATGGGTCTGAGAGGCTAAATGTCATCAGATGGTGGTCCGTGGCTCAGATGGGTCTGAGAGGCTAAATGTCATCAGATGGTGGTCCGTGGCTCAGATGGGTCTGAGAGGCTAAATGTCATCACATGGTGGTCCGTGGCTCAGATGGGTCTGAGAGGCTAAATGTCATCAAACGGTGGTTCCGTGGCTCAAATGGGTCTGAGAGGCTAAATGTCATCAGATGGTGGTTCCGTGGCTCAGATGGGTCTGAGAGGCTAAATGTCATCAGATGGTGGTCCGTGGCTCAGATGGGTCTGAGAGGCTAAATGTCATCAGATGGTGGTTCCGTGGCTCAGATGGGTCTGAGAGGCTAAATGTCATCAAATGGTGGTCCGTGGCTCAGATGGGTCTGAGAGGCTAAATGTCATCAGATGGTGGTCCGTGGCTCAGATGGGTCTGAGAGGCTAAATGTCATCAGATGGTGGTTCCGTGGCTCAAATGGGTCTGAGAGGCTAAATGTCATCAGATGGTGGTTCCGTGGCTCAGATGGGTCTGAGAGGCTAAATGTCATCAGATGGTGGTTCCGTGGCTCAAAATGCAGAATAAATAAAGGACCTTGAGGTGAAAAGGGTTGAAAAACCACTATTATAAACACATTGCTTCTCCGAGTTAATTCAGTGGAAAAGAAACCAGTTATAGAATGCACGCACGCACGCACACGCACACACACAATGTAAAACAGAAGTCCATTCATTCCAACAGGCAGACAATGAATGGACCAGGAGGTCAGAAGCTGAATTAAAACCACGACATTAGCTCCAGTGTTCATTCTCTCAGAGTCACGACATTAGCTCCAGTGTTCATTCTCTCAGAGTCAGCAGAAGTCTCAATAAAAAGACACAAGGTTGGAGTTAAAGGGACACTTCACCATTTTCGCAAAAACAAATATATGTTAACCAGCCACACACATAGCTCCATAAGGGAGTGGTTGCACCACTCAAAAAAATATATATTTTTAATATGTATTTATATGTGATGATTTCATCAAGGAACAGCAATGCCCCTACATCCGTCCCTATCTCTCCTAGTGGTACCAACATCTATACAGCAATACAACCAAATATTCTTTAGTTTGGGGTCCGAGAGGCTAAATGTCATCAAACGGTGGTTCCGTGGCTCAGATGGGTCTGAGAGGCTAAATGTCATCAGATGGTGGTTCCGTGGCTCAGATGGGTCTGAGAGGCTAAATGTCATCAGATGGTGGTTCCGTGGCTCAGATGGGTCTGAGAGGCTAAATGTCATCAGATGGTGGTCCGTGGCTCAGATGGGTCTGAGAGGCTAAATGTCATCAGATGGTGGTCCGTGGCTCAGATGGGTCTGAGAGGCTAAATGTCATCAGATGGTGGTCCGTGGCTCAGATGGGTCTGAGAGGCTAAATGTCATCAGATGGTGGTCCGTGGCTCAAATGGGTCTGAGAGGCTAAATGTCATCAGATGGTGGTCCGTGGCTCAAATAGGTCTGAGAGGCTAAATGTCATCAGATGGTGGTTCCGTGGCTCAAATGGGTCTGAGAGGCTAAATGTCATCAGATGGTGGTCCGTGGCTCAGATGGGTCTGAGAGGCTAAATGTCATCAGATGGTGGTCCGTGGCTCAAATAGGTCTGAGAGGCTAAATGTCATCAGATGGTGGTCCGTGGCTCAAATGGGTCTGAGAGGCTAAATGTCATCAGATGGTGGTCCGTGGCTCAAATAGGTCTGAGAGGCTAAATGTCATCAGATGGTGGTTCCGTGGCTCAAATGGGTCTGAGAGGCTAAATGTCATCAGATGGTGGTCCGTGGCTCAGATGGGTCTGAGAGGCTAAATGTCATCAGATGGTGGTCCGTGGCTCAGATGGGTCTGAGAGGCTAAATGTCATCAGATGGTGGTCCGTGGCTCAGATGGGTCCGAGAGGCTAAATGCCATCAGATGGTGGTCCGTGGCTCAGATGGGTCTGAGAGGCTAAATGTCATCAGATGGTGGTCCGTGGCTCAGATGGGTCTGAGAGGCTAAATGTCATCAAATGGTGGTCCGTGGCTCAGATGGGTCTGAGAGGCTAAATGTCATCAGATGGTGGTCCGTGGCTCAGATGGGTCTGAGAGGCTAAATGTCATCAGATGGTGGTCCGTGGCTCAGATGGGTCTGAGAGGCTAAATGTCATCAGATGGTGGTCCGTGGCTCAAATGGGTCTGAGAGGCTAAATGTCATCAGATGGTGGTCCGTGGCTCAAATGGGTCTGAGAGGCTAAATGTCATCAGATGGTGGTCCGTGGCTCAGATGGGTCTGAGAGGCTAAATGTCATCAGATGGTGGTCCGTGGCTCAGATGGGTCTGAGAGGCTAAATGTCATCAGATGGTGGTCCGTGGCTCAGATGGGTCTGAGAGGCTAAAGGTCATCAGATGGTGGTTCCGTGGCTCAGATGGGTCCGAGAGGCTAAAGGTCATCAGATGGTGGTCCGTGGCTCAGATGGGTCTGAGAGGCTAAATGTCATCAGATGGTGGTCCGTGGCTCAAATAGGTCTGAGAGGCTAAATGTCATCAGATGGTGGTTCCGTGGCTCAAATGGGTCTGAGAGGCTAAATGTCATCAGATGGTGGTCCGTGGCTCAGATGGGTCTGAGAGGCTAAATGTCATCAGATGGTGGTCCGTGGCTCAGATGGGTCTGAGAGGCTAAATGTCATCAGATGGTGGTCCGTGGCTCAGATGGGTCCGAGAGGCTAAATGCCATCAGATGGTGGTCCGTGGCTCAGATGGGTCTGAGAGGCTAAATGTCATCAGATGGTGGTCCGTGGCTCAGATGGGTCTGAGAGGCTAAATGTCATCAAATGGTGGTCCGTGGCTCAGATGGGTCTGAGAGGCTAAATGTCATCAGATGGTGGTCCGTGGCTCAGATGGGTCTGAGAGGCTAAATGTCATCAGATGGTGGTCCGTGGCTCAGATGGGTCTGAGAGGCTAAATGTCATCAGATGGTGGTCCGTGGCTCAAATGGGTCTGAGAGGCTAAATGTCATCAGATGGTGGTCCGTGGCTCAAATGGGTCTGAGAGGCTAAATGTCATCAGATGGTGGTCCGTGGCTCAGATGGGTCTGAGAGGCTAAATGTCATCAGATGGTGGTCCGTGGCTCAGATGGGTCTGAGAGGCTAAATGTCATCAGATGGTGGTCCGTGGCTCAGATGGGTCTGAGAGGCTAAATGCCATCAGATGGTGGTCCGTGGCTCAGATGGGTCTGAGGCTAAATGTCATCAGATGGTGGTCCGTGGCTCAGATGGGTCTGAGAGGCTAAATGTCATCAGATGGTGGTTCCGTGGCTCAAATGGGTCTGAGAGGCTAAATGTCATCAAACGGTGGTTCCGTGGCTCAAATGGGTCTGAGAGGCTAAATGTCATCAGATGGTGGTTCCGTGGCTCAAATGGGTCTGAGAGGCTAAATGTCATCAGATGGTGGTCCGTGGCTCAGATGGGTCTGAGAGGCTAAATGTCATCAGATGGTGGTCCGTGGCTCAGATGGGTCTGAGAGGCTAAATGCCATCAGATGGTGGTCCGTGGCTCAGATGGGTCTGAGAGGCTAAATGTCATCAGATGGTGGTCCGTGGCTCAGATGGGTCTGAGAGGCTAAATGTCATCAGATGGTGGTTCCGTGGCTCAAATGGGTCTGAGAGGCTAAATGTCATCAAACGGTGGTTCCGTGGCTCAAATGGGTCTGAGAGGCTAAATGTCATCAGATGGTGGTTCCGTGGCTCAAATGGGTCTGAGAGGCTAAATGTCATCAGATGGTGGTCCGTGGCTCAGATGGGTCTGAGAGGCTAAATGTCATCAGATGGTGGTCCGTGGCTCAGATGGGTCTGAGAGGCTAAATGTCATCAGATGGTGGTCCGTGGATCAGATGGGTCTGAGAGGCTAAATGTCATCAGATGGTGGTCCGTGGCTCAGATGGGTCTGAGAGGCTAAATGTCATCAGATGGTGGTCCGTGGCTCAGATGGGTCTGAGAGGCTAAATGTCATCAGATGGTGGTCCGTGGCTCAGATGGGTCTGAGAGGCTAGATGTACTGTACTGTACTGTACTGTACTGTACTGTACTGTACTGTACTGTACTGTACTGTACTGTACTGTACTGTACTGTTACACATCATACAGTTAATAGGTATGTGTGTGTTAGGCTGCACAACAGTGACAGCCAGCCACACAGTGAGTCTTTAGCGCCAGCCTTGGTGTTAGCGCGGGGGTCAGTGGGGTCAGTTACCCGGTAGGGAGGGGGGGTGGGGGTCAGTTACCCGGTAGGGAGGGGGGGTGGGGGTCAGTTACCCGGTAGGGAGGGGGTGGGGTTCAGTTACCCGGTGGGGGGAGGGGGGGTCAGTTACCCGGTGGGGGGAGGGGGGGTCAGTTACCCGGTACACAGCGAGTCCTTGGCGCTAGCCTTGGCGCTAGCGTGCGGCGTCAGGGGGGTCAGTTACCCGGTAGGGAGGGGGGGGGTTCAGTTACCCGGTGGGGGGGAGGGGGGGCAGTAACGTTACCCGGTACACAGCGAGTCCTTGTTGCTAGCCTTGGCGTTGGCGTGCGGCGTCAGGGCCTGCTCCTCCTGGCTCAGCTCCGTCTTCAGGTTCAGAGAAAGCTGCAGGTTCTCCGCCGACACCAGAGCCGTCTTCACCACGCCCACGGCCTCCAGACGCAGAGCCGAGAAGCCTACCTCCATGTCTACTGGGCTCTACTGGACCGACTGGGTCCTACTGGACCTACTGACCTACTGGGTTCTAATGGACCTACTGGGTTCTACTGGACCTACTGCGTTCTAATGGACCTAATGGGTTCTACTGGACCGACTGGCTTCTACTGGACCTACTGGGTCCTAATGGATCTACTGCGTTCTAATGGACCTACTGGGTCCTAATGGATCTACTGGGGTTTAAATGGTCCAAATACTGTCCTTCTAAATGGTCCAAAGTTTTTAGGCCTCAGTCTTAAATGGATTAAACAGTTTTTTCAATCAAATATTTATATATTTGTAAAAATTACAAAAATGTTATGCTGCTAAATACTGTACATAGCAACTAGAATCCCCAAAAGGGGGTTCCAAGTCCAACGGTTCGAAAACTGTCTTTAAACGGTCTAAGTCCATCCACTGTCTTTAAACGGTCTAAGTCCATCCACTGTCTTTAAACGGTCCAAGTCTAACCACTGTCTTTAAACGGTCCAAGTCTAACCACTGTCTTTAAACGGTCCAAGTCTAACCACTGTTTTTAAACAGTCCAAGTCCATCCACTGTCTTTAAACGGTCCAAGTCCATCCACTGTCTTTAAACGGTCCAAGTCCATCCACTGTCTTTAAACGGTCCAAGTCCATCCACTGTCTTTAAACAGTCCAAACTGGAGAAGGAAAAACAGAGTCCAGTGCAAACAACAGCAGTGTGTTCTTTGCGGTGAAGTGAAAGGTTAAAACGGGGTGAACGGTACTTCCCTTCTTCTTTCCCCTCGGGCCGTGCGTTATATTCCCCGTCCCTCGGGCCGTGTGTTATCTTCTCTTTATCACGTTGTCGTCCATTCTGTCTTCTCGTTTCTTTTCTTTAAATGCTGTGGTTTTTGTTTTAAAGAGGAAAGTGACGAGGCTAGAAAAGCCAGAGGGAGGGAGGGAGGGAGGAAGGAAGGAAGGGAGGGAGGGAACACTGGTCTCTCGTGTCATTCACTAAAGTCCATTCTTCCTCTCCTCCTCCCTCTGACCATACTTGAAGTCACAAGACGTTTCACACGCTAATAAAGACACACAGCCATGCCTGTCGTGCTGCCTTGTGGCTGCCTTGTGGCTGCCCCCTTGTGGCTGCTATTGTTGTGGCGCTATAGTGTAGCAGAGTGTCTCACATCCTGATGGTGGCGCTATAGTGTAGCAGAGTGTCTCACATCCTGATGGTGGCGCTATAGTGTAGCAGAGTGGCTCACAGCCTGATGGTGGCGCTATAGTGTAGCAGAGTGGCTCACAGCCTGATGGTGGCACTATAGTGTAGCAGAGTGGCTCACAGCCTGATGGTGGCGCTATAGTGTAGCAGAGTGGCTCACAGCCTGATGGTGGCGCTATAGTGTAGCAGAGTGGCTCACAGCCTGATGGTGGCGCTATAGTGTAGCAGAGTGGCTCTGGCTCACAGCCTGATGGTGGCACTATCTGCTATTTTTCAACGGCTATTATAAGCCGTGAGCCACTCTGCTACACTATAGCGCCACCATCAGGCTGTGAGCCGCTCTGCTACACTATAGCGACACTGCACTGTACTAGCTCTCCTCTGTGTGTTAGGCTGCACAGCAGTGAACCTTGGTGGTGACATGCTACTTAAGTGCTCGGACACACCTCTCTCTCTCTCTCTCTCTCTCTCTCTCTCTCTCTCTCTCTCTCTCTCTCTCTCTCT
>NC_139713.1:1465145-1506542 GCF_964188405.1 Protomyctophum parallelum | reverse complement strand
CTGAGGTGACCACCGAACTGCAACATGACGTCACTGAGCTGACCACCGAACTGCAACATGACGTCACTGAGGTGACCACCGAACTACAACATGACGTCACTGAGGTGACCACCGAACTACAACATGACGTCACTGAGGTGACCACCGAACTGCAACATGACGTCACTGAGGTGACCACCGAACTGCAACATGACGTCACTGAGGTGACCACCGAACTACAACATGACGTCACTGAGGTGACCACCGAACTACAACATGACGTCACTGAGGTGACCACCGAACTACAACATGACGTCACTGAGCTGACCACCGAACTGCAACATGACGTCACTGAGCTGACCACCGAACTACAACATGACGTCACTGAGGTGACCACCGAACTACAACATGACGTCACTGAGGTGACCACCGAACTACAACATGACGTCACTGAGCCGCGGTGAAGAGCAAACCACCGCCACCGCTCCAGCCCTTCTCTCTGTTTTTACTCACCACCGCTCAACGTTATTTCAGCTCCGGTGGTCAGCTCACCACCGGAGCGGTGGTCAGCTCACCACCGGAGCGGTGGACAGTTCACCACCGGAGCGGTGGTCACCTCACCACCGGAGCGGTGGTCACCTCACCACCGGAGCGGTGGACAGTTCACCACCGGAGCGGTGGTCACCTCACCACCGGAGCGGTGGACAGTTCACCACCGGAGCGGTGGTCAGCTCACCACCGGAGCGGTGGTCAGCTCACCACCGGAGCGGTGGACAGTTCACCACCGGAGCGGTGGTCACCTCACCGCCGGAGCGGTGGTTCACCTCACCACCGAAAATCCAGACTATGAATAGGCCTTTAAAAGTCTTAAAGCAGTGGTTCCCAAAGTGGGGTCCGGGGGACCCCCCTCCCCAGGGGTCCTTGAGGGACTTCCAGGGGGTCCAGGGACCCTCAGGGGTCCTTGAGGAACTTCCAGGGGGTCCGGGGACCCTCAGGGGTCCTTGAGGGACTTCCAGGGGGTCCGGGGACCCTCAGGGGTCCTTGAGGGACTTCCAGGGGGTCCCCAGCTAAATGATAGTTTGGAACTAAATTGGACCCTTGTGGGTCTGTAACTCTCAGAGTTAAATTAACATTGAATTTACAATATAAATTGGGGTCCCAGAGATAGAAAGGCCATTAAATGGGGGTCCGTAGACTAATGCATGTCAAACTGGGGGTCCTTGAGATTAAACGGGTTTAGGATCACTGCTAGAGCCGTACAATTATTCTCTTATGGGGGTCCCTGGCAGGCATATCTCTTCAAATGGGGGGTCCCTGGCATATCTTTTCAAATGGGGGTCCCTGGGCATATCTTTTCAAATGGGGGGTCCCTGGCATATCTCTTCAAATGGGGGTACCTGTAATCTTTTCAAATGGGGGTCCCTGGCATATCTTTTCAAATGGGGGTCCCTGGCATATCTCTTCAAATGGGGGTCCCTGGCATATCTTTTCAAATGGGGGTCCCTGGCATATCTTTTCAAATGGGGATCCCTGGCATATCTTTTCAAATGGGGGTCCCTGGCATATCTTTTCAAATGGGGGTCCCTGGCATATCTCTTCAAATGGGGGTCCCTGGCATATCTTTTCAAATGGGGGTCCCTGGCATATCTTTTCAAATGGGGGGTCCCTGGCATATCTTTTCAAATGGGGGTCCCCGGCATATCTTTTCAAATGGGGGTCCCTGGCATATCTTTTCAAATGGGGGGTCCCTGGCATATCTTTTCAAATGGGGGTCCCTGGCATATCTTTTCAAATGGGGGTCCCTGGCATATATTTTCAAATGGGGGTTATGATTAGAGTCAATGTGTGGGTCCTTGACATGAAAGATTCTTAAACTCTTAAAGCCAACATGACAACAATGCAAACATGTCATTATTAGTAGTAGCATTGGTGATATATTTTTAAAAAGGCTTTATGTTACTTCTTAAACTCCTGCAGAATATTGTTTAGTTTTGGGTCTGAGACTCTAAATGAATATAAATGACTGAAAGAAAGTGATGAATAAAATAATAACGGACCCTTTCCTTGACATGAAAGAGCCTGAGGAAACAAACAAATAAGTATTTTTTTACTGCTTTCAAAAGTATGTTTCTTACTTCTTAAAAGTCAAAACAAGTAGATATATCTTAACAACAGAACAACAGCATGTCATTATAATTACTCTTACTTCTTAAAGTCCTGGCTGAACAGGCCGAAGCCAGCCGGGCCGGGCCCGGTGGTGCTGGAGGTCCCGTGGCCGCTTGACAGAGCGTCCTGGCCGGCTTCCACCCCAGCCTCCGGCCCGCTGCCTGGCTGCTGCTCGTTGTACGACGTTAGCATGTTGCTAATGCTAACGTTGTTGTTGTTGTTGTTGCTGTTATGAGAACTGTGAATGTCACAGTGTTCACTGTCAAAGTGTTGTTTTATAATTATTATTATGATAATTATAATAAACTGGTTGTTTGTTTGTTTTTTAAGCAAAGCAACTAAATAAATCTCTTACTAACTTTTTTAACACCAAGCAGGAAGTGTGACCAGTGTTGCCAGGTTGTGTGGTTGCGTGAAAGAAATAAGCACTAAGCAGCTAGGTCCATGGATTTGATTTATTAACAGTTTGCAGAATTACAGTACATTTCAAGCACAAACTCAATACAAAGACTGATAACTGTGAGTGGACAACAACAAGACACTCGCCCCGTTTCTGTTTTCCTCCCAGAATTCCTCCCAGTGAGGGGTGGGAGAGGCTGGACTTTGAATTTCTCTAACTATAAACTTGCATGACAGCAGAACAGCCTAAGTACAAATATAATTTATGAAAAGCTACTACAGTGAAGTCTGTTCACAGAAGTTGTTGTAGGATATGTGGGGATTATCTGACGAGGTACCATTTGAGGGGGCAAAACCTTACATATACTAAATAATACTAAATTGTTTATAGGGTCAATATAAGTAAAATAATATAGCCTTTCCACAGGAGTATCTTTTTATATTTTTCCAAAAAGAATACAAACAGCCAATAGCATTATTACAAAGGGGAAAATTCCGGGAGGAAAAACGGGCAAGCACCGGGGCGAGTGGTCCAGTATTCGAGTGGACGACCCAATAAAGCATTACACTTGTTTACAAGAGGGTCCACCTTGTTCAATTCATCATAACATTTAGAGACGTACAAATATACACTTCTATTTAAAAAATAATAAAATAAGGAAATCATCAAAAAATAATCCCAAAAAGATGCGACTAATATGATAATTGAAAATATCTAATACCCCAACATTTAGATTTTGGAAAATATCCGATCTACAAGCTCACAACACGTCGCGATGTGAGCTTGTAGATCGATATTTTCCAAAAACAAAATCTTGGGGGGTAAAAAAAACTAGCCATGGGGAAAAAAACGAACACATTTTGTGGAATATTTTAATACATTTAATGTGGAGGTACTTGACATGGAAATGAGTAAAATACTACACTTTAGAAATAAGACCAAATAAACAACTACACTTTAGAAACAATACCAAATAAACACTACACTTTAGAAACAAGACCAAATAAACAACTACACTTTAGAAACAAGACCAAATAAACAACTACACTTTAGAAACAAGACCAAATAAACAACTACACTTTAGAAACAAGACCAAATAAACAACTACACTTTAGAAACAAGACCAAATAAACAACTACACTTTAGAAATAAGACCAAATAAACAACTACACTTTAGAAACAAGACCAAATAAACAACTACACTTTAGAAACAAGACCAAATAAACAACTACACTTTAGTAACAAGACCAAATAAACAACTACACTTTAGAAACAAGACCAAATAAACAACTACACTTTAGAAACAAGACCAAGTAACAACTACACTTTAGAAATAAGACCAAATAAACAACTACACTTTAGAAACAAGACCAAATAAACAACTACACTTTAGAAACAATACCAAATAAACAACTACACTTTAGAAACAATACCAAATAAACAACTACACTTTAGTAACAAGACCAAATAAACAACTACACTTTAGAAATAAGACCAAATAAACAACTACACTTTAGAAACAATACCAAATAAACAACTACACTTTAGAAACAAGACCAAATAAACAACTACACTTTAGAAACAAGACCAAATAAACAACTACACTTTAGAAACAATACCAAATAAACAACTACACTTTAGTAACAAGACCAAATAAACAACTACACTTTAGAAACAATACCAAATAAACAACTACACTTTAGACACAAGACCAAATAAACAACTACACTTTAGAAACAAGACCAAATAAACAACTACACTTTAGAAACAAGACCAAATAAACAACTACACTTTAGAAACAATACCAAATAAACAACTACACTTTAGTAACAAGACCAAATAAACAACTACACTTTAGAAACAATACCAAATAAACAACTACACTTTAGACACAAGACCAAATAAACAACTACACTTTAGAAAGAAAAGCAGCAACCATCTATAATTTACAGGCAACTTTAAAGGAAGAAACAAGCCCAAAGTCGCTTATAATAAACGGACATGGCAACAGTGAGTTTGACCGAGCAAAGTTGCAGTCACATGACTGTGGGGAACATATAGCTAGATATGATATGATATGACCAAGGTGCACAGTATAAACAAATCACACCCGTGTGAAGTGAGAGGCACTGTTATCATCTTCCAACATAGTCGATAGTGTGTATATATACATATACATATACTATACATATACTATATACATATACATATACATATATATATCTATATATATCTATAAATATATATACTTTTTTAATGAATGTCTATAACACTGGTTCTCAACCAGTGGTCCGGGGACCACCAGTGGTTCTTGAGGTTGTTGCAGGTGGTCCCCCAGCTCATGTCTGTCTGTCTGTCTGTCTGTCTGTCTGTCTGTCTGTCTGTCTGTCTGTCTGTCTGTCTGTCTGTCTGTCTGTCTGTCTGCCTGCCTGCCTGCCTGCCTGCCTGCCTGCCTGCCTGCCTGTCTGCCTGCTTGTCTGCCTGCCTCATGTCTGTCTGTATGTCTGTCTGTCTGCCTGCCTGCCTGCCTGCCTGCCTGTCTGCCTGCCTGCATGTCTGTCTGCCTGCCTGCCTGCCTGCCTGCCTGTCTGTCTGCCTGCTTGTCTGCCTGCCTCATGTCTGTCTGTATGTCTGTCTGCCTGCCTGCCTGCCTGCCTGCCTGCCTGCCTGTCTGCCTGCCTGCATGTCTGTCTGCCTGCCTGCCTGCCTGCCTGTCTGTCTGCCTGCCTCATGTCTGCCTGCCTGTCTGCCTGCCTCATGTCTGCCCGGGGCTAATCTCGTGAACCGTTGCAATGATCAGTGAACATTCCTTGGCCTTCGCTGCCTGCCAGTAAAACATAGAAGTGCTCTCAGTGGCCAGACGCAAATCTGCAAAGACCGTACGGTGGACTCCATGTTGCTCTAGAAGGACAGAAGACCGTACAGTGGACTCCATGTTGCTCTAGAAGGACAGAAGACCGTATGGTGGACTCCATGTTGCTCCTAGAAGGACAGAAGACCGTACGGTGGACTCCATGTTGCTCTAGAAGGACAGAAGACCGTACGGTGGACTCCATGTTGCTCTAGAAGGACAGAAGACCGTACAGTGGACTCCATGTTGCTCTAGAAGGACAGAAGACCGTACGGTGGACTCCATGTTGCTCTAGAAGGACAGAAGACCGTACGGTGGACTCCATGTTGCTCTAGAAGGACAGAAGACCGTACAGTGGACTCCATGTTGCTCTAGAAGGACAGAAGACCGTACGGTGGACTCCATGTTGCTCTAGAAGGACAGAAGACCGTACAGTGGACTCCATGTTGCTCTAGAAGGACAGAAGACCGTACGGTGGACTCCATGTTGCTCTAGAAGGACAGAAGACCGTACAGTGGACTCCATGTTGCTCCCTGGAAGGACAGAAGACCGTACGGTGGACTCCATGTTGCTCTAGAAGGACAGAAGACCGTACGGTGGACTCCATGTTGCTCTAGAAGGACAGAAGACCGTACGGTGGACTCCATGTTGCTCCCTCGAAGGACAGAAGACCGTACGGTGGACTCCATGTTGCTCCCTGGAAGGACAGAAGACCGTATACTTTTCTTTGCAGATTATTATTAGAAAATATACATTAACCACTTCAGCTCCATATACATTTCAGCCATTTGAAAATAGCAGAACTTTCTTTTTCCGTTGCCTTGATTGATAGTTAGGGGCGACTGTGGCTCAGGAGGTAGAGCAGGTCGTCCAATCAGGGCTCAGGAGGTAGAGCAGGTCGTCCAATGGGTCGGCGCCTCCGCGGTTCGAATCCCGGCTCCTCCTCCTGTCTACATGTCCATGTCCTGTATAGTGTCCTTGAGCAAAGACACTGAACCCCTAATTGCTCCCGATGTGCTAGTTGGTGCCTTGCATGGCTTCCACCGCAGTCGGTGTATGCATGTGTGAATGTAATGCACAGTCTCTGTAAAGCGCCTTGGATAAAGGCGCTATATAAATGCACCATTTACAGTGCAGACAGACGTAGGGTCAGTCCCTCGTTGCCAGGGCTTTTCAGGCGTCCCACAGATTGAGACCCTGTCCCACATTGTGACTGGCAGTGTTCAAATGCCCTAATAGTTTAGTCCCCTAATAGTCCCTGTCCCACATTGTGACTGGCAGTGTTCAAATGCCCTAATAGTTTAGTCCCCTAATAGTTGGCTTTCTGTTGTAAAGCTCTCATTGCCTCTTTCCTGCTAAATGTAGCCGTCTATTAAGTCTGTTAGAGAAATATCCCCTAGGCTGTACGGTACCAAGTCAGCCCATGATACTACCCATGACCAGAATTTGCATTTAAAACCAAATGTGAGATCAGAGTGGTTTAATAATAAATGATAGGCATTATTATAGGCCTATGGTAGAATATGACATCAACGCATTTGAGTAATACGTTGCTAACCACCCCCCCCCCCCCCCTACAGAACAACAACAGGTAAGTGCTTGTCTTTGTAGTCTATGAAACAGTGCAGGGTGACAGGTTTGAACGAAATAAGAGTGCGAGATCCAGGCCCTAAATTGGCCCTGATAACCAGTTATTCAACACAGAGCAGACTAGCCAACAACAGAATAAAAAGGAATTTTGAGAACCGAACGGATGATCTTCTAAAAGATTATAAAATTATATCAGCCTACAGAAAAAACAAAAACCTTAAAGATTATCTAGTACACAGCAAGCTAAAAGAAATCAACACACCAGCACGCGAGGGACCAGAATACTTCAAACCCAAACAATTAGTCAAAAATAGAACTACAAAACGCGTGTTAGAGATTAAACAACGAATAACAACCAGAACCAGCAACTGCATTTACTTAATCACATGTAACAAATGTGGTTTACAATATGTCGGAGAAACGGTTAAAACAATATAGGTACAAGGCTGGGACAACACAGATACAATATTAAAAATGGAAAAAAAGACAACCACAAGGTTTGTGCAACATTTCATGGGTCACGGCATTGAAGCTCTAAAAGTATCTGGACACAATCCCAACTGGACAGTTTTAGGACAAAGACGTTTTAATGAAAAACAGTGGATTAAGAACCTCAACACGGATTTTCCTGGAGGCTTAAACATGCCTAAAATCAGATCTTGAACACAACAAAACCTAAACTCAGGATTAAACTGGAGAAATCTCCAGTTTTCAAAAAAATAGCAGATCTACAAGCTCATAGCGCGCCACCGAGTGGCATGAGCTTGTAGGTCTGCTATTTTTCGACCAGAGGTCGCAACATGTGTAGGCACAGTGCACTGAAGTTTTTTAATCCCCCCCCCCCCCCCCCCCCCCTACAGAACAACAACAGGTAAGTGCTTGTCTTTGTAGTCTATGAAACAGTGGCTCTGCAGAGCAGGGTGACAGGTTTGAACAGGTCTCTTCTTCTCTCTCTCTCTCTCTCTCTCTCTCTCTCTCTCTCTGTCACCCCTCCTCCTCTCCCCCCCTCTCTCTCTTCTCTCTCTCTCTCTGTCACCCCCCCCCTCTCTCTCTCTCTCTCTGTCACCCCCCCCCTCTCTCTCTCTCTCTCTCTCTCTGTCACCCCTCCTCCTCTCCCCCCCTCTCTCTCTTCTCTCTCTCTCTCTGTCACCCCCCCCCCCCCTCTCTCTCTCTCTCTCTGTCACCCCCCCCTCTCTCTCTCTCTCTCTGTCACCCCTCCTCCTCTCCCCCCCCCTCTCTCTCTCTCTCTCTCTCTGTCACCCCTCCTCCTCTCCCCCCCCCCTCTCTCTCTCTCAGTCACCCCTCCTCCTCTCTCTCTCTCTCAGTCACCCCTCCTCCTCTCTCTCTCTCTCTCTCTCTCTCTCTCTCTCAGACATCAGGACATTCTCCTGTGACTCTGAACAACACAACAGACACAACAGACCTCCTGAGACACCGGCTGACACTGTAAGGTAGGACAACAGACTATAGATCTAATACATGTATAGATACCTGTTTGCACTGTAAGGACAACAAACTATAGATCTAGTGAATGTAAACTTGTACACTGAGTTGACCCACATCACTTTAGTTTAGTGTTGATGACATTTTAACTCTTTAAGGACTGAATCCATGTTGGCTAAAGTTACAGATTATAGACCAATATGTGGCTCTTTAGCCCATTTCGGGCGGGAACCCCTTTTGGTGTTAGCATTATGTTATGCTTTAGCTATTGAAAAATAGCAGACCTACAAGCTCATGCCACTCGGTGGCGCGCTATGAGCTTGTAGGTCTGCTATTTTTTTAGAAAAATCGAAGAACGACTGACATTTAGAAACATAGCTTTTTCAGAAAACTGTCAGGATGTAGAAGACCTTTTTAGAATCTGATCTCAGGTCAGAATGGGGAATCCATGTTGGGTAAAGTTCTACAGGTCATAGAGCAACATGTGGCTCTTTTTGGAAGTTTGTCCATAAAACTTATAGAAGGCATTTTTCTCCTACTTTACTTTCACTTCTGTCATGTTGTCGTTGCTGAACAAGATGTGACTGTGTTCACTTCCTGTTGAGCCATGTTCTCCCTCGGTGACCACATCCTGTTGCGCTGTTCTCTCTACACAGAGCTACAGTTACATCATGTACTGCCCCCCCCCCCCCCAGTGCATGTGTGCGTGCATGCGTGCGTGTATGTGTGCATGCGTGCGTGTGTGTGTGCATGCGTGCGTGTGTGTGTGTGCATGCGTGCGTGTATGTGTGCATGCGTGCGTGCGTGTGTGTGTGTGCGTGCGTGCGTGTGTGTGTGTGTGCGTGTGTGCGTGCGGCCTTGTGAGGCAGATTCTAAAGTGGAAACCACACTTGCTACAACATGCAAGGGTCACTGTGGTTGCAACGAGATGCAACTATGTGTAACTCCTCTCGACAGGGACCCCCATCTGATAATATGTTGTTCCAGGGACCCCCCATCTGATAATATGTTGTTCCAGGGACCCCCATCTGATAATATGTTGTTCCAGGGACCCCATCTGATAATATGTTGTTCCAGGGACCCCCATCTGATAATATGTTGTTCCAGGGACCCCCCATCTGATAATATGTTGTTCCAGGGACCCCCCATCTGATAATATGTTGTTCCAGGGACCCCCATCTGATAATATGTTGTTCCAGGGACCCCCCATCTGATAATATGTTGTTCCAGGGACCCCCCATCTGATAATATGTTGTTCCAGGGACCCCCATCTGATAATATGTTGTTCCAGGGACCCCCATCTGATAATATGTTGTTCCAGGGACCCCCATCTGATAATATGTTGTTCCAGGGACCCCCCATCTGATAATATGTTGTTCCAGGGACCCCCATCTGTTAATATGTTGTTCCAGGGACCCCCCATCTGATAATATGTTGTTCCAGGGACCCCCATCTGATAATATGTTGTTCCAGGGACCCCTCCATCTGATAATATGTTGTTCCAGGGACCCCTCCATCTGATAATATGTTGTTCCAGGGACCCCTCCATCTGATAATATGTTGTTCCAGGGACCCCCATCTGAAAATATGTTGTTCCAGGGACCCCTCCATCTGATAATATGTTGTTCCAGGGACCCCCATCTGTTAATATGTTGTTCCAGGGACCCCCCATCTGATAATATGTTGTTCCAGGGACCCCCCATCTGATAATATGTTGTTCCAGGGACCCCCATCTGATAATATGTTGTTCCAGGGACCCCCATCTGATAATATGTTGTTCCAGGGACCCCCATCTGATAATATGTTGTTCCAGGGACCCCCCCATCTGATAATATGTTGTTCCAGGGACCCCCATCTGATAATATGTTGTTCCAGGGACCCCCCATCTGATAATATGTTGTTCCAGGGACCCCCATCTGATAATATGTTGTTCCAGGGACCCCCCATCTGATAATATGTTGTTCCAGGGACCCCCATCTGATAATATGTTGTTCCAGGGACCCCTCCATCTGATAATATGTTGTTCCAGGGACCCCCATCTATAATATGTTGTTCCAGGGACCCCCATCTGTTAATATGTTGTTCCAGGGACCCCCAACTGAAAATATGTTGTTCCAGGGACCCCCCATCTGAAAATATGTTGTTCCAGGGACCCCCATCTGAAAATATGTTGTTCCAGGGACCTCCATCTGAAAATATGTTGTTCCAGGGACCCCCATCTGAAAATATGTTGTTCCAGGGACCCCCATCTGAAAATATGTTGTTCCAGGGACCCCCCATCTGATAATATGTTGTTCCAGGGACCCCCATCTGAAAATATGTTGTTCCAGGGACCCCCCTGCTTTCTTTCGTTTTGGGGATTTTAGCAGCTTTTGACAGGGGGGCGGGGGCATTCGAGCATGGGGCTAAATATGTATTTTTTACAAAATATTATGGCGATTTATTATTTGTATTATTTACTATAGTCCTAATAAACCCCAATAAATTACATCTGACCACAAAAGATCACAGGATCTATTGAATGAGACAAACTGACATATTGAGCCTATATACACACAGTATAAGCCTTCCCCCAGTAGGCTACCTTCACATTCAGTAGATCCTGTGATCTTCTGTGGCCAGATGTAATTTCCTGGGGTTTATTAGGACTATAGTAAATAATAAATAAATAAATCACCATCAAATGTTGTAAAAAAATACATAATTAGCCCCATGCTCGAATGCCCCCGCCCCCCCTGTCAAAAAAAGCTAAAATCCATAAAATGAAAGAAAGCATCAAATGAAAAGAAAATCTCATCTTTTACTTTCTCTAATAACAACCTAAAACATGAACCTTGGTTGAAAAAAACTAAAGTTGTCCTTTAACCTCTGCTCTGACCAACGCCTAGTTGGGACAGCTGCAGGGGGTTATTTGGGACATGTTAGGACACCTACTGGGCTTCCTAGCTCCACATTCTGTTGCGCTGTTCTCTCTACCCAGAGCTACAGTTACATCATGTACTACCCCCCCCCCCCCCAGTGCGTGCGTGTAGATCTGCTATTTTGAAAAAAAAATCGTTAAAATGTGGCGCAAATCTTTGAATATATTTTCTTTCAGACCGAACTTTTTTTTGATTAATGCGATTAAGCGAGAAAGCGAGAAAGCGAGAAAGCGAGATGCGATTCAGTGAGAAAGCGAGAAGTTAAAAACGTTCGCTCTGCAAGAATATATATTCAAAGATTTGCGCCACATTTTAACGATTTATTTCAAAAATAGCAGATCTACAAGCTCGTAGAACTACGAGCTTGTAGATCTGCTATTTTTCAACAGCTAAAGTACATAATTCTTAAAACACCAGAAGGGGTTAACTCTGTATAAGTGTATTATTATTATTATTATTATTATTATTATTATTATTATTATTATATTATTATTATTATTATATTGTTATTACATGGCTACCTAACATAAATTAATACATTGACCCAAAACACAACAAAAAAAGTATTCCATAATTTGCGCTGGCTGCATCTGGCCAGCTGCAGGGCTGGAGCACGTGTAGACAATATGGAGGTTATGCTATGCATGAATATTCATGACTCTCATAACTTTAAATGTGTCAAAAGGAACTTAGTCTGCTATAAAGTACTATAAATATACTGTATTTGAATGATAGAATGACCCCCCCCCCCCCTCTCTCTCTCTCTCTCTCTCTCTGTCACCTCTCCCCCCTCTCTCTCTCTCTGTCACCCCTCCCCCCCTCTCTCTGTCTCTCTCTCTCTCTCTCTCTCTCTCTCTCTCTCTCTCTCTCTCTCTCTCTCTCGCTCTCTCTCTCTCTCTCTCTCTCTCTGTCTGTCACCCCTCCTCCTCTCCCCCCCCCCTCTCTCTCTCTCTCTCTCTCTCTCTCTCTCTCTCTCTCTCAGACATCAGGATATTCTCCTGTGACTCTGAACAACACAACAGACACAACAGACCTCCTGAGACACCGGCTGACACTGTAAGGTAGGACAACAGACTATAGATCTAATACATGTATAGATACCTGTTTGCACTGTAAGGACAACAAACTATAGATCTAATACATGTATAGATACCTGTTTGCACTGTAAGGACAACAAACTATAGATCTAATACATGTATAGATACCTGTTTGCACTGTAAGGACAACAAACTATAGATCTAATACATGTATAGATACCTGTTTGCACTGTAAGGACAACAAACTATAGATCTAATACATGTATAGATACCTGTTTTGCACTGTAAGGACAACAGACTATAGATCTAATACATGTATAGATACCTGTTTGCACTGTAAGGACAACAAACTATAGATCTAGTGAATGTAAACTTGTACACTGAGTTGACCCACATCACTTTAGTTTAGTGTTGATGACATTTTAACTCTTTAAGGACTGAATCCATGTTGGCTAAAGTTACAGATTATAGACCAATATGTGGCTCTTTAGCCCATTTCGGGCGGGAACCCCTTTTGGTGTTAGCATTATGTTATGCTTTAGCTATTGAAAAATAGCAGACCTACAAGCTCATAGATGCACCACTCGGTGGCGCGCTATGAGCTTGTAGGTCTGCTATTTTTTAGAAAAATCGAAGAACCACTGACATGGAAACATAGCTTTTTCAGAAAACTGTCAGGATGTAGAAGACCTTTTTAGAATCTGATCTCAGGTCAGAATGGGGAATCCATGTTGGGTAAAGTTCTACAGGTCATAGAGCAACATGTGGCTCTTTTTGGAAGTTTGTCCATAAAACTTATAGACGGCATTTTTCTCCTACTTTACTTTCACTTCTGTCATGTTGTCGTTGCTGAACAAGATGTGACTGTGTTCACTTCCTGTTGAGCCATGTTCTCCCTCGGTGACCACATCCTGTTGCGCTGTTCTCTCTACACAGAGCTACAGTTACATCATGTACTGCCCCCCCCCCCCCCCCCAGTGCGTGTGTGTGTGCATGCGTGCGTGTGTGTGTGCATGCGTGCGTCATTGCGTGTATGTGTGCATGCGTGTGTGTGCATGCGTGCGTGCGTGTGTGCGTGCGTGTGTGTGTGCGTGCGGCCTTGTGAGGCAGATTCTAAAGTGGAAACCACACTTGCTACAACATGCAAGGGTCACTGTGGTTGCAACGAGATGCAACTATGTGTAACTCCTCTCGACAGGGACCCCCATCTGATAATATGTTGTTCCAGGGACCCCCCATCTGATAATATGTTGTTCCAGGGACCCCCATCTGATAATATGTTGTTCCAGGGACCCCCATCTGATAATATGTTGTTCCAGGGACCCCCATCTGATAATATGTTGTTCCAGGGACCCCCATCTGATAATATGTTGTTCCAGGGACCCCCCATCTGATAATATGTTGTTCCAGGGACCCCCATCTGAAAACATGTTGTTCCAGGGACCCCCCATCTGATAAAATGTTGTTCCAGGGACCCCCATGTGTTAATATGTTGTTCCAGGGACCCCCCATCTGATAATATGTTGTTCCAGGGACCCCCCATCTGATAATATGTTGTTCCAGGGACCCCCATCTGATAATATGTTGTTCCAGGGACCCCCATCTGATAATATGTTGTTCCAGGGACCCCCATCTGATAATATGTTGTTCCAGGGACCCCCATCTGAAAATATGTTGTTCCAGGGACCCCCATCTGATAATATGTTCCAGGGACCCCCCATCTGATAATATGTTGTTCCAGGGACCCCCATCTGTTAATATGTTGTTCCAGGGACCCCCATCTGATAATATGTTGTTCCAGGGACCCCCATCTGTTAATATGTTGTTCCAGGGACCCCCCATCTGATAATATGTTCCAGGGACCCCCCATCTGATAATGTTGTTCCAGGGACCCCCATCTGTTAATATGTTGTTCCAGGGACCCCCCATCTGATAATATGTTCCAGGGACCCCCCATCTGATAATGTTGTTCCAGGGACCCCCATCTGTTAATATGTTGTTCCAGGGACCCCCCATCTGATAATATGTTGTTCCAGGGACCCCCATCTGATAATATGTTGTTCCAGGGACCCCCCATCTGATAATATGTTGTTCCAGGGACCCCCATCTGTTAATATGTTGTTCCAGGGACCCCCCATCTGATAATGTTGTTCCAGGGACCCCCATCTGTTAATATGTTGTTCCAGGGACCCCCCATCTGATAATATGTTGTTCCAGGGACCCCCATCTGAAAATATGTTGTTCCAGGGACCCCCATCTGAAAATATGTTGTTCCAGGGACCCCCCATCTGATAATATGTTGTTCCAGGGACCCCCCATCTGAAAATATGTAGTTCCAGGGACCCCCCATCTGATAATATGTTGTTCCAGGGACCCCCATCTGAAAATATGTTGTTCCAGGGACCCCCATCTGATAATATGTTGTTCCAGGGACCCCCATCTGATAATATGTTGTTCCAGGGACCCCCATCTGATAATATGTTGTTCCAGGGACCCCCCATCTGAAAATATGTAGTTCCAGGGACCCCCCATCTGATAATATGTTGTTCCAGGGACCCCCATCTGATAATATGTTGTTCCAGGGACCCCCATCTGATAATATGTTGTTCCAGGGACCCCCCATCTGATAATATGTTGTTCCAGGGACCCCCCATCTGATAATATGTTGTTCCAGGGACCCCCATCTGATAATATGTTGTTCCAGGGACCCCATCTGATAATATGTTGTTCCAGGGACCCCCCATCTGAACATATGTTGTTCCAGGGACCCCCATCTGATAATATGTTGTTCCAGGGACCCCATCTGATAATATGTTGTTCCAGGGACCCCCCATCTGATAATATGTTGTTCCAGGGACCCCCATCTGATAATATGTTGTTCCAGGGACCCCATCTGATAATATGTTGTTCCAGGGACCCCTCCATCTGTAAATATGTTGTTCCAGGGACCCCCCATCTGAACATATGTTGTTCCAGGGACCCCATCTGAAAATATGTTGTTCCAGGGACCCCCATCTGAACATATGTTGTTCCAGGGACCCCCCATCTGAAAATATGTTGTTCCAGGGACCCCCATCTGAAAATATGTTGTTCCAGGGACCACCATCTGAACATATGTTGTGCACCATTTACCATTTTTACCATTTACAGTGCAGACAGACAGGAAAGAGAGAGAGAGAGAGAGAGAGAGAGAGAGAGAGAGTGAGAGAGTGAGAGAGTGAGAGAGAGAGAGAGAGAGAGAGAGAGAGAGAGAGAGAGAGAGAGAGAGAGAGAGAGAGGCCAGCGGGCGCCCCTACTTTTGGTTGGTACTTTAAGTACATTTTGATACCAATACATTTGTACTTTAACTCAAGTAAATTGTGTGCATTCGTGCGCATCTACCTACAGTAAAAAACAAACTTCCCCTCCCTCTCTCTGTGTTACCCCTCCCCTACCCCCCCCCCTCTCTCTCTCTCTCTCTCTCTCTCTCTCTCTCTCAGACATCAGGACATTCTCCTGTGACTCTGAACAACACAACAGACACAACAGACCTCCTGAGACACCGGCTGACACTGTAAGGTAGGACAACAAACTATATAGATCTAATACATGTATAGATACCTGTTTGCACTGTAAGGACAACAAACTATAGATCTAATACATGTATAGATACCTGTTTGCACTGTAAGGACAACAAACTATAGATCTAATACATGTATATATACCTGTTTGCACTGTAAGGACAACAAACTATAGATCTAGTGAATGTAAACTTGTACACTGAGTTGACCCACATCACTTTAGTTTAGTGTTGATGACATTTTAACTCATTAAGGACTGAATCCATGTTGGCTAAAGTTACAGATTATAGACCAATATGTGGCTCTTTAGCCCATTTCGGGCGGGAACCCCTTTTGGTGTTAGCATTATGTTATGCTTTAGCTATTGAAAAATAGCAGACCTACAAGCTCATGCCACTCGGTGGCGCGCTATGAGCTTGTAGATCTGCTATTTTTTTTAGAAAAATCGAAGAACGACTGACATAGAAACATAGCTTTTTCAGAAAACTGTCAGGATGTAGAAGACCTTTTTAGAATCTGATCTCAGGTCAGAATGGGGAATCCATGTTGGGTAAAGTTCTACAGGTCATAGAGCAACATGTGGGCTCTTTTTGGAAGTTTGTCCATAAAACTTATAGACGGCATTTTTCTCCTACTTTACTTTCACTTCTGTCATGTTGTCGTTGCTGAACAAGATGTGACTGTGTTCACTTCCTGTTGAGCCATGCTCTCCCTCGGTGACCACATCCTGTTGCGCTGTTCTCTCTACACAGAGCTACAGTTACATCATGTACTGCCCCCCCCCCCCCCCCCCCCCCGTGCGTGTGTGTGTGCATGCGTGCGTGTGTGTGTGCATGCGTGCGTCATTGCGTGTATGTGTGCATGCGTGTGTGTGCATGCGTGCGTGCGTGCGTGCGTGTGTGTGTGCGTGTGGCCTTGTGAGGCAGATTCTAAAGTGGAAACCACACTTGCTACAACATGCAAGGGTCACTGTGGTTGCAACGAGATGCAACTATGTGTAACTCCTCTCGACATGGACCCCCATCTGATAATATGTTGTTCCAGGGACCCCCCATCTGATAATATGTTGTTCCAGGGACCCCCATCTGATAATATGTTGTTCCAGGGACCCCCATCTGATAATATGTTGTTCCAGGGACCCCCATCTGATAATATGTTGTTCCAGGGACCCCCATCTGATAATATGTTGTTCCAGGGACCCCCCATCTGATAATATGTTGTTCCAGGGACCCCCATCTGAAAACATGTTGTTCCAGGGACCCCCCATCTGATAAAATGTTGTTCCAGGGACCCCCATGTGTTAATATGTTGTTCCAGGGACCCCCCATCTGATAATATGTTGTTCCAGGGACCCCCCATCTGATAATATGTTGTTCCAGGGACCCCCATCTGATAATATGTTGTTCCAGGGACCCCCATCTGATAATATGTTGTTCCAGGGACCCCCATCTGATAATATGTTGTTCCAGGGACCCCCATCTGAAAATATGTTGTTCCAGGGACCCCCATCTGATAATATGTTCCAGGGACCCCCCATCTGATAATATGTTGTTCCAGGGACCCCCATCTGTTAATATGTTGTTCCAGGGACCCCCATCTGATAATATGTTGTTCCAGGGACCCCCATCTGTTAATATGTTGTTCCAGGGACCCCCCATCTGATAATATGTTCCAGGGACCCCCCATCTGATAATGTTGTTCCAGGGACCCCCATCTGTTAATATGTTGTTCCAGGGACCCCCCATCTGATAATATGTTCCAGGGACCCCCCATCTGATAATGTTGTTCCAGGGACCCCCATCTGTTAATATGTTGTTCCAGGGACCCCCCATCTGATAATATGTTGTTCCAGGGACCCCCATCTGATAATATGTTGTTCCAGGGACCCCCCATCTGATAATATGTTGTTCCAGGGACCCCCATCTGTTAATATGTTGTTCCAGGGACCCCCCATCTGATAATGTTGTTCCAGGGACCCCCATCTGTTAATATGTTGTTCCAGGGACCCCCCATCTGATAATATGTTGTTCCAGGGACCCCCATCTGAAAATATGTTGTTCCAGGGACCCCCATCTGAAAATATGTTGTTCCAGGGACCCCCCATCTGATAATATGTTGTTCCAGGGACCCCCCATCTGAAAATATGTAGTTCCAGGGACCCCCCATCTGATAATATGTTGTTCCAGGGACCCCCATCTGAAAATATGTTGTTCCAGGGACCCCCATCTGATAATATGTTGTTCCAGGGACCCCCATCTGATAATATGTTGTTCCAGGGACCCCCATCTGATAATATGTTGTTCCAGGGACCCCCCATCTGAAAATATGTAGTTCCAGGGACCCCCCATCTGATAATATGTTGTTCCAGGGACCCCCATCTGATAATATGTTGTTCCAGGGACCCCCATCTGATAATATGTTGTTCCAGGGACCCCCATCTGATAATATGTTGTTCCAGGGACCCCCCATCTGATAATATGTTGTTCCAGGGACCCCCCATCTGATAATATGTTGTTCCAGGGACCCCTCCATCTGTAAATATGTTGTTCCAGGGACCCCCCATCTGAACATATGTTGTTCCAGGGACCCCATCTGAAAATATGTTGTTCCAGGGACCCCCATCTGAACATATGTTGTTCCAGGGACCCCCCATCTGAAAATATGTTGTTCCAGGGACCCCCATCTGAAAATATGTTGTTCCAGGGACCACCATCTGAACATATGTTGTGCACCATTTACCATTTTTACCATTTACAGTGCAGACAGACAGGAAAGAGAGAGAGAGAGAGAGAGAGAGAGAGAGAGAGAGAGAGAGTGAGAGAGTGAGAGAGAGAGAGAGAGAGAGAGAGAGAGAGAGAGAGAGAGAGAGAGAGAGAGAGAGAGGCCAGCGGGCGCCCCTACTTTTGGTTGGTACTTTAAGTACATTTTGATACCAATACATTTGTACTTTAACTCAAGTAAATTGTGTGCATTCGTGCGCATCTACCTACAGTAAAAAACAAACTTCCCCTCCCTCTCTCTGTGTTACCCCTCCCCTACCCCCCCCCCCTCTCTCTCTCTCTCTCTCTCTCTCTCTCTCTCTCAGACATCAGGACATTCTCCTGTGACTCTGAACAACACAACAGACACAACAGACCTCCTGAGACACCGGCTGACACTGTAAGGTAGGACAACAAACTATATAGATCTAATACATGTATAGATACCTGTTTGCACTGTAAGGACAACAAACTATAGATCTAATACATGTATAGATACCTGTTTGCACTGTAAGGACAACAAACTATAGATCTAATACATGTATAGATACCTGTTTGCACTGTAAGGACAACAAACTATAGATCTAGTGAATGTAAACTTGTACACTGAGTTGACCCACATCACTTTAGTTTAGTGTTGATGACATTTTAACTCTTTAAGGACTGAATCCATGTTGGCTAAAGTTACAGATTATAGACCAATATGTGGCTCTTTAGCCCATTTCGGGCGGGAACCCCTTTTGGTGTTAGCATTATGTTATGCTTTAGCTATTGAAAAATAGCAGACCTACAAGCTCATGCCACTCGGTGGCGCGCTATGAGCTTGTAGATCTGCTATTTTTTTTAGAAAAATCGAAGAACGACTGACATAGAAACATAGCTTTTTCAGAAAACTGTCAGGATGTAGAAGACCTTTTTAGAATCTGATCTCAGGTCAGAATGGGGAATCCATGTTGGGTAAAGTTCTACAGGTCATAGAGCAACATGTGGCTCTTTTTGGAAGTTTGTCCATAAAACTTATAGACGGCATTTTTCTCCTACTTTACTTTCACTTCTGTCATGTTGTCGTTGCTGAACAAGATGTGACTGTGTTCACTTCCTGTTGAGCCATGCTCTCCCTCGGTGACCACATCCTGTTGCGCTGTTCTCTCTACACAGAGCTACAGTTACATCATGTACTGCCCCCCCCCCCCCCAGTGCGTGTGTGTGTGCATGCGTGCGTTCGTGCGTGCGTGTGTGCGTGCGTGCATGCGTGCGTGCGTGCGTGTGTGCGTGCGTGCGTGCGTGTGTGCGTGCGTGCGTGTGTGCGTGCGTGCGTGCGTGTGTGCGTGTGTGTGTGTGCGTGTGTGCGTGTGGCCTTGTGAGGCAGATTCTAAAGTGGAAACCACACTTGCTACAACATGCAAGGGTCACTGTGGTTGCAACGAGATGCAACTATGTGTAATTCCTCTCGACAGGGACCCCCATCTGATAATATGTTGTTCCAGGGACCCCCCATCTGATAATATGTTGTTCCAGGGACCCCCATCTGATAATATGTTGTTCCAGGGACCCCCCATCTGATAATATGTTGTTCCAGGGACCCCCATCTGTTAATATGTTGTTCCAGGGACCCCTCCATCTGATAATATGTTGTTCCAGGGACCCCCATCTGTTAATATGTTGTTCCAGGGACCCCCCATCTGATAATATGTTGTTCCAGGGACCCCCATCTGATAATATGTTGTTCCAGGGACCCCCATCTGATAATATGTTGTTCCAGGGACCCCCATCTGAAAATATGTTGTTCCAGGGACCCCCATCTGAAAATATGTTGTTCCAGGGACCCCCCATCTGATAATATGTTGTTCCAGGGACCCCATCTGATAATATGTTGTTCCAGGGACCCCCCATCTGATAATATGTTGTTCCAGGGACCCCCCATCTGATAATATGTTGTTCCAGGGACCCCCCATCTGATAATATGTTGTTCCAGGGACCCCCATCTGATAATATGTTGTTCCAGGGACCCCCATCTGAAAATATGTTGTTCCAGGGAACCCATCTGATAATATGTTGTTCCAGGGACCCCCATCTGAAAATATGTTGTTCCAGGGACCCCCATCTGTTAATATGTTGTTCCAGGGACCCCCCATCTGATAATATGTTGTTCCAGGGACCCCCCATCTGATAATGTTCTTCCAGGGACCCCCATCTGATAATATGTTGTTCCAGGGACCCCCATCTGATAATATGTTGTTCCAGGGACCCCCATCTGATAATATGTTGTTCCAGGGACCCCCCATCTGATAATGTTGTTCCAGGGACCCCCATCTGATAATATGTTGTTCCAGGGACCCCCCATTTGAAAATATGTTGTTCCAGGGACCCCCATCTGATAATATGTTGTTCCAGGGACCCCCATCTGATAATATGTTGTTCCAGGGACCCCCATCTGATAATATGTTGTTCCAGGGACCCCCATCTGTTAATATGTTGTTCCAGGGACCCCCCATCTGATAATATGTTGTTCCAGGGACCCCCCATCTGAAAATATGTTGTTCCAGGGACCCCCATCTGATAATATGTTGTTCCAGGGACCCCCATCTCTTAATATGTTGTTCCAGGGACCCCCATCTGATAATATGTTGTTCCAGGGACCCCTCCATCTGATAATATGTTGTTCCAGGGACCCCCATCTGTTAATATGTTGTTCCAGGGACCCCCATCTGAAAATATGTAGTTCCAGGGACCCCCATCTGAAAATATGTTGTTCCAGGGACCCCCCATCTGATAATATGTTGTTCCAGGGACCCCCATCTGATAATATGTTGTTCCAGGGACCCCCATCTGTTAATATGTTGTTCCAGGGACCCCCATCTGATAATATGTTGTTCCAGGGACCCCATCTGATAATATGTTGTTCCAGGGACCCCCATCTGATAATATGTTGTTCCAGGGACCCCCATCTGAAAATATGTTGTTCCAGGGACCCCCCCATCTGATAATATGTTGTTCCAGGGACCCCCATCTGATAATATGTTGTTCCAGGGACCCCCATCTGAAAATATGTTGTTCCAGGGACACCCCTGCTTTCTTTCGTTTTGGGGATTTTAGCAGCTTTTGACAGGGGGGCGGGGGCATTCGAGCATGGGGCTAAATATGTATTTTTTACAAAATATTATGGCGATTTATTATTTTATTATTTACTATAGTCCTAATAAACCCCAATAAATTACATCTGACCACAAAAGATCACAGGATCTATTGAATGAGACAAACTGACATATTGAGCCTACACACACAGTATAAGCCTTCCCCCAGTAGGCTACCTTCACATTCAGTAGATCCTGTGATCTGCTGTGGCCAGATGTAATTTCCTGGGGTTTATTAGGACTATAAATAAATAAATCACCATCAAATGTTGTAAAAAAATACATATTTAGCCCCATTCTCGAATGCCCCCGCCCCCCTGTCAAAAAAAGCTAAAATCCATAAAATGAAAGAAAGCATCAAATGAAAAGAAAATCTCATCTTTTACTTTTTCTAATAACAACCTAAAACATGAACCTTGGTTGAAAAAAACTAAAGTTGTCCTTTAACCTCAGCTCTGACCAACGCCTAGTTGGGACAGCTGCAGGGGGTTATTTGGGACATGTTAGGACACCTACTGGGCTTCCTAGCTCCACATTCTGTTGCGCTGTTCTCTCTACCCAGAGCTACAGTTACATCATGTACTACCCCCCCCCCCCAGTGCGTGCGTGTAGATCTGCTATTTTGAAAAAAAATCGTTAAAATGTGGCGCAAATCTTTGAATATATTTTCTTTCAGACCGAACTTTTTTTTGATTAATGCGATTAAGCGAGAAAGCGAGAAAGCGAGATGCGATTCAGTGAGAAAGCGAGAAGTTAAAAACGTTCGCTCTGCAAGAATATATATTCAAAGATTTGCGCCACATTTTAACGATTTATTTCAAAAATAGCAGATCTACAAGCTCGTAGAACTACGAGCTTGTAGATCTGCTATTTTTCAACAGCTAAAGTACATAATTCTTAAAACACCAGAAGGGGTTAACTCTGTATAAGTGTATTATTATTATTATTATTATTATTATTATTATTATTATTATTATATTATTATTATTATTATATTGTTATTACATGGCTACCTAACATAAATTAATACATTGACCCAAAACACAACAAAAAAAGTATTCCATAATTTGCGCTGGCTGCATCTGGCCAGCTGCAGGGCTGGAGCACGTGTCGACAATATGGAGGTTATGCTATGCATGAATATTCATGACTCTCATAACTTTAAATGTGTCAAAAGGAACTTAGTCTGCTATAAAGTACTATAAATATACTGTATTTGAATGATAGAATGACCCCCCCCCCCCTCTCTCTCTCTCTCTCTCTCTCTCTCTGTCACCTCTCCCCCCTCTCTCTCTCTCTGTCACCCCTCCCCCCCCTCTCTCTGTCTCTCTCTCTCTCTCGCTCTCTCTCTCTCTCTCTCTCTGTCACCCCTCCTCCTCTCCCCCCCCCCTCTCTCTCTCTCAGTCACCCCTCCTCCTCTCTCTCTCTCTCTCTCTCTCTCTCTCTCTCTCTCTCAGACATCAGGACATTCTCCTGTGACTCTGAACAACACAACAGACACAACAGACCTCCTGAGACACCGGCTGACACTGTAAGGTAGGACAACAGACTATAGATCTAATACATGTATAGATACCTGTTTGCACTGTAAGGACAACAAACTATAGATCTAATACATGTATAGATACCTGTTTGCACTGTAAGGACAACAAACTATAGATCTAATACATGTATAGATACCTGTTTGCACTGTAAGGACAACAAACTATAGATCTAATACATGTATAGATACCTGTTTGCACTGTAAGGACAACAAACTATAGATCTAATACATGTATAGATACCTGTTTGCACTGTAAGGACAACAAACTATAGATCTAATACATGTATAGATACCTGTTTGCACTGTAAGGACAACAAACTATAGATCTAGTGAATGTAAACTTGTACACTGAGTTGACCCACATCACTTTAGTTTAGTGTTGATGACATTTTAACTCTTTAAGGACTGAATCCATGTTGGCTAAAGTTACAGATTATAGACCAATATGTGGCTCTTTAGCCCATTTCGGGCGGGAACCCCTTTTGGTGTTAGCGTTATGTTATGCTTTAGCTATTGAAAAATAGCAGACCTACAAGCTCATGCCACTCGGTGGCGCGCTATGAGCTTGTAGGTCTGCTATTTTTTTTTAGAAAAATCGAAGAACGACTGACATATAGAAACATAGCTTTTTCAGAAAACTGTCAGGATGTAGAAGACCTTTTTAGAATCTGATCTCAGGTCAGAATGGGGAATCCATGTTGGGTAAAGTTCTACAGGTCATAGAGCAACATGTGGCTCTTTTTGGAAGTTTGTCCATAAAACTTATAGAAGGCATTTTTCTCCTACTTTACTTTCACTTCTGTCATGTCGTCGTTGCTGAACAAGATGTGACTGTGTTCACTTCCTGTTGAGCCATGCTCTCCCTCGGTGACCACATCCTGTTGCACTGTTCTCTCTACACAGAGCTAGGCTGCGTCCGAATTCATTCCCTATGCCCCATATAGTGCACTACTTTGGCGTTCCGCCATTTTGTTGTAGTGTCCGAATGTGTAGTGAGCATTTTTGCACCCTAACATAGTGGACTGAAGTATCCCACAATGCACCGGGAATTGTAGGGAGCATCCGATGGTCACTACAAAAACACAGCGAAGCAAATCTGCCCCATAATGCATTGCTCAAGCTCGCTCTTGAGCGCACATGCACGCGTTTGCGCACGTGCGCTGCTTCTGCATGCATGCGCTCATTGCGCTCCAACTCAGAAGAGGCAGAAGTTGAACCAGCGAAAGAACTCAACACAAATGTAACTTTGTTTTTAAACTTTCGTTTTCCCTTCCCTGGCGGATCTCGAAGCTACAGATCTCGAGACAAATGATCTGTGCATTTATTTGAAATTGTTTTATTTTATTTATAATAAATTACTCATTTGCAATAGTATTACTGATCCATTGTATCACCCAGGCCCAGCGCATGACGTTAGGAGAGGAATCAGTTGCTTGCTGTAGAATATATTTGTGAGATTCTTTATCACAAACGTAGGCTAAATGCATGCATGTGAGACACATTAATTGTGTCCGACTCCGAACATATGTTTTATTAATATTCATTAATTCCTGCCATGAAAAAATATGCTATCTAACATTATTTCATTGAATTGCGATAAATACATTAAAACTTCATTATGTAGGCAGTCATTTATTGGACTGCTGTTTCTGTTAACACCAAATTATTGTGAGCAGAGCTTGTAGATCGGCTACTTTTGGTAATTCTTTACCAAAAGTAGGCCTACTCGATACAAGCTCACTACACGGACGTCGCGTTGCTTATAGATCGACTAACCTAATGGGGATTTCATGCAAATAAAATGTACATGAACCCGCGGACCTACAGCGCCCTCTACCGATATTGACGTCAGAGTCGGTGCTCCCCATACAGGGAGTATTGTCCGAAATCATCACTATAGAGTCCACTAGAGTCTGGATCCCCGTATGGGGGGTAGGGAGTAGGGAACAACCCTAGCAATTCGGATGCAGCCCTACAGTTACATCATGTACTGCCCCCCCCCCCCCCCCCCCCCCAGTGCGTGTGTGTGTGCATGCGTGCGTGCAGAGATGGGCAAAATACATTGAAAATGTATTTTGATACAAAATACAAATACTGGGTCAAAAAATGTATCTAAATACAAAATACAAAATACATCTTCCATCCCAGCGAAATACAAATTACAAAATACAAAAAAGTAATTCAAATACGTATTTCAAATACATGTATTTCAAATACTGCCCATCTCTGATGGGCAAAATACATTGAAAATGTATTTTGATACAAAATACAAATACTGGGTCAAAAAAATGTATCTAAATACAAAATACATCTCATTTCTTCCATCCCAGTGAAATACAAATTACAAAATACAAAAAAGTAATTCAAATACGTATTTCAAATACATGTATTTCAAATACTGCCCATCTCTGCGTGCGTGTATGTGTGCATGCGTGTGTGTGCGTGCATGCGTGCGTGCGTGCGTGCGTGTGTGCGTGTGTGTGCGTGTGTGCGTGTGGCCTTGTGAGGCAGATTCTAAAGTGGAAACCACACTTGCTACAACATGCAAGGGTCACTGTGGTTGCAACGAGATGCAACTATGTGTAACTCCTCTCGACAGGGACCCCATCTGATAATATGTTGTTCCAGGGACCCCCCATCTGATAATATGTTGTTCCAGGGACCCCCCATCTGATAATATGTTGTTCCAGGGACCCCCATCTGATAATATGTTGTTCCAGGGACCCCCATCTGATAATATGTTGTTCCAGGGACCCCCATCTGATAATATGTTGTTCCAGGGACCCCCATATGTTAATATGTTGTTCCAGGGCCCCCCATCTGATAATATGTTGTTCCAGGGACCCCCCATCTGTTAATATGTTGTTCCAGGGACCCCCCATCTGATAATATGTTGTTCCAGGGACCCCCATCTGTTAATATGTTGTTCCAGGGACCCCCCATCTGATAATATGTTGTTCCAGGGACCCCCCATCTGATAATATGTTGTTCCAGGGACCCCCATCTGTTAATATGTTGTTCCAGGGACCCCCCCATCTGATAATATGTTCCAGGGACCCCCCATCTGATAATATGTTGTTCCAGGGACCCCCATCTGAAAATATGTTGTTCCAGGGACCCCCATCTGATAATATGTTCCAGGGACCCCCATCTGAAAATATGTTGTTCCAGGGACCCCCATCTGATAATATGTTCCAGGGACCCCCCATCTGATATGTTGTTCCAGGGACCCCCCCATCTGATAATATGTTCCAGGGACCCCCCATCTGATAATATGTTGTTCCAGGGACCCCCCATCTGATAATATGTTGTTCCAGGGACCCCCATCTGATAATATGTTGTTCCAGGGACCCCCATCTGTTAATATGTTGTTCCAGGGACCCCCATCTGTTAATATGTTGTTCCAGGGACCCCCATCTGTTAATATGTTGTTCCAGGGACCCCCATCTGATAATATGTTGTTCCAGGGACCCCCATCTGTTAATATGTTGTTCCAGGGACCCCCATCTGATAATATGTTGTTCCAGGGACCCCCATCTGTTAATATGTTGTTCCAGGGACCCCCATCTGATAATATGTTGTTCCAGGGACCCCCATCTGAAAATATGTTGTTCCAGGGACCCCCATCTGATAATATGTTGTTCCAGGGACCCCCATCTGAAAATATGTTGTTCCAGGGACCCCCCATCTGATAATATGTTGTTCCAGGGACCCCCCATCTGATAATATGTTGTTCCAGGGACCCCCATCTGATAATATGTTGTTCCAGGGACCCCCCATCTGTTAATATGTTGTTCCAGGGACCCCCATCTGTTAATATGTTGTTCCAGGGACCCCCCATCTGTTAATATGTTGTTCCAGGGACCCCCATCTGATAATATGTTGTTCCAGGGACCCCCCATCTGAAAATATGTTGTTCCAGGGACCCCCATCTGAAAATATGTTGTTCCAGGGACCCCCATCTGAAAATATGTTGTTCCAGGGACCCCCATCTGATAATATGTTGTTCCAGGGACCCCCCACCTGAAAATATGTTGTTCCAGGGACCCCCATCTGAAAATATGTTGTTCCAGGGACCCCCATCTGTTAATATGTTGTTCCAGGGACCCCCCATCTGAAAATATGTTGTTCCAGGGACCCCCATCTGAAAATATGTTGTTCCAGGGACCCCCATCTGTTAATATGTTGTTCCAGGGACCCCCATCTGATAATATGTTGTTCCAGGGACCCCCATCTGATAATATGTTGTTCCAGGGACCCCCATCTGTTAATATGTTGTTCCAGGGACCCCCATCTGTTAATATGTTGTTCCAGGGACCCCCCATCTGAAAATATGTTGTTCCAGGGACCCCCATCTGAAAATATGTTGTTCCAGGGACCCCCATCTGATAATATGTTGTTCCAGGGACCCCCATCTGATAATATGTTGTTCCAGGGACCCCCGTCTGAAAATATGTTGTTCCAGGGACCCCCCTGCTTTCTTTCGTTTTGGGGATTTTAGCAGCTTTTGACAGGGGGGCGGGGGCATTCGAGCATGGGGCTAAATATGTATTTTTTACAAAATATTATGGCGATTTATTATTTTATTATTTACTATAGTCCTAATAAACCCCAATAAATTACATCTGACCACAAAAGATCACAGGATCTATTGAATGAGACAAACTGACATATTGAGCCTATACACACAGTATAAGCCTTCCCCCAGTAGGCTACCTTCACATTCAGTAGATCCTGTGATCTTCTGTGGCCAGATGTATTTTCCTGGGGTTTATTAGGACTATAGTAAATAATAAATAAATAAATCACCTTCAAATGTTGTAAAAAAATACATATTTAGCCCCACGCTCGAATGCCCCCGCCCCCCTGTCAAAAAAAGCTAAAATCCATAAAATGAAAGAAAGCATCAAATGAAAAGAAAATCTCATCTTTTACTTTCTCTAATAACAACCTAAAACATGAACCTTGGTTGAAAAAAACTAAAGTTGTCCTTTAACCTCAGCTCTGACCAACGCCTAGTTGGGACAGCTGCAGGGGGTTATTTGGGACATGTTAGGACACCTACTGGGATTCCTAGCTCCACATTCTGTTGCGCTGTTCTCTCTACACAGAGCTACAGTTACATCATGTACTACCCCCCCCCCCCCAGTGCGTGCGTGTAGATCTGCTATTTTGAAAAAAAATCGTTAAAATGTGGCGCAAATCTTTGAATATATATTCTTTCAGACCGAACTTTTTTTTGATTAATGCGATTAAGCGAGAAAGCGAGAAAGCGAGAAAGCGAGATGCGATTCAGTGAGAAAGCGAGAAGTTAAAAACGTTCGCTCTGCAAGAATATATATTCAAAGATTTGCGCCACATTTTAACGATTTATTTCAAAAATAGCAGATCTACAAGCTCGTAGAACTACGAGCTTGTTGATCTGCTATTTTTCAACAGCTAAAGTACATAATTCTTAAAACACCAGAAGGGGTTAACTCTGTATAAGTGTATTATTATTATTATTATTATTATTATTATTATTATTATTATTATTATTATATTGTTATTACATGGCTACCTAACATAAATTAATACATTGACCCAAAACACAACAAAAAAAGTATTCCATAATTTGCGCTGGCTGCATCTGGCCAGCTGCAGGGCTGGAGCACGTGTCGACAATATGGAGGTTATGCTATGCATGAATATTCATGACTCTCATAACTTTAAATGTGTCAAAAGGAACTTAGTCTGCTATAAAGTACTATAAATATACTGTATTTGAATGATAGAATGACCCCCCCCCCCCTCTCTCTCTCTCTCTCTCTCTCTCTCTGTCACCTCTCCCCCCTCTCTCTCTCTCTGTCACCCCTCCCCCCCTCTCTCTGTCTCTCTCTCTCTCTCTCTCTCTCTCTCGCTCTCTCTCTCTCTCTCTCTCTCTCTGTCTGTCACCCCTCCTCCTCTCCCCCCCCCCCCTCTCTCTCTCTCTCTCTCTGTCACCCCTCCACCCCTCTCTCTCTCTCTCTCTGTCTGTCACCCCTCCTCCTCTCCCCCCCCCTCTCTCTCTCTCTCTCTCTCTGTCACCCCTCCTCCTCTCCCCCCCCCCTCTCTCTCTCAGTCACCCCTCCTCCTCTCTCTCTCTCTCAGTCACCCCTCCTCCTCTCTCTCTCTCTCTCTCTCTCTCTCTCTCTCTCTCTCTCTCTCTCTCTCTCTCTCTCTCTCAGACATCAGGACATTCTCCTGTGACTCTGAACAACACAACAGACACAACAGACCTCCTGAGACACCGGCTGACACTGTAAGGTAGGACAACAAACTATAGATCTAATACATGTATAGATACCTGTTTGCACTGTAAGGACAACAAACTATAGATCTAATACATGTATAGATACCTGTTTGCACTGTAAGGACAACAAACTATAGATCTAATACATGTATAGATAGGCCTACCTGTTTGCACTGTAAGGACAACAGACTATAGATCTAATACATGTATAGATACCTGTTTGCACTGTAAGGACAACAAACTATAGATCTAGTGAATGTAAACTTGTACACTGAGTTGACCCACATCACTTTAGTTTAGTGTTGATGACATTTGAACTCATTAAGGACTGAATCCATGTTGGCTAAAGTTACAGATTATAGACCAATATGTGGCTCTTTAGCCCATTTCGGGCGGGAACCCCTTTTGGTGTTAGCATTATGTTATGCTTTAGCTATTGAAAAATAGCAGACCTACAAGCTCATAGATGCACCACTCGGTGGCGCGCTATGAGCTTGTAGGTCTGCTATTTTTTAGAAAAATCGAAGAACCACTGACATGGAAACATAGCTTTTTCAGAAAACTGTCAGGATGTAGAAGACCTTTTTAGAATCTGATCTCAGGTCAGAATGGGGAATCCATGTTGGGTAAAGTTCTACAGGTCATAGAGCAACATGTGGCTCTTTTTGGAAGTTTGTCCATAAAACTTATAGAAGGCATTTTTCTCCTACTTTACTTTCACTTCTGTCATGTTGTCGTTGCTGAACAAGATGTGACTGTGTTCACTTCCTGTTGAGCCATGCTCTCCCTCGGTGACCACATCCTGTTGCGCTGTTCTCTCTACACAGAGCTACAGTTACATCATGTACTGCCCCCCCCCCCCCCCCCCAGTGCGTGTGTGTGTGCATGCGTGCGTGTGTGTGCGTGCGTGCGCGTGCGTGCGTGTATGTGTGCATGCGTGCGTGCGTGTGTGTGCATGCGTGCGTGCGTGCGTGTGTGCGTGCGTGCGTGCGGCCTTGTGAGGCAGATTCTAAAGTGGAAACCACACTTGCTACAACATGCAAGGGTCACTGTGGTTGCAACGAGATGCAACTATGTGTAACTCCTCTCGACAGGGACCCCCATCTGATAATATGTTGTTCCAGGGACCCCCCATCTGATAATATGTTGTTCCAGGGACCCCATCTGATAATATGTTGTTCCAGGGACCCCCCATCTGATAATATGTTGTTCCAGGGACCCCCATCTGTTAATATGTTGTTCCAGGGACCCCCATCTGATAATATGTTGTTCCAGGGACCCCCCATCTGATAATATGTTGTTCCAGGGACCCCCCATCTGATAATGTTCTTCCAGGGACCCCCATCTGATAATATGTTGTTCCAGGGACCCCCATCTGATAATATGTTGTTCCAGGGACCCCCATCTGTTAATATGTTGTTCCAGGGACCCCCCATCTGATAATATGTTGTTCCAGGGACCCCCCATCTGAAAATATGTTGTTCCAGGGACCCCCATCTGTTAATATGTTGTTCCAGGGACCCCCCATCTGATAATATGTTGTTCCAGGGACCCCCCATCTGATAATATGTTGTTCCAGGGACCCCCCATCTGAAAATATGTTGTTCCAGGGACCCCCATCTGTTAATATGTTGTTCCAGGGACCCCCCATCTGATAATATGTTGTTCCAGGGACCCCCCATTTGAAAATATGTTGTTCCAGGGACCCCCCATCTGAAAATATGTTGTTCCAGGGACCCCTCCATCTGATAATATGTTGTTCCAGGGACCCCTCCATCTGATAATATGTTGTTCCAGGGACCCCTCCATCTGATAATATGTTGTTCCAGGGACCCCCATCTGAAAATATGTTGTTCCAGGGACCCCCCATTTGAAAATATGTTGTTCCAGGGACCCCCATCTGAAAATATGTTGTTCCAGGGACCCCCATCTGTTAATATGTTGTTCCAGGGACCCCCCATCTGATAATATGTTGTTCCAGGGACCCCCCATCTGATAATATGTTGTTCCAGGGACCCCCCATCTGATAATATGTTGTTCCAGGGACCCCCATCTGTTAATATGTTGTTCCAGGGACCCCCATCTGAAAATATGTTGTTCCAGGGACCCCTCCATCTGATAATATGTTGTTCCAGGGACCCCTCCATCTGATAATATGTTGTTCCAGGGACCCCCATCTGAAAATATGTTGTTCCAGGGACCCCCCATTTGAAAATATGTTGTTCCAGGGACCCCCATCTGAAAATATGTTGTTCCAGGGACCCCTCCATCTGATAATATGTTGTTCCAGGGACCCCCATCTGTTAATATGTTGTTCCAGGGACCCCCCATCTGATAATATGTTGTTCCAGGGACCCCCCATCTGATAATATGTTGTTCCAGGGACCCCCATCTGATAATATGTTGTTCCAGGGACCCCCATCTGATAATATGTTGTTCCAGGGACCCCCATCTGATAATATGTTGTTCCAGGGACCCCCCCATCTGATAATATGTTGTTCCAGGGACCCCCATCTGATAATATGTTGTTCCAGGGACCCCCATCTGATAATATGTTGTTCCAGGGACCCCCATCTGAAAATATGTTGTTCCAGGGACCCCCCATCTGATATGTTGTTCCAGGGACCCCCATCTGATAATATGTTGTTCCAGGGACCCCCATCTGATAATATGTTGTTCCAGGGACCCCTCCATCTGATAATATGTTGTTCCAGGGACCCCCATCTGTTAATATGTTGTTCCAGGGACCCCCATCTGTTAATATGTTGTTCCAGGGACCCCCATCTGAAAATATGTTGTTCCAGGGACCCCCCATCTGAAAATATGTTGTTCCAGGGACCCCCATCTGAAAATATGTTGTTCCAGGGACCTCCATCTGAAAATATGTTGTTCCAGGGACCCCCCATCTGATAATATGTTGTTCCAGGGACCCCCATCTGAAAATATGTTGTTCCAGGGACCCCCCTGCTTTCTTTCGTTTTGGGGATTTTAGCAGCTTTTGACAGGGGGGCGGGGGCATTCGAGCATGGGGCTAAATATGTATTTTTTACAAAATATTATGGCGATTTATTATTTTATTATTTACTATAGTCCTAATAAACCCCAATAAATTACATCTGACCACAAAAGATCACAGGATCTATTGAATGTGACAAACTGACATATTGAGCCTATACACACAGTATAAGCCTTCCCCCAGTAGGCTACCTTCACATTCAGTAGATCCTGTGATCTTCTGTGGCCAGATGTAATTTCCTGGGGTTTATTAGGACTATAGTAAATAATAAATAAATAAATCACCATCAAATGTTGTAAAAAAATACATAATTAGCCCCATGCTCGAATGCCCCCGCCCCCCTGTCAAAAAAAGCTAAAATCCATAAAATGAAAGAAAGCATCAAATGAAAAGAAAATCTCATCTTTTACTTTATCTAATAACAACCTAAAACATGAACCTTGGTTGAAAAAAACTAAAGTTGTCCTTTAACCTCTGCTCTGACCAACGCCTAGTTGGGACAGCTGCAGGGGGTTATTTGGGACATGTTAGGACACCTACTGGGATTCCTAGCTCCACATTCTGTTGCGCTGTTCTCTCTACCCAGAGCTACAGTTACATCATGTACTACCCCCCCCCCCCCAGTGTTCTCTCTACCCCCCCCCCCAGTGTTCTCTCTACCCCCCCCCCCAGTGTTCTCTCTACCCCCCCCCCCCCCGTGTTCTCTCTACCCCCCCCCCCCCAGTGCGTGCGTGTAGATCTGCTATTTTGAAAAAAAATCGTTAAAATGTGGCGCAAATCTTTGAATATATATTCTTTCAGACCGAACTTTTTTGATTAATGCGATTAAGCGAGAAAGCGAGAAAGCGAGAAAGCGAGATGCGATTAAGCGAGAAAGCGAGAAGTTAAAAACGTTCGCTCTGCAAGAATATATATTCAAAGATTTGCGCCACATTTTAACGATTTATTTCAAAAATAGCAGATCTACAAGCTCGTAGAACTACGAGCTTGTAGATCTGCTATTTTTCAACAGCTAAAGTAGGGGAGAGCCGCCACAATTGTAACGCTTCACGGTTGTAACATGGACATTATCTCTTGATTGGTCAACGCCACCATGACGCCATCGCGTCAGTATGTGTACAGCAACGTACTCTACGTGCCCAGGAAGTTTGAAGTGTTTACCTTCATCCTGCAGGGAGCTATTGGCGAAAAACTGACTTTTTTCAAAAGGCGTATAATTTTACACCTGGAGTATATGTGTGCTACAATTTTTTTCTTTGGTGTTGGTGAATAAAAATCCACATGGATGTCTTCATGCTTATGTTCTTCATTAGTTTGCATCGTGTTTAGACGGAATGCACGTTCATTCTGGTCTGTAAGCAACGGCAAAGAACAACTTGCAAAAGTGGGCCATTTGTAACATGTTACAAATGGTCCGCTTTCCATTCAATACCATTATATGTAATATTTACATATTTGACATATTGGCCAATATTATATGTTCTAAAATTGTATTGTATTGTGTAGTGTATTCTAAAATTAGTTTAGGGTTGTATAACATTGTACAACTCAATAAATCAAACGTTTGTTTAATCAATGTATTTCCCCACTGAACTGACCAAAAAAAAAAAAAAGCCCAAACTGGTACACCCGATACTATTTAATATTTCCCTTATTTTCTATACATTTTCTTATCACATCCATGGTATGAAAACAATGCTAAGGAGTTGCTTCAATGAAATATAATTGCTTTTAGCTGAAAACGATATGTTTAATGGTGTTTTTTAGCGTTGTTACATTTATCATGCATGCCGTTACAATTAATCCAATATGCGCAGCAAATGTAACACTGAAACAGCGTCCACGTTCGGTTTAATAACTCCCGACCTGTTTTATCAAAAAAAGTGTACTTTAAGTGGTTTATGGTAGCAGACATGTGTAGGTCCGTTGCCTGAAAATATTACATGTGTAGATAAACGGATCTCTGAGTAAAAAAATGATACGTGCAAAATGTTACATCCTTGGCGGCTCTCCCCTACATAATTCTTAAAACACCAGAAGGGGTTAACTCTGTATAAGTGTATTATTATTATTATTATTATTATTATTATTATATTGTTATTACATGGCTACCTAACATAAATTAATACATTGACCCAAAACACAACAAAAAAAGTATTCCATAATTTGCGCTGGCTGCATCTGGCCAGCTGCAGGGCTGGAGCACGTGTAGACAATATGGAGGTTATGCTATGCATGAATATTCATGACTCTCATAACTTTAAATGTGTCAAAAGGAACTTAGTCTGCTATAAAGTACTATAAATATACTGTATTTCAATGATAGAGTTTGCACACATACATTTTCCTGTACTTTGTCTCCCTCTAGATTTCGGTGAGAGATGGCAGAGAGTGGCAAAGGGCCAATTGGCGACGACAGTCTGGAGAACTGGAAACTACTGGGCGCAGGGGGCTTTGGGTGGGTCTTTAAGGCCACACACAAGCTCCTGGGCAAAGTGGCCATTAAGGTGCTTAATAATGATGACAGGTATGATGACAATGAGCTACATAATGTATCCATCATTGATTAATTATCTTCATTCACACTATTATTTTATTCATGATCTTAGTCAGTTTTACATAATTATAACATTATATATTATTATAACATTTTGGGTTCTAACTCCTAAACTGACCCCGTACTGCAGCTCTGGTACGTTGTTTTCTGCCTTGTGTCGCGAGGCAAGACACATGGAAGACGCAGAGCTGTTTGTTCCCAGGGTCTATGGGATGTACCGCGGCCAGCCCCCCATGATGGACAAAGAGGTGCAGGGTTTAGTGATGGAGCTGATGGAGGGAGGCTGCCTGGAGTCCTTTCTGCTCACCAAGGTCTTTATAATTCAACTGAAACTAACTAAATTACCACAACTAAAACTGAAAACGCATCTTCGTCAACTGACCTAAATCAAAACTAGAATAAAAGAACAAAGACGTTAACTAACTGGAAGTGTGTTGTGTGTTTAGAAATTGTTTGAAATTATATTTATCTGTGCTCTGTATATTTATCTTTTATTGAGTTAGCTTATGCAATTTTTATTTCCATGTGGGGGTGCGTCAGCTATAGGTCAGGAGGTAACAGGGGGTGCATGGCCAGAAAAGTTTGGGAACCACTGCCCTATAGTACACGACAGGCCTACTTACTCTGACCGTTATGAATCCTGCTGCTGGGGGGGACCACTGCCCTATAGTACACGACAGGCCTACTTACTCTGACTGTTATGAATCCTGCTGCTGGGGGGGACCACTGCCCTATACACGACAGGCCTACTTACTCTGACTGTTATGAATCCTGCTGCTGGGGGGGACCACTGCCCTATAGTACACGACAGGCCTACTTACTCTGACCGTTATGAATCCTGCTGCTGGGGGGGACCACTGCCCTATAGTACACGACAGGCCTACTTACTCTGACTGTTATGAATCCTGCTGCTGGGGGGGACCACTGCCCTATAGTACACGACAGGCCTACTTACTCTGACCGTTATGAATCCTGCTGCTGGGGGGGGACCACTGCCCTATAGTACACGACAGGCCTACTTACTCTGACTGTTATGAATCCTGCTGCTGGGGGGGACCACTGCCCTATAGTACACGACAGGCCTACTTACTCTGACCGTTATGAATCCTGCTGCTGGGGGGGACCACTGCCCTATAGTACACGACAGGCCTACTTACTCTGACTGTTATGAATCCTGCTGCTGGGGGGGACCACTGCCCTATAGTACACGACAGGCCTACTTACTCTGACCGTTATGAATCCTGCTGCTGGGGGGGACCACTGCCCTAGTACACGACAGGCCTACTTACTCTGACTGTTATGAATCCTGCTGCTGGGGGGGACCACTGCCCTAGTACACGACAGGCCTACTTACTCTGACTGTTATGAATCCTGCTGCTGGGGGGGACCACTGCCCTATAGTACACGACAGGCCTACTTACTCTGACCGTTATGAATCCTGCTGCTGGGGGGGACCACTGCCCTATAGTACACGACAGGCCTACTTACTCTGACTGTTATGAATCCTGCTGCTGGGGGGGACCACTGCCCTATAGTACACGACAGGCCTACTTACTCTGACCGTTATGAATCCTGCTGCTGGGGGGGACCACTGCCCTATAGTACACGACAGGCCTACTTACTCTGACCGTTATGAATCCTGCTGCTGGGGGGGACCACTGCCCTATAGTACACGACAGGCCTACTTACTCTGACTGTTATGAATCCTGCTGCTGGGGGGGACCACTGCCCTATAGTACACGACAGGCCTACTTACTCTGACCGTTATGAATCCTGCTGCTGGGGGGGACCACTGCCCTATAGTACACGACAGGCCTACTTACTCTGACCGTTATGAATCCTGCTGCTGGGGGGGGGGTAATAATAAAGAACTAAAGCTAACACTAAATCCAAAACTATTCTTAACCTTTCTACAGACCGAGTCTAAACCTCCACCCTGGTCCCTGGCGTTCCGTCTAGCCCACCAGGTGGCGCTAGCCATGGACTTCCTCCACTGTAAGAAGAACCTTGTGCACATGGACCTGAAACCAGCCAATATCCTGCTGGATGCCGACTTCAATGCCAAGGTACACAATATACAATAATTATACATACAGTAGAACTAAATGTCAGGGAGGGACTAGTGGAGAAGAGATCCAGTATAACTAAATGTCAGGGAGGGACTAGTGGAGAAGAGATCCAGTAGAACTAAATGTCAGGGAGGGACTAGTGGAGAAGAGATCCAGTAGAACTAAATGTCAGGGAGGGACTAGTGGAGAAGAGATCCAGTAGAACTAAATGTCAGGGAGGGACTAGTGGAGAAGAGATCCAGTAGAACTAAATGTCAGGGAGGGACTAGTGGAGAAGAGATCCAGTAGAACTAAATGTCAGGGAGGGACTAGTGGAGAAGAGATCCAGTAGAACTAAATGTCAGGGAGGGACTAGTGGAGAAGAGATCCAGTAGAACTAAATGTTAGGGAGGGACTAGTGGAGAAGAGATCCAGTAGAACTAAATGTTAGGGAGGGACTAGTGGAGAAGAGATCCAGTAGAACTAAATGTCAGGGAGGGACTAGTGGAGAAGAGATCCAGTAGAACTAAATGTCAGGGAGGGACTAGTGGAGAAGAGATCCAGTAGAACTAAATGTCAGGGAGGGACTAGTGGAGAAGAGATCCAGTAGAACTAAATGTCAGGGAGGGACTAGTGGAGAAGAGATCCAGTAGAACTAAATGTCAGGGAGGGACTAGTGGAGAAGAGATCCAGTAGAACTAAATGTCAGGGAGGGACTAGTGGAGAAGAGATCCAGTAGAACTAAATGTTAGGGAGGGACTAGTGGAGAAGAGTCTGAGATCCAGTACAACTAAAATACTAAAGTTATTTTATGCTCGGTTGCACTCGGGTGTTGCACTCTGAAATATAGCAGATCTGCAAGCTCACAATGTGTTCCATACGACGCCATCAAGGCCCGCTTAAATACATTTTAGTCGGCTAGGTCAACTTTAGATTTATTTGACTAAAACTAGACTAAAACAAACATTTCACGTGACTAAAATCTGACAAAAACTAAATTAAACTGTATTCAAAAGACTGGCTAAAACCAAATCCAAATTTGCTCTCGAAATGAACAGTTCTCGTCACTGCATGTCCTGCTTAAACAAAATCATAAACGCCTCCTCTTTCTGTCAACAGATAGCAGATTTTGGCCTGTCTACGGTGACCAACAGTGTCAGGCAGACCAACCGTACAAACAGAGGAGGCACTGCCTCCTACACCCCCCCTGAGGCTTTTGACGACAAATACCACCGTGTTCGCTCCTACGATGTTTACAGGTGACTAACTATATCTAGATACATACCACCATGTTCACCATGATGTTTACAGGTGACTAACTATATCTAGATACATACCACCATGTTCACCATGATGTTTACAGGTGAATTCTGTTGCTACAACATCAGTCATAATGCTAATGCTTGGATGTTTCCCGTCTTTTTATTAGCTACGGCATACTTCTCTGGACCATTCTCACTGGAGAGAGTCCCTATCCAGCTGGTAAACTATCTGCATGCACGCACGCACACACGCACGCACGCACACAGACACACACACACACACACACACACACACACACACACACACACACACACACACACACACACAGACAGACAGACAGACAGACACACAGACAGACAGACAGACAGACAGACAGACAGACAGACAGACAGACAGACAGACAGACAGACAGACAGACAGACAGACAGACAGACAGACAGACAGACAGACAGACAGACACACACACACACACACAGACACACAGACACACAGACACACACACACACACACACACACACACACACACACACACACACACACACACACACAATGTAAATGTTCCTGTATTTTATGTAGGGTTGGACCGGTCCTTGTTGGAGTTCCAAATTGGCATAAGGGGAGCGAGACCAGATCTTTGTAAAATCGATGTCCAGAAAGCAGCTGGATTAGATGAGCTGGTGGAGCTCATGCAGAGATGCTGGGACTCTGAGCCCAACAAGAGACCTGAGTTTGCAGGTAAATTTATTCATGCAGAGATGCTGGGACTCTGAGCCCAACAAGAGACCTTCGATTGGGGGTAAATCTACCTTTGTCACTGCACCAGTGAGAAGCTCTATTGAAATCACAAAAGATTATTCGTTGCACTAATAAAAAGCGTTTTTGTTTTTGAGGCGCTAAAGGTACTCTAAAAGTTGCACAGCTTTTTGCACACACATCACAAGAGGTGGAAAAGTACGTATTCCAATCGTCTCACAAAAGGGGCGTGGCATGATAGCTCAATAGTGCCCCCCCCCCCGCCTACAAATGTTTGTGCTTGAAGCCCCACAACGGTTTCACCTACATGTATGAAGATTGGTACTCACCTGGTACACACCTGGTACACACCTGGTACTCACCTGGTACTCACCTGGTACACACCTGGTACTCACCTGGTACACACCTGGTACTCACCTGGTACTCACCTGGTACACACCTGGTACACACCTGGTACTCACCTGTATTATGTTGTTAACCTGACTCCGCCAGATGGAGGCAGTATTGGGTTCTCCTCCTACCTCCATCTGGTCTCTCAAACAGAAACGATGAACCCAGAAGCAGCGGGACAAAAGTCTGATATCTCCATACTTTCCTTAAGTTCCTGTTAGGTTGTGTTTACATTTGCGCTGTGGCACAGCTTCAATATGTCATCAGTCTTGTGTTGATCCCGCCTCTAGCGGCCGCATATCACTCCTCTATAGCGGCCTCATACAGCCTCATATCACTCCTCTATAGCGGCCTCATACAGCCTCATATCACTCCTCTAGCGGCCTTATACAGCCTCATATCACTCCTCTAGCGGCCTCATACAGCCTCATATCACTCCTCTATAGCGGCCTCATACAGCCTCATATCACTCCTCTATAGCGGCCTCATACAGCCCCATATCACTCCTCTATAGCGGCCTCATACAGCCTCATATCACTCCTCTATAGCGGCCTCATACAGCCTCATATCACTCCTCTATAGCGGCCTCATACAGCCCCATATCACTCCTCTATAGCGGCCTCATACAGCCTCATATCACTCCTCTATAGCGGCCTCATACAGCCCCATATCACTCCTCTATAGCGGCCGCATACAGCCTCATATCACTCCTCTCTAGCGTCCTCATACAGCCCCATATCACTCCTCTATAGCGGCCTCATACAGCCTCATATCACTCCTCTATAGCGGCCTCATACAGCCTCATATCACTCCTCTAGCGGCCTCATACAGCCTCATATCACTCCTCTATAGCGGCCTCATACAGCCTCATATCACTCCTCTATAGCGGCCTCATACAGCCCCATATCACTCCTCTATAGCGGCCTCATACAGCCTCATATCACTCCTCTAGCGGCCTCATACAGCCTCATATCACTCCTCTATAGCGGCCTCATACAGCCTCATATCACTCCTCTATAGCGGCCTCATACAGCCTCATATCACTCCTCTAGCGGCCTCATACAGCCTCATATCACTCCTCTAGCGGCCTCATACAGCCTCATATCACTCCTCTATAGCGGCCTCATACAGCCTCATATCACTCCTCTAGCGGCCTCATACAGCCTCATATCACTCCTCTAGCGGCCTCATACAGCCTCATATCGCTCCTCTATAGCGGCCTCATATCACTCCTCTATAGCGGCCTCATACAGCCTCATATCACTCCTCTATAGCGGCCGCATACAGCCTCATATCGCTCCTCTAGCGGCCCCATACAGCCTCATATCACTCCTCTAGCGGCCTCATATCACTCCTCTAGCGGCCTCATACAGCCTCATATCACTCCTCTATAGCGGCCTCATACAGCCTCATATCACTCCTCTAGCGGCCGCATACAGCCTCATATCACTCCTCTAGCGGCCTCATACAGCCTCATATCACTCCTCTAGCGGCCTCATACAGCCATATAAAAAGAAAGATTATTTTTGTTTTTTCATTTCAGAATGCGTTGAAGTGACACGTGGTGTTTTTTCAAGACACGAGGAGGGAATCTCTGCTGCCTGTGACCTCCTGAGACCTCCTCCTCCTCCTGCTGTTCCTGCTCCACCTGGTGCTCCAGGGCTCACCAACAGAGAGGCCTTTTTAAAACGTGAGTCCATGTTGACACACAGCTTC
>NC_139713.1:1432645-1457645 GCF_964188405.1 Protomyctophum parallelum | reverse complement strand
GCAGCGCGACCACGTGTAAAATCTGCCATTACGACGACATCAAGGCCTGCAGGCCTATCGCCAACATTAACTGTAGACTACACACTTAGTCGACAAAAACTACATTACATTGTATGTTTGTATTATTCAGAAGACTATGACTAAAACTAAAATAAAAAACAACGCTAGGACTGTCAGGTAGAATGTGTTTACAACGGAGTAAATAAGTAAATAAGTAAATAAGTACTATATCCGCTGTGCTTTATACGTCATTGTTTTAAACTGACCTCACAACGGAGTAAATAAGTAAATAAGTGCCAACACGTCGCAACGTGACGCGTTGTGAGCTTGTAGATCGGCTATTTTCAGCAAGTGTAAAAACAGTCATTATGACGGCATCAAGACCTGCCAAAACACATTTTAGTCGACTAAATCACCTGTAGATTTAGTCGACTAAAATCTTATGACATTTAGTCGACTAAAACTAGACTAACACTAAGACATTCCAGGTGACTAAAATGTGACTAAAACTAAATGAAGTTTCAGTCCAAAGACTATATTATGACTAAAACTAAAATAGAAATTTGCTGCCAAAAACAACACTGGTCACATGTCTGTCGAACTCTGGAAATATAGCAGATATAAATGGAAGCTTGATTTGGGTATTTTAAATTTAAATATAGCAGATATAAATAGAAGCTTGATTTGGGTATTTTAAATTTAAATATAGCAGATATAAATGGAAGCTTGATTTGGGTATTTTAAATTTAAATATAGCAGATATAAATGGAAGCTTGATTTGGGTATTTTAAATTTAAATATAGCAGATATAAATGGAAGCTTGATTTGGGTATTTTAAATTTAAATATAGCAGATATAAATGGAAGCTTGATTTGGGTATTTTAAATTTAAATATAGCAGATATAAATGGAAGCTTGATTTGGGTATTTTAAATTTAAATATAGCAGATATAAATGGAAGCTTGATTTGGGTATTTTAAATTTAAATATAGCAGATATAAATGGAAGCTTGATTTGGGTATTTTAAATTTAAATATAGCAGATATAAATAGAAGCTTGATTTGGGTATTTTAAATTTAAATATAGCAGATATAAATGGAAGCTTGATTTGGGTATTTTAAATTTAAATATAGCAGATATAAATGGAAGCTTGATTTGGGTATTTTAAATTTAAATATAGCAGATATAAATAGAAGCTTGATTTGGGTATTTTAAATTTAAATATAGCAGATATAAATGGAAGCTTGATTTGGGTATTTTAAATTTAAATATAGCAGATATAAATAGAAGCTTGATTTGGGTATTTTAAATTTAAATATAGCAGATATAAATGGAAGCTTGATTTGGGTATTTTAAATTTAAATATAGCAGATATAAATGGAAGCTTGATTTGGGTATTTTAAATTTAAATATAGCAGATATAAATGGAAGCTTGATTTGGGTATTTTAAATTTAAATATAGCAGATATAAATGGAAGCTTGATTTGGGTATTTTAAATTTAAATATAGCAGATATAAATAGAAGCTTGATTTGGGTATTTTAAATTTAAATATAGCAGATATAAATGGAAGCTTGATTTGGGTATTTTAAATTTAAATATAGCAGATATAAATAGAAGCTTGATTTGGGTATTTTAACCAATGTGTGAAAAACCAGTCAAGACATCGAGGTCCGACAAAAACACATGTTTGTCACAGTGTTGTTTTCGTCGACTAAAACTAAAAACGACTACCTTTTTCCACTGACGAAAACTAAATGGAAACTAAATTAAAACTATGCAATGGTGACTAAAACTAAGACTAAATATACTGACAATTTCGTCGACAAATAAAAACTAGACTAAAATGTTAGGTAGGGACTAAAGTGGACAAGAGATCCAGTATAAGTCATTTTACATCTGCGTCTACCCCCCCCCCCCCCCCCACACACACACACACACACACACACACACACACACACATTTTTTTTTAAATAAAAACATACAGGTTTACTCATGAAACTAATTTAACTACACTTTATTTTCTACTTCTAAACTTCTGCTAGCGTATTTAAAGTGTTCTACCCGTCGCCCTGTTGAAAGTCAAACATGTCACTAAATTAATCTATTTTCCTTTTTAATTCAAACGAACAGAAATAAAGATGCTTTTAACTGTAGGCTATACACGTACAGAAAACATTCACCGTTATATTCACCACACACACACACACACACACACACACACACACACACACACACACACACACACACACACACACACACACACACACACACACACACACACACACACACACACACACACACACACACACACACACACACACACACACACACACACACACACACACCTACCTACCTACCTACCTGGAATTCCTGACATTCCTAACAGCCTGCTATCTCCACACAACACACATCCAGACAGCTGCTCTCCCTCTCTCTCTCCCCCCCCTCTCTCTCCCCTCCCCCCCCCCCCCTCTCTCCCCCCCCTCTCTCTCTCCCCCCTCCCCCTCCCTCCCTTCCCCCCCCTCCCTCCCTTCCTCTCTCCCCCCCCCGTGACGCAACTGAACAGAAACCCAGATTATTTCATCTCCTAAAATCTCAACCGTTTCAAACTCTACAAACAAACACAGCTTCATCCGATCGATTCCGTTTAAGAATGTTCGTCGACTACCTTTTCTTTCCCCCCCCCACTGACATAAACTAAATAAAAACGACGCTATTGATGATACAACTAAGACTATACATAATATATTGACAATTTATAATACAACTAAGACTATACATATATTGATGATACAACTAAGACTATACATATATTTATAATACAACTAAGACTATACATATATTTATAATACAACTAAGACTATACATATATTGATGATACAACTAAGATATACATATATTGACAAATAGAAAACTAGAGTAAAGTGTCAGAAGGGACGAGCGGAGGAGAGTTGTATAGGACTAAAAGACAAGTCACATGCAGTGTTGTTTTCGTCGACTAAAACTAAGAGGAAAGATGTTCGTCGACTACCTTTTTCCACTGACGAAAACTAATGGAAACTAAATGAAAACTAAGCTACGACGACTAAAACTAAGACTAAATATACTGACAATTTCGTCGACAGATAAAAACTAGACTAAAATGTCAGGAAGGGACTAGTGGACAAGAGATCCAGTATAAGTCATTTTACTCTTGGTTGCATGCTGAAAATAGCCGATCTACAAGCTCACAACGCGTCGCAACGCGACGCGTTGTGAGCTTGTAGATCGGCTATTTTCAGCAAGTGTAAAAACACTCATTACGACGGCATCAAGACCCGCCAAAACACATGACTAAATCACCTGTAGATTTAGTCGACTAAAATCTTGACATTTAGTCGACTAAAACTAGACTAACACTAAGACATTTCCAGGTGACTAAAACTAAATGAAGTTTCAGTCCAAAGACTATATTATGACTAAAACTAAAATCGAAATTTGCTGCCAAAAACAACACTGGTCACATGTCTGTCGCACTCTGGAAATATAGCAGATATAAATGGAAGCTTGATTTGGGTATTTTAAATTTAAATATAGCAGATATAAATAGAAGCTTGATTTGGGTATTTTAAATTTAAATATAGCAGATATAAATGGAAGCTTGATTTGGGTATTTTAAATTTAAATATAGCAGATATAAATAGAAGCTTGATTTGGGTATTTTAAATTTAAATATAGCAGATATAAATAGAAGCTTGATTTGGGTATTTTAAATTTAAATATAGCAGATATAAATAGAAGCTTGATTTGGGTGTTTTAAATTTAAATATAGCAGATATAAATAGAAGCTTGATTTGGGTATTTTAAATTTAAATATAGCAGATATAAATGGAAGCTTGATTTGGGTATTTTAAATTTAAATATAGCAGATATAAATAGAAGCTTGATTTGGGTATTTTAAATTTAAATATAGCAGATATAAATGGAAGCTTGATTTGGGTATTTTAAATTTAAATATAGCAGATATAAATGGAAGCTTGATTTGGGTATTTTAAATTTAAATATAGCAGATATAAATGGAGTCAGAGGAGAGTCTAGTATTTCATTAATTTAGTGAGAGGAGAGTCTAGTATTTCATTAATTTAGTGAGAGGAGAGTCTAGTATTTCATTAGTTTAGTGAGAGGAGAGTCTAGTATTTCATTAATTTAGTGAGAGGAGAGTCTAGTATTTCATTAATTTAGTGAGAGGAGAGTCTAGTATTTCAATCAAAATATAACTGATGTTGGGGAGAAATCCCTGATCTCCATAAACTGGAGTGTCGCACAAAAGTGGTGAAAATCTTAAATCTACAAGCAAATAGCCGATCTACAAGCTCTCAATGCGTTGCGATGTGGTACGCTGTGAGCTTGTAGATCTGCTAATTTCACTATAAAAAAAGAAAAAAAAAGAAAAAAGGTTTTTTTAAATAATAAAAAGGGGAGTGTATCGTTTAAAAATGCTGACATTCAGTCCCAAAGAGCCTAAACTAGTTTTGAGCTTTCGGACATTTTCTAAATTTTAAAGGAGATTAATTATTATCAAATGTAACAAATATATACTGGATGTGAGCACGATTTGTTTCATATTCCAACGTCTTCACTGACCTAAACATTGTATTTACATATAATACTCAACTCAAAAGGCTTAATCAGACCCAGTGTGTGTCCAGTGGAAACCTCGTATGAATCTGATCTCAGGTCAGAATGGGTTAATCAGACCAGTGTGTGTCCAGTGGAAACCTCGTATGAATCTGATCTCAGGTCAGAATGGGTTAATCAGACCAGTGTGTGTCCAGTGGAAACCTCGTATGAATCTGATCTCAGGTCAGAATGGGTTAAAAACACCACTTTATGTCTCTTTCATCATCATCATCATCATCATCATCATCATCATCATCATCAACCAGGAGATATAATTTAAATATAATAAACATTCTGTCAGAGCTCAACTATGTACACTTCTAACACACACACACACACACACACACACACACACACACACACACACACACACACACACACACACACACACACACACACACACACACACACACACACACACACACACACACACAGACACACAGACAGACAGACATGGCTTTATAAGTTCCTCTTCTGGATGCTTGAGCGTTTCTGTGACTAATAATACATTACACTAGTATCCATTTGTTTAAAATGGATTAAAATGGTTAACACCAACCATTTTGGTGTTGGCATCATGTTATGCTTTAGCTATTGAAAAATAGCAGATCTACAAGCTCGTAGCGCGCCACCGAGTGGCGCGCTATGAGCTTGTAGGTCTGCTATTTTTGGAAAATCAAAGAGAGACTGACATAGAAGACATTTTTAGAATCTGATCTCAGGTCAGAATGGAAAACTGTCGGGATGTAGAAGACATTTTTAGAATCTGATCTCAGGTCAGAATGGGTTAACCCATTCTAGAGCTATGAACTGAATAGTTTTATAAAAAAATATATATAAATATAAAATATAAACAACCGGTGTACGGATGCTCACGGGTCCATTTGGTTTCATTTGCATACACTCTAAAAGACGTTGGGTGTGACTGGGGAGGCGTTGGGTCACTTCTACAGAGCCACTGTGGAGAGAGTCCTCGTCTTCTCAGTCACAGTGTGGTACGGAAACACCACTGACTTAGAGAGGAAACGGCTGGAAAGGGTGGTACGCACAGCGTCAAAGGGTGGTACGCACAGCGTCAAAGGGTGGTACGCACAGCGTCAAAGGGTGGTACGCACAGCGTCAAAGGGTGGTACGCACAGCGTCAAAGGGTGGTACGCACAGCGTCAAAGGGTGGTACGCACAGCGTCAAAGGGTGGTACGCACAGCGTCAAAGGGTGGTACGCACAGCGTCAAAGGGTGGTACGCACAGCGTCAAAGGGTGGTACGCACAGCGTCAAAGGGTGGTACGCACAGCGTCAAAGGGTGGTACGCACAGCGTCAAAGGGTGGTACGCACAGCGTCAAAGGGTGGTACGCACAGCGTCAAAAATCATTGGCCTGGACCTCCCATCCGTCTCCTCTATCTACACCACACGCACTAAGAGCAGAATGCAGAGGGTGATCGCCGACCCCTCCCACCCTGCCTGCTCTCTTTTCACACCCCTGCCCTCAGGTAAATGGTAAATGGTAAATGGTGCATTTATATAGTGCCTTTATCCAAGGCGCTTTACATAGATTGTGCATTACATTCACCCATTCACACACACATCCATACACCGATCGCGGCGGAAGCCATGCAAGGTACCAACCAGCACATCTGGAGCAATTTGGGGTTCAGTGTCTTGCCCAAGGACACTTCGACATGTAAACAGGAGGAGCCGGGATTCGAGCCGCCGACCCATGGATCATTGGACGACCTGCTCTACCTCTTGAGCCACAGTCGCCCCTAGGAGACTCCGGTCTCTAAAGTGCAAAACCTCCCGCTTTAAGAGCAGCACTTATCCCGAGGCCGTTCGCCTCCTGAATGCTGACCCTCTTTTCACTCACACTTTACAGCGTGAAGCTGCTTTGTAAAACGATGAACTGTGATGAAATTGCTATTTATTTATTCAACATGAATTGTAACGTTTTGCATTCTTCTTATTTATTGGTCCCCCTCATATGATGTCTGTACTTTTGTATCGTGTTCTGTCTGATTATGTGATGTGAATATGTGTATGTATCGTATGTATGTTTTTAGTGCACTGAAACAAATTCCAATCAACTCTGTTGACATGGCAATGAAGTCTTGAATCTTGAATCTTTATATCTCTGAGATCCCCGATTTATATTGTAAAAGCAATGTTAATTTAACTCTGAGAGTGTACAAATGGAACGAAGGTTACGTAGGTAACCATGGTTATGTGAGCGATTGGATCACTCCAATATATGATAGTTCCGTCCGCAGGCGGAGCGTCGAGCGGACTTACCGATGATCCCGTGCTAAAAGACACGGGAAAATGACGTGTGAGTGAGGCACCGCCTCCCGAGGGTACTTTGCCCGCACACGTCATTTCCCCTTCCTCGTACCCTTTCCGAGGCGCGATAGATCTCCGCGACTATAATTGGAGTGATCCAATCGCTCACATAACCATGGTTACCTACGTAACCTTCGTTATGTAGCGCTATATTGGATCACTCCAATATATGATAGTACACTACCAGATCAGTCGGAGACCTATCAATGAGAACAAGAGCCAGGCCGTCCCCGTGGAAGCGGCCCGCCCCAGCTCAATCACAGAGAGCCTCCTGTCTCCGAAGGAGCAGAGGCAACCCCTAAAACGGCTTGTTCCAACCGGTTCTCGGGGACCACATTGACGCGGTAGAACCTGGTGAAGGTACTAGGCGACGTCCAGCTGGCTGAGGCACAGATGTCCGAAAGGGGGACCCCCTTAAGCTGCGCCCAAGAAGTAGCCATGCCCCGAACCGAGTGTGCCACCACCGCGGGAGGCAGAACCTGCCCCGCTGAATGGTAAGCACAGGCAATGGTATCAACAAGCCAATGTGACAGCCATTTCTGTAGAGGTGTTTATGGCCGCCTCTCCACTTACAGCAGCGCTGGCTCCATCTACTGCCCCCCCACAAGCAGAAACAGTGATGGCACCATCTTGCACCTCTATGTTCACCATAGCAGAGGTGACAGTAGGGAAGGGTGCCCGACCAATACTCACAGCAACAGGAGCACTGGTAGCAGCAGCCACTGATGCCTCTAGGTGTGTCAGCTCCAGAAATTGTGGGGAATCTGGTGCCTCCGAAGAGAGTTGAGGATGACCTTGGTGGGCAGGCATATCTTCAGGTGACTCTGGGGGAGAAGGTAGTGGGATGATGATCATCCAGCTGAGGGAAATCCTCATAACTCAGGATGTTGAATCTGTTCGTCAGTTTCACATCACTCTGCTGAGGTTGATGATGAATGTTGGGTGAACAGGTGATATTTCCTCTGCCATGTCTGCGACTCCGGGCCTGTATCCAAGGCTCCAAACAGGGTGTTGAGGTGTTTTTGGGTCTCGCCCCACATCGGATCCAGGCTTGTGTATCTAGCCCTGGTTTAGAGAGTGGGGGGGGGGGGGGGGGGGGGGGGGGAATCTGGACAGGGATTGTATCTTCAAGATCCCTATTAGGCCTATTATAGGCATTGACAGATCCCTGTCGTGTAATTTCATGAACCAAAAGTACTTTGTCACTAGAATGTCTCATCTAAGAGACAGGGAGCGTTTACGGTTCACACCTGAAAACAAAGGGTATTGTTCCAACTGTTTGAAGCTCGGTCCCCTGGAGAGCAAGGTTGGAATTCTCCACCGGTGACCATTTGGGTACGCTCTGTCAATGTAACTGTGCCACATTTATCTAAGAAATGACTTTTACAATCTGTCACTATAGAAAGATGAGACTCTATAACTATTAATAAGTGAGTGCAACCTGTACTGATTTAAAAGGTACTATGAGACTATAAGATTATAGTGTTCGTTACTGGGTCAAACTGGTTTAAATCACTCCTTCTGTTCTGTTCTATTTCAGTTCTGTTATATTTAACTCTGTTCATTAGAGTGCTCAGTTTCATCTAAAGACCGGTTATGTTTTAACTACAATTTGTCATTGTATCTTTAAAGTAGTAATCTGTTGTTTTAGTGCAAGGTTAAAAGGTACTAATGTCTAGTGTCTCTGCCAGAGAGGCCCGCCTCTGTAAACATGAATAAGCTAGTAGCCCAGATTTCATTGGTCAAAAGAGTCAGGAAGTGCCTAGTTCATCTACGGAGAGGAGGGATCAGATCTAAAGTATTCAAGTATATAACACCGTGTATTTCTTGTGAACGAGGCTGTTCGAACGAGTCTACATTTGGCTCCACTAGGCTGGTTGGAACAGACAATTGGCGTGTACCTTTTTGAGACATGCTTGCTTTGTAGCAAATTGAATCTTTGTGTTTTACCAAATAAACGCTAAGATCTGGAGAAACCTTTGTCCTGCCTTTTCGTCTTTCACTCCTCATGCGGACTGACACACACATCGGTGAAAGTATACCACATCCCCTATAAAGCTCACAAACAGTTTCTTCAAGAGCATTTAGTCTGATAACCAGGCGACGCTGCTCATCTTCCAGACACAAACAATTTCCACAGCCTGAGGAGGTAGGGGAGAACTGTGGCATAATGCCTTTGTCTCTTAAGGTCATTACACACTGGCGAATTAGGGACGCGATATATTCGTGCGAATAATTTGCATTTAAAAAAAAACAATTGAAGTCCATGCAAGCTTCCACATCAGTGGCGAATGTGCGAATGTGCGACCGTTTTCGCTTTTATTTGTTCGCTCTGGTGGCGTATTTTGCAGAGATTCGCAGGCGAACTGCAACATGCAATATTTCGCATTTTCAGATCGCTTATTCGCATCGCGTCGCTAATTCGCCAGTGTGTAATGACCTTAACTTAGGCTGTTTCAAGCACAGCCGATGAGTAGGCCGGGGAAGAGTGTATCCACCAAATATCAGAGGTTGCAAAAATAATCCACAAATGCTTGTTGCCTGTGCCCTTGGCTTGTCACTGACTTGTTGAGTAGCACTTTAAATTAGATACTTTAAGATACATAGTATAAAAATATAGTTAAAAACAAGTTGGAGTGTCAGGAGTCCAAACACATCCAGCTACAGTGTTGCCAGGTCCACAACAAACCAAACGCTTCTGACACACTCAGCAGCACATCCACACCCACTCAGAGAGAGAGAGAGAGAGAGAGAGAGAGAGAGAGAGAGAGGGGGGGAGAGAGAGAGACAGAGAGAGGGGGGGAGAGAGAGAGAGAGGGAGAGAAAGGGGGGGAGAGAGGGGGGGGGAGAGAGAGAGAGAGAGACAGAGAGAGACAGAGAGAGAGCGAGAGAGTATCAATTGGAGTTTTATTCTTTCACAGACCCAAACGCCCCTGGGAGGGACTTGTGAATGTCGAGGGATACAGGGAGATATCTGGGCACCTCAAAGTAACATTGTCTGTCCAAAATCGTCTGAAGAAATAAAGTAAAGCATTGGTTTGCTTCAGATCACCCCTGTAATCTTTTCATCCATGGCACCCCTGGCTGAATTACATTGTCATTTACTGTAACCCTGATCCTTGATGACATTGAAAACATTTTTAAACTTTATAAAATAGCGCGTTCTCTTCAGCCTCCACAGCCTTCTCCATGGTAGTCTAGTGGTTAAGGTTTGGCGCTTTCACCGCCGCGGCCCGGGTTCGATTCCCGGTCAGGGAACACTGTTTTATGATGAATTCCTGTTCTGTTTTTTAACTATATAGAAGTGTCTATTTGTACGTCTCTAAATGTTTTGATTAATTGAACAATGTGGACCCTGTTGTAAACAAGTGTAATGCTTAATTGGGTCGTCCACTCACAGTTAACAGTCTTTGTATTGAGTTTGTGCTTGAAATGTACTGTAATTCTGCAAACTGTTAATAAATATTTAAATCAATCAATCAAAAATCTCCTTCTCATCTCATCTGAGGCTGCTGGCCAAAATAGAGTCGGTGCTATCTTTTAGTGATTTTGAGCGAGTTATACATGCCTTCATATCTACGCGGTTGGACTACTGTAATGCCTTGTACGCTGGTTTAACAGCCTCTCTCTCCCCGTTTCCACACCACAGCGGAAAATATTTTCCGCAGCCGACACTTTCGGTTGTCGGCTGCCGACACTTTGACTTCTTCCGGGGCTTTGGGCGGTCCCCTACACGGAAGCCTATTTATGGCCTGTAGTCCTCTATTTCGAAGTGGGCGTGAGAGTGAAAAGTGAGTGACAAGCAGGCGGAGCAAAGAATGAGGGGCCCCACCGGGTCTCCTCCCACTGGGAGGGGCCCCACCGGGTCTCCTCCCAGTGGGAGGGGCCCCACCGGGTCTCCTCCCAGTGGGAGGGGCCCCACCGGGTCTCCTCCCAGTGGGACGGGCCCCACGGGGGTCTCCTCCCAGTGGGAGGGGCCTCGGGGGTCTCCTCCCAGTGGGACGGGCCCCACCGGGTCTCCTCCCACTGGGAGGGGCCCCACGGGGTCTCCTCCCAGTGGGAGGGGCCCCACCGGGTCTCCTCCCAGTGGGACGGGCCCCACGGGGGTCTCCTCCCAGTGGGAGGGGCCCCACCGGGTCTCCTCCCACTGGGAGGGGCCCCACGGGGTCTCCTCCCAGTGGGAGGGGCCCCACGGGGGTCTCCTCCCAGTGGGAGGGGCCTCGGGGGGTCTCCTCCCAGTGGGACGGGCCCCAGGGGGTCTCCTCCCAGTTGGACGGGCCCCAGGGGTCTCCTCCCAGTGGGACGGGCCCCCTGGCGACTCGAGGACCTCCAACAATAAATGCTGACACAATGAAGAGTCCAAGTGGTTTCCAGTTGTAACATGTAGGATTTATTCAAGCACTCTGCCGTTAAGATAAGATGTATGGAATATCAATATTAATAAGATGTATGGAATATTGTGTTCTTAAATCCTGCCAAAAAAAAGCATGAGCCTAACAGCTAAACAATCACAGTTCATTTCACACACGTCCACTATTACTATTATTACTATTATTATTAGAATAATTATTAGAATAATCTTTAGGCTAATTAGAGAGAAGTAGAAGGTAACAGATTATAGTGGTGGCTTTACAGACATGCATGTTTCAGCTGTGCATGGTGTGTGTGTGTGTGTACGTTGTGTACTTATATGTGTGTGCGCGCGTGCACGTTACGTCTGTGTGTGTGTGAGTGCGTGTGCGTTATGCGCGTGCACGGTGTGTGTGTGAGTGTAATAAAAGCATGGTGGTTGGTCCCTGGCAGGTGCAGCGAACGCCTCCTCAGTTGACGAACAGCGAGCGGGTGAATTCCACGAAGTCGAAGGCCGACGGCATCTCGCGTCCTTTGGCGTCCAGGTAGGGCTTCATGTGTGAGATGCAGTAGTCTGCCTGCTCCTTGGACAGGTTCTGAAAGGGTTAACGTTAATTATTAGTATTATTAATCCCATTCTGGGCGGGAACCCCTTTTGGTGTTATAGCATCGTGTCGCGCTTTAGCTATTGAAAAATAGCAGATCTACAAGCTCATAGCGCGCCACTGAGTGGCGCGCTATGTAATGCTAATACTACTGCTACTGCTGCTAATACTACTGCTGCTAATACTACTGCTACTGCTGCTAATACTACTGCTACTGCTGCTAATACTACTGCTACTACTACTACTACTGCTACTGCTGCTAATACTACTGCTACTGCTGCTAATACTACTGCTACTGCTGCTAATACTACTGCTAATACTACTACTACTGCTACTGCTGCTAATACTACTACTACTACTGCTACTGCTGCTAATACTACTGCTACTGCTGCTAATACTACTACTACTACTGCTACTGCTGCTAATACTACTGCTACTGCTGCTAATACTACTGCTACTGCTACTGCTGCTAATACTACTGCTACTGCTACTGCTGCTAATACTACTGCTACTGCTACTGCTGCTAATACTACTGCTACTGCTACTGCTGCTACTGCTGCTAATACTACTGCTACTGCTGCTAATACTACTACTACTGCTACTGCTGCTAATACTACTGCTACTGCTGCTGCTGCTAATACTACTGCTACTACTACTGCTACTGCTGCTAATACTACTACTGCTACTGCTAATACTACTGCTACTGACCTGGTAGAGTTCTTCCTTGGTGACGTAGGGCTTGTTCTCCGTGCTCAGAGCGCGGAAGGCGCTCTCGATCTCCTCGCTGGACTTCACGTTCTCCGTCTCACGACTGATCATGAAGGCCATGTACTCCTGGAGCGACACGTTCCCATCCCTGGAGGGAACAATACCAGGAACAATACCAGGAGTTACAATACCAGGAGTTACAATACCAGGAGTTACAATACCAGGAGTTACAATACCAGGAACAATACCAGGAGTTACAATACCAGGAGTTACAATACCAGGAGTTACAATACCAGGAGTTACAATACCAGGAACAATACCAGGAGTTACAATACCAGGAGTTACAATACCAGGAACAATACCAGGAGGAACAATACCAGGAGTTACAATACCAGGAGTTACAATACCAGGAGTTACAATACCAGGAACAATACCAGGAGTTACAATACCAGGAACAATACCAGGAGTTACAATACCAGGAACAATACCAGGAGTTACAATACCAGGAACAATACCAGGAGTTACAATACCAGGAGTTACAATACCAGGAACAATACCAGGAGTTACAATACCAGGAACAATACCAGGAGTTACAATACCAGGAGGAACAATACCAGGAGGAACAATACCAGGAGTTACAATACCAGGAACAATACCAGGAGTTACAATACCAGGAGGAACAATACCAGGAGGAACAATACCAGGAGTTACAATACCAGGAACAATACCAGGAGTTACAATACCAGGAGTTACAATACCAGGAACAATACCAGGAGTTACAATACCAGGAGTTACAATACCAGGAGTTACAATACCAGGAACAATACCAGGAGTTACAATACCAGGAGTTACAATACCAGGAACAATACCAGGAGTTACAATACCAGGAGTTACAATACCAGGAGGAACAATACCAGGAGTTACAATACCAGGAGTTACAATACCAGGAGTTACAATACCAGGAGTTACAATACCAGGAACAATACCAGGAGTTACAATACCAGGAGTTACAATACCAGGAGGAACAATACCAGGAGTTACAATACCAGGAGTTACAATACCAGGAGTTACAATACCAGGAGTTACAATACCAGGAACAATACCAGGAGTTACAATACCAGGAACAATACCAGGAGTTACAATACCAGGAGTTACAATACCAGGAGGAACAATACCAGGAGTTACAATACCAGGAGTTACAATACCAGGAGTTACAATACCAGGAACAATACCAGGAGTTACAATACCAGGAACAATACCAGGAGTTACAATACCAGGAACAATACCAGGAGTTACAATACCAGGAACAATACCAGGAACAATACCAGGAGTTACAATACCAGGAACAATACCAGGAGTTACAATACCAGGAACAATACCAGGAGTTACAATACCAGGAGTTACAATACCAGGAGTTACAATACCAGGAACAATACCAGGAGTTACAATACCAGGAGTTACAATACCAGGAACAATACCAGGAACAATACCAGGAACAATACCAGGAGTTACAATACCAGGAACAATACCAGGAGTTACAATACCAGGAGTTACAATACCAGGAGTTACAATACCAGGAGTTACAATACCAGGAGTTACAATACCAGGAACAATACCAGGAGTTACAATACCAGGAACAATACCAGGAGTTACAATACCAGGAACAATACCAGGAGTTACAATACCAGGAGTTACAATACCAGGAACAATACCAGGAGTTACAATACCAGGAGTTACAATACCAGGAGTTACAATACCAGGAACAATACCAGGAGTTACAATACCAGGAACAATACCAGGAGTTACAATACCAGGAACAATACCAGGAGTTACAATACCAGGAGTTACAATACCAGGAACAATACCAGGAGTTACAATACCAGGAACAATACCAGGAGTTACAATACCAGGAGTTACAATACCAGGAACAATACCAGGAGTTACAATACCAGGAACAATACCAGGAGTTACAATACCAGGAACAATACCAGGAACAATACCAGGAATTCATAAACAAACTGAACAGCAACGATTATTGTCACAATATAGAGCTATTTAACACTGTTACTGAACACACTCTATAGCAATGATTACTGTCACAATATAGAGCTATTTAACACTGTTACTGAACACACTCTATAGCAATGATTACTGTCACAATATAGAGCTATTTAACACTGTTACTGAACACACTCTATAGCAATGATTACTGTCACAATATAGAGCTATTTAACACTGTTACTGAACACACTCTATAGCAATGATTACTGTCACAATATAGAGCTATTTAACACTGTTACTGAACACACTCGGGTCTGGTTCTCCCTCCTCCACCATGTGTGTGTGTGTGTGTGTGAGTGCTGACCTGTTGGGGTCCACCGTGTCCAGGATGGATTCAAACTCCGGGTCGGGTTCTCCCTCCTCCACCATGGGAAGGTCGTAACCCAGAGAGCGAAGACACGACTTAAACTCCTGGTGGTTCAGACGGCCCGACTTCTCCTTGTCAAAGTGTCTGGAATACACACAATATATCAGATACATAGAACACTGTGTTCATAGCATCATGTTGTACTTTAGCTCATAGCGCGGCACCGAGTGCCGACAGGTAGAGAACTTACTTGAACATCATGCTGAACTCCTTCAGAGCCTCCTCTGTCACGCCCGTGGTGTTCCTAGAAAACAATTGATTGATTGATTGATTGATTGACAGTATGTAGCATGGGTACAGTACGAGGACTACGAGGATGAAACCAGAAAAAAGCACTAAAGGTCCCTCTGCACACACATGTTAATGACGTTTAGAAGATTTAGAACACGTTCCTGGGGGTCTGTATGTGTGTAATGTGATCTAGAACACTTTCCTGGGGGTCTTTATGTGTGTAATGTGATCTAGAACACTTTCCTGGGGGTCTTTATGTGTGTAATGTGATCTAGAACACTTTCCTGGGGGTCTTTATGTGTGTAATGTGATCTAGAACACTTTCCTGGGGGTCTTTATGTGTGTAATGTGATCTAGAACACTTTCCTGTGGGTCTTTATGTGTGTAATGTGATCTAGAACACTTTCCTGGGGGTCTTTATGTGTGTAATGTGATCTAGAACACTTTCCTGGGGGTCTTTATGTGTGTAATGTGATCTAGAACACTTTCCTGGAGGTCTTTATGTGTGTAATGTGATCTAGAACACTTTCCTGGGGGTCTTTATGTGTGTAATGTGATCTAGAACACTTTCCTGGAGGTCTTTATGTGTGTAATGTGATCTAGAACACTTTCCTGGGGGTCTTTATGTGTGTAATGTGATCTAGAACACTTTCCTGGAGGTCTTTATGTGTGTAATGTGATCTAGAACACTTTCCTGGGGGTCTTTATGTGTGTAATGTGATCTAGAACACTTTCCTGGGGGTCTTTATGTGTGTAATGTGTGGTTTTAGATCTGTTAGATTGTAGCAGTGAGCCCAGTGTCTCTGATGTCATGGACACTGGACTCACTTACTTCCTGGACTACATGTTGTCTCAGTAAGACAGCCCCTCCCCCTATCCACAAGGAGGAGCAATGCCCCAAAACATTATGGGAATTGTAGTCCAGAAAGTAAGTGAGCCCAGTGTCCATGACATCAGAGACACTTGGCTCACTGCTAACATCTAAAACTACAGATTACAGACTACAACACAATAGTTCCTAATGGTACCTCTACAGAATAGTTCTGGGCGGTACCTCTACAGAATAGTTCTGGGCGGTACCTCTACAGAATAGTTCTGGGTGGTACCTCTACAGAATAGTTCTGGGCGGTACCTCTACAGAATAGTTCTGGGCGGTACCTCTACAGAATAGTTCTGGGGCGGTACCTCTACAGAATAGTTCCGGGCGGTACCTCTACAGAATAGTTCTGGGCGGTACCTGGCCTCTACAGAATAGTTCTGGGCGGTACCTAGCCTCTACAGAATAGTTCCGGGCGGTACCTAGCCTCTACAGAATAGTTCCGGGCGGTACCTAGCCTCTACAGAATAGTTCCGGGCGGTACCTGGCCTCTACAGAATAGTTTTGGGCGGTACCTGGCCTCTACAGAATAGTTCCGGGCGGTACCTAGCCTCTACAGAATAGTTCCAGGCGGTACCTAGCCTCTACAGAATAGTTCCGGGCGGTACCTCTACAGAATAGTTCCGGGCGGTACCTCTACAGAATAGTTCTGGGGTGGTACCTCTACAGAATAGTTCCGGGCGGTACCTCTACAGAATAGTTCCGGGCGGTACCTCTACAGAATAGTTCCGGGCGGTACCTCTACAGAATAGTTCCGGGCGGTACCTCTACAGAATAGTTCTGGGCGGTACCTAGCCTCTACAGAATAGTTCCGGGCGGTACCTGGCCTCTACAGAATAGTTCCGGGCGGTACCTAGCCTCTACAGAATAGTTCTGGGCGGTACCTAGCCTCTACAGAATAGTTCCGGGCGGTACCTGGCCTCTACAGAATAGTTCCGGGCGGTAACCTGGCCTCTACAGAATAGTTCCGGGCAGTACCTAGCCTCTACAGAACAGTTCCGGGCGGTACCTGGCCTGTATCTGCTGCTCCAGGTTGTGCTGCATCCTCATGCCCAGCTGGTCCAGTTGGTCCCACTGCTGCGCCAGGCCCACCGTGCTGTGCTCCGTGTACTTGTTGTCCAGGATCAGAGCCTCCTCCATGGCCGCGCCCAGATCCTCGATCTTTTTCAGCTGGGAGCGCATGGCGCGGATCTCCTGGTGCTTACGCTGGGATAAATATATAACATATATGATGTCCTGGTGCTTACACTGAGATAAATATATAACAACATATATGATGTCCTGGTGCTTACGCTGAGATAAATATATAACATATATGATGTCCTGGTGCTTACGCTGAGATAAATATATAACATATATGATGTCCTGGTGCTTACACTGAGATAAATATATAACAACATATATGATGTCCTGGTGCTTACGCTGGGATAAATATATAACATATATGATGTCCTGGTGCTTACACTGAGATAAATATATAACAACATATATGATGTCCTGGTGCTTACACTGAGATAAATATATAACAACATATATGATGTCCTGGTGCTTACGCTGAGATAAATATATAACATATATGATGTCCTGGTGCTTACGCTGAGATAAATATATAACAACATATATGATGTCCTGGTGCTTACACTGAGATAAATATATAACAACATATATGATGTCCTGGTGCTTACGCTGAGATAAATATATAACATATATGATGTCCTGGTGCTTACACTGAGATAAATATATAACAACATATATGATGTCCTGGTGCTTACGCTGAGATAAATATATAACAACATATATGATGTCCTGGTGCTTACGCTGAGATAAATATATAACATATATGATGTCCTGGTGCTTACGCTGAGATAAATATATAACATATATGATGTCCTGGTGCTTACGCTGAGATAAATATATAACATATATGATGTCCTGGTGCTTACGCTGAGATAAATATATAACATATATGATGTCCTGGTGCTTACGCTGAGATAAATATATAACATATATGATGTCCTGGTGCTTACGCTGGGATAAATATATAACATATATGATGTCCTGGTGCTTACGCTGAGATAAATATATAACATATATGATGTCCTGGTGCTTACGCTGAGATAAATATATAACAACATATATGATGTCCTGGTGCTTACACTGAGATAAATATATAACAACATATATGATGTCCTGGTGCTTACGCTGAGATAAATATATAACAACATATATGATGTCCTGGTGCTTACGCTGAGATAAATATATAACATATATGATGTCCTGGTGCTTACACTGAGATAAATATATAACAACATATATGATGTCCTGGTGCTTACGCTGAGATAAATATATAACATATATGATGTCCTGGTGCTTACGCTGAGATAAATGCCGTCGTAATGGCTGATTTGACACTACAGCTCACAGCTTGTACATCTGCTATTTTCAGCATGCAACCAAGTGTAAAATGACTTACACTGGATCTCTTGTCGACTAGTCCCTTCCTGACATTTTAGTCTAGTTTTGTCAGTATATTTGGTCTTAGTTTTAGTCACCATAGCTTAGTTTTCATTTAGGTTTCCTCAGTGAGAAAAGGTAGTCGACGAACATTTTTCGTCTTAGTATTAGTCGACAAAAACAACACTGGACAAAATGTAGATCTCTTTGTGTGTGTGTGTGTGTGTGTGTGTGTGTGTGTGTGTGTGTGTGTGTGTGTGTGTGTGTGTGTGTGTGTGTGCATAGATATTGTTTTACCTTAGTGGCTTCAAGCTGGGATTCTAAGGTTCCAGATTCTTCCACCATGCAGGACCTGATCACACACACACACACAAGTGAGGTGGTTAGCGTGGTTAGCACTGAATGAGTTAACCTGCTTCACAAGTTAGAGATATAACGCACACGCGCGCGCGCACACACACACACACACACACACACACACACACACACACACACACACACACACACACACACAGATAAAAAGTGATATTACCCGTCCAGAAGATATGTCCTGTTTTAGCAGCACCCGCAAGGAAGGATGGGCGAGAGAGCATGAGTAAACACAGGGGGAGAGAGAGAGAGAGAGAGATAAGTTAACATTAAGCTATGCTAAAACAATCCATGAATGCATTAAAAATATCTTTCAACAATACATATATTAATCAGACCAGTGTGTGTCCAGTGGAAACCTCGTATGAATCTGATCTCAGGTCAGAATGGGTTAATCAGACCAGTGTGTGTCCAGTGGAAACCTCGTATGAATCTGATCTCAGGTCAGAATGGGTTAACAGTTTCTTTGATATTATTTTATTGGTAAAAAGGTCCATTTCTTTCCGTCTGTTAGAAAAGTTCTGTATTTGAAGGCCCCAGTAAAAGATACTGGTTCTGTTCAGAATGTATTGTGTCTTTCCACAAAATAATGCTCAATATGCTCGATGATGAGCCTGATCGATAAGGTGATCATTATCAATAAAACATCCCTAGTTATAAAGGATAGAGAGCGCCACCTTCTGGTCACCTGCACAGCCATTGGTGGAAGGTCAGGTGACTCACCGTGTCTCCTGCAGCCATTGGTGGAAGGCGTTGGCGTGTTGGGCAAACTCCTGCCGCAGCTTGTCGTTCTCCTCCTGCCTCCTCTGCTCCTTCTGCAGCTCCAGCTCTCGCTCCTGTAGGAGAGACACCGTTCATCACCTTCTACAAGCTTCTAGAGACACTTTATCACCTTCATCACCTTCTAGAGACACTTTATCACCTTCATCACCTCTAGAGACACTTTATCACCTTCATCACCTTCTAGAGACACTTTATCACCTTCTAGAGACACTTTATCACCTTCTAGAGACACTTTATCACCTTTATCACCTTCTAGAGACACCTTATCACCTTCTAGAGACACCTTATCACCTTCTAGAGACACTTTATCACCTTCTAGAGACACTTTATCACCTTCTAGAGACACTTTATCACCTTCTAGAGACACTTTATCACATTTATCACCTTCTAGAGACACTTTATCACCTTCTAGATACACTTTATCACCTTCTAGAGACACTGTATCACCTTCTAGACACTTTATCACCTTCTAGATACACTTTATCACCTTCTAGAGACACTTTATCACCTTCTAGAGACACTTTATCACATTTATCACCTTCTAGAGACACTTTATCACCTTTATCACCTTCTAGAGACTTTATCACCTTCTAGAGACACTTTATCACCTTCTAGAGACACTTTATCACCTTCTAGAGACACTTTATCACCTTCTAGATACACTTTATCACCTTTATCACCTTCTAGAGACACTTTATCACCTTCTAGAGACACTTTATCACCTTCTAGAGACACTTTATCACCTTCTAGAGACACTTTATCACCTTCTAGAGACACTTTATCACATTTATCACCTTCTAGAGACACTTTATCACCTTCTAGATACACTTTATCACCTTCTAGAGACACTTTATCACCTTCTAGACACTTTATCACCTTCTAGATACACTTTATCACCTTCTAGAGACACTTTATCACATTTATCACCTTCTAGAGACACTTTATCACCTTTATCACCTTCTAGAGACACTTTATCACCTTCTAGAGACACTTTATCACCTTCTAGAGACACTTTAACACCTTCTAGAGACACTTTATCACCTTCTAGAGACACTTTATCACCTTCTAGGGACACTTTATCACCTTTATCACCTTCTAGAGACACTTTATCACCTTCTAGAGACACTTTATCACCTTTATCACCTTCTAGAGACACTTTATCACCTTCTAGATACACTTTATCACCTTCTAGAGACACTTTATCACCTTTATCACCTTCTAGAGACACTTTATCACCTTCTAGAGACACTTTATCACCTTCTAGATACACTTGATCACCTTTATCACCTTCTAGAGACACTTTATCACCTTCTACAAGCTTCTAGAGACACTTTATCACCTTTATCACCAGGGCTGCACACAACTTTTTTGGTCTAGTACTCAGAAGAGCACCTGGAGGAGTTGCTTGGTGCTCCTAAAATGCGGCGACCCGTCTCGCCGGATGGATAAAAGAGGGATGAATAACTTATAGCAAAACAATATTTATTGGATGAGTGGGGAGTCAATGGAGGGTATTGCAACTCTAGATTTAGCCCTAGAATGGCTCTTGTTGTAGATTCATCCCATTATTAAAAATATATACATTTGCTAAAATCTAGGTCCATGTGTGTGGTCCAGCCCTATGGAATGCATATTATAATAAAAACAAGTTAACAACTTAAGGATAATATGATATGAGCATCAAAGCAATATTTAGATTTTGTATTATTTTGTATTTAAATAACCAATCTACTAGCTCACAACGTGTTGCGACACGTTGTGAGCTTGCAGATCAGCTATTTTTTTAACATGCGACACATCGTACGGCGAATCATACATCAGGCTTCCCTAGTTCCCTTTTGTTTTTAGATGAGGCGACGTACGTAGTCAGACAGTCAGACACACACACATGGCTCCTCTGTGAAAAAAATAAACAGTGTACACTACCCGACTTTACGATAATAAGGGACAGTATGTCGAGACACGGTGTTCATGTTGGGCAGCAGCAGTGCCAGTCCGCAATGCTTTAAACTCTTCCCACTCCACTATGTCGGAACTAAAACCTTAGTACCCGTAAAAAGTCGGTGGCCGGTGCCTAGGCTGTGAGAGACGCTAATATGGTTTCTGCCTCGGATTCGGGTTTTGAGACGGCATCGCACACGAGCAACCATGCTACTCCAACAGCCGGAAAACAAACACAAGCACAGCGGCAAATGGGAAGAGTGCAAAGCATCCAAAGCATGACCTTTTACACCGGGGACTACAGTAGTTTGCTATCTGAAACGGAGAAGAGAAGACGAAACTATTTGTGTAAGGTTTTCCTGTCAACCGCCCTCCGCCTCCTCCCAGGCTCCTAGCACTCAGAAAGAAGCATGGATCCTCCCCCTTATGAGTAAGGACGCGCTGTGATTGGGCCAGTAGCCACTTTGAGTGGCAGTCGGTGGGAAATGCTCTCGCCACAACATTTTCTAGTATTCTGGCCATAATAATCATTCTGGGCGGCCCCAGCTGTTGGTACGCAGAAGCGCTTCCCGGCGCTTGATTGACAGCGCATTTTTAATTTTTACCGCGCATGCGCACCTGCGCACCACTTATGTGCAGCCCTGTTTATCACCTTCTAGAGACACTTTATCACCTTCTAGAGACACTTTATCACCTTCTAGAGACACTTTATCACCTTCTAGAGACACTTTATCACCTTCTAGAGACACTTTATCACCTTTATCACCTTCTAGAGACACTTTATCACCTTTATCACCTTCTAGAGACACTTTATCACCTTTATCACCTTCTAGAGACACTTTATCACCTTTATCACCTTCTAGAGACACTTTATCACCTTCTAGAGACACTTTATCACCTTCTAGAGACACTTTATCACCTTTATCACCTTCTAGAGACACTTTATCACCTTTATCACCTTCTAGAGACACTTTATCACCTTCTAGAGACACTTTATCACCTTCTAGAGACACTTTATCACATTTATCACCTTCTAGAGACACTTTATCACCTTCTAGAGACACTTTATCACCTTCTAGAGACACTTTATCACCTTCTAGAGACACTTTATCACCTTCTAGAGAAAGTGTATCACCTTCTAGACGCTTCCAGGGACAGTTTATCACTGCTATAGAGAGCGTGTGTACCTTGATGATCTTCTGCAGGTTTCTCCAGGTCTCCTCCAGCGCCTCCATGGTGAACCAGGTGTAGGGGTTGGACACCACCTGGTAGCTCTTGATCTGCCGGTCCAGCTCGGCCAGCTGGCTGAAGTCGGCCTGCGCGGAGCTGAGGGAGGAGCGGAAGGCCTCGTGGGCCTCGCGCAGCGCGCGGATCTCCTCCAGGGAGTTGCAGCGCACCGGGTCCGTCAGGTCCTCCTCGGCGTTCTCGAACCAGCTGTTGAAGGCCGACGCCTTCTTGGCGAACGTCAGGAACAGGTCCTCCACCTGGCGGGGAACGGGAAGGGGGGGTTCCGTTAACCCATTCAGACCCGAGAGCAGATTCTAAAAATGTCTTCTAAATCCTGACAGTTTTCTGAAAAACCCTCATGTTTCTATATCAGTGGTTCTCAAATGTAGATGTAGATCGGGGTCTACCTTTCTGAAGTGGTCTAGAGTAGAGTAGAGGTCTACCTTTCTGAAGTGGTCTAGAGTAGAGTAGGGGTCTACCTTTCTGAAGTGGTCTCTAGAGTAGAGTAGGGGTCTACCTTTCTGAAGTGGTCTCTAGAGTAGAGTAGAGGTCTACCTTTCTGAAGTGGTCTAGAGTAGAGTAGGGGTCTACCTTTCTGAAGTGGTCTAGAGTAGAGTAGAGGTCTACCTTTCTGAAGTGGTCTAGAGTAGAGTAGAGGTCTACCTTTCTGAAGTGGTCTAGAGTAGAGTAGGGGTCTACCTTTCTGAAGTGGTCTAGAGTAGAGTAGGGGTCTACCTTTCTGAAGTGGTCTCTAGAGTAGAGGTCTACCTTTCTGAAGTGGTCTCTAGAGTAGAGTAGAGGTCTACCTTTCTGAAGTGGTCTAGAGTAGAGTAGAGGTCTACCTTTCTGAAGTGGTCTAGAGTAGAGTGGGGGTCTACCTTTCTGAAGTGGTCTAGAGTAGAGTAGGGGTCTACCTTTCTGAAGTGGTCTAGAGTAGAGGTCTACCTTTCTGAAGTGGTCTAGAGTAGAGTAGGGTTCTACCTTTCTGAAGTGGTCTAGAGTAGAGTAGAGGTCTACCTTTCTGAAGTGGTCTAGAGTAGAGGTCTACCTTTCTGAAGTGGTCTAGAGTAGGGGTCTACCTTTCTGAAGTGGTCTAGAGTAGAGTAGAGGTCTACCTTTCTGAAGTGGTCTAGAGTAGAGTAGAGGTCTACCTTTCTGAAGTGGTCTAGAGTAGAGTAGGGGTCTACCTTTCTGAAGTGGTCTCTAGAGTAGAGTAGAGGTCTACCTTTCTGAAGTGGTCTAGAGTAGAGTAGGGGTCTACCTTTCTGAAGTGGTCTAGAGTAGGGGTCTACCTTTCTGAAGTGGTCTAGAGTAGGGGTCTACCTTTCTGAAGTGGTCTAGAGTAGAGTAGGGGTCTACCTTTCTGAAGTGGTCTAGAGTAGAGTAGGGGTCTACCTTTCTGAAGTGGTCTAGAGTAGAGTAGGGGTCTACCTTTCTGAAGTGGTCTCTAGAGTAGAGGTCTACCTTTCTGAAGTGGTCTCTAGAGTAGAGTAGGGGTCTACCTTTCTGAAGTGGTCTCTAGAGTAGAGTAGAGGTCTACCTTTCTGAAGTGGTCTAGAGTAGAGTAGGGGTCTACCTTTCTGAAGTGGTCTAGAGTAGAGTAGGGGTCTACCTCTCTGAAGTGGTCTAGAGTAGAGTAGGGGTCTACCTTTCTGAAGTGGTCTCTGGAGTAGAGTAGGGGTCTACCTTTCTGAAGTGGTCTAGAGTAGAGTAGGGGTCTACCTTTCTGAAGTGGTCTAGAGTAGAGTAGAGGTCTACCTTTCTGAAGTGGTCTCTAGAGTAGAGTAGGGGTCTACCTTTCTGAAGTGGTCTCTAGAGTAGAGTAGAGGTCTACCTTTCTGAAGTGGTCTAGAGTAGAGTAGGGGTCTACCTTTCTGAAGTGGTCTAGAGTAGAGTAGGGGTCTACCTCTCTGAAGTGGTCTAGAGTAGAGTAGGGGTCTACCTTTCTGAAGTGGTCTCTGGAGTAGAGTAGGGGTCTACCTTTCTGAAGTGGTCTAGAGTAGAGTAGGGGTCTACCTTTCTGAAGTGGTCT
>NC_139713.1:1372645-1427645 GCF_964188405.1 Protomyctophum parallelum | reverse complement strand
TAAATATATATACATTATTGCAGTCTGCCCCCTAGAGGGTTAAATATATATACATTAATGCAGTCTGCCCCCTAGAGGGTTAAATATATATACATTAATGCAGTCTGCCCCTAGAGGGTTAAATATATACATTAATGCAGTCTGCCCCTAGAGGGTTAAATATATACATTAATGCAGTCTGCCCCTAGAGGGTTAAATATATACATTATTGCAGTCTGCCACCTAGAGGGTTAAAATATATACATTAATGCAGTCTGCCCCCTAGAGGGTTAAAATATATACATTAACCCTTGGACGCCACTTGACGGAAATGACGGATTAATTCTAAAAATACAAACCTCCCGTTGACGGACATGACGGACTGTCAATCAATGTCACTCATCGGGGGTTCAACGGAGCAAAAATTTGCATTTCTTCGCTAATTTGGCTAATTTTGGATGTAATCTTCCTGAAACCAACCAAAATCGGCATAATGGTGCGTTTCCGCCATCTGGTGGCAATACTATAGATTACACTAGCATCGCCCTGTGAAAATAATCCATAGTATGTATATCGCGGATGTTTCTATTGGCATTAAAATGATGAATTAAAAATATGCCAATGTGTTACCCAAACAAAAACTTTGTTAGTGGCAGTCCAAGGGTATACAGTCTGGTCGCTAAAAGGTTAAAAATCAGACCCGTCTGAAGTGAGTGGTGCTTGTGCAGTCCTGTGCTGTACTTGTGCAGTACTGTACTGTACTGTGCTGTGCTGTACTGTACAGTACTGTGCTGTACTGTACTGTGCTGTACTGTACTGTACTGTGCCATACTTGTGCAGTACTGTGCAGTACTGTGCTGTACAGTACTGTGCTGTACTGTACTGTGCTGTGCTGTGCTGTACTGTACTGTACTGTACTGTACCATGCTTGTGCAGTACTGTGCAGTACTGTGCTGTACAGTACTGTGCTGTGCTGTACCATGCTTGTGCAGTACTGTACTGTACTGTACTGTGCTGTACTGTGCTGTGCTGTGCTGTGCTGTGCAGTACTGTACTGTACTGTACTGTGCTGTACTGTACTGTGCTGTACTGTGCAGTACTGTGCTGTGCTGTGCTGTACTGTGCTGTACTGTGCTGTACTGTGCTGTGCTGTACTGTGCAGTACTGTGCTGTGCTGTGCTGTACTGTGCTGTACTGTGCTGTGCTGTACTGTGCTGTACTGTACTGTACTGTACTGTACTGTGTGTCTACCTGGCTCCACTCAGGTCCTTCAGCTCCTTCCAGTGTTCCACAAACTGAGCCAGTCTCTGTTGGATCTCCTCCTGACCGATGGTGTTGTCATCAGACAGCTTCTTCCCTGTGTCCAGCACCGACTGGAGCACACACACACACACACACACACACACACACACACACACACACACACACACACACACACACACACACACACACACACACACACACACACACACACACACACACACACACACACACACACACACACACACACACACACACACACACACACACACACACACACACACACACACACACGCCAAAGAGTCACAGTTATTTTCACTTGATTGGTGATGGGTGTGTTCCATGCACTGCTTTCATGGTCAAATGAGAAAGTAAATCAAATCAGTTGCATTAATTTCTTATCACAGTGTCTTCTGTGTATTCTCTCTCCACACAGCTTGGCCCTTTACACTGCTGTACTCTGCCTCCCACCCTGTTTTCAGAGTCCTCCTTTACACTGCTGTACTCTGCCTCCCACCCCGTTTTCAGAGTCCACCTTTACACTGCTGTACTCTGCCTCCCACCCTGTTTTCAGAGTCCTCCTTTACACTGCTGTACTCTGCCTCCCACCCTGTTTTCAGAGTCCTCCTTTACACTGCTGTACTCTGCCTCCCACCCTGTTTTCAGAGTCCTCCTTTACACTGCTGTACTCTGCCTCCCACCCCGTTTTCAGAGTCCTCCTTTACACTGCTGTACTCTGCCTCCCACCCTGTTTTCAGAGTCCTCCTTTACACTGCTGTACTCTGCCTCCCACCCTGTTTTCAGAGTCCTCCTTTACACTGCTGTACTCTGCCTCCCACCCCGTTTTCAGAGTCCACCTTTACACTGCTGTACTCTGCCTCCCACCCTGTTTTCAGAGTCCACCTTTACACTGCTGTACTCTGCCTCCCACCCTGTTTTCAGAGTCCTCCTTTACACTGCTGTACTCTGCCTCCCACCCTGTTTTCAGAGTCCACCTTTACACTGCTGTACTCTGCCTCCCACCCTGTTTTCAGAGTCCTCCTTTACACTGCTGTACTCTGCCTCCCACCCTGTTTTCAGAGTCCACCTTTACACTGCTGTACTCTGCCTCCCACCCTGTTTTCAGAGTCCACCTTTACACTGCTGTACTCTGCCTCCCACCCTGTTTTCAGAGTCCTCCTTTACACTGCTGTACTCTGCCTCCCACCCTGTTTTCAGAGTCCACCTTTACACTGCTGTACTCTGCCTCCCACCCTGTTTTCAGAGTCCACCTTTACACTGCTGTACTCTGCCTCCCACCCCGTTTTCAGAGTCCTCCTTTACACTGCTGTACTCTGCCTCCCACCCTGTTTTCAGAGTCCACCTTTACACTGCTGTACTCTGCCTCCCACCCTGTTTTCAGAGTCCACCTTTACACTGCTGTACTCTGCCTCCCACCCCGTTTTCAGAGTCCTCCTTTACACTGCTGTACTCTGCCTCCCACCCTGTTTTCAGAGTCCACCTTTACACTGCTGTACTCTGCCTCCCACCCTGTTTTCAGAGTCCTCCTTTACACTGCTGTACTCTGCCTCCCACCCCGTTTTCAGAGTCCACCTTTACACTGCTGTACTCTGCCTCCCACCCTGTTTTCAGAGTCCTCCTTTACACTGCTGTACTCTGCCTCCCACCCTGTTTTCAGAGTCCTCCTTTACACTGCTGTACTCTGCCTCCCACCCCGTTTTCAGAGTCCTCCTTTACACTGCTGTACTCTGCCTCCCACCCTGTTTTCAGAGTCCTCCTTTACACTGCTGTACTCTGCCTCCCACCCCGTTTTCAGAGTCCTCCTTTACACTGCTGTACTCTGCCTCCCACCCCGTTTTCAGAGTCCACCTTTACACTGCTGTACTCTGCCTCCCACCCCGTTTTCAGAGTCCACCTTTACACTGCTGTACTCTGCCTCCCACCCTGTTTTCAGAGTCCACCTTTACACTGCTGTACTCTGCCTCCCACCCTGTTTTCAGAGTCCTCCTTTACACTGCTGTACTCTGCCTCCCACCCTGTTTTCAGAGTCCTCCTTTACACTGCTGTACTCTGCCTCCCACCCTGTTTTCAGAGTCCACCTTTACACTGCTGTACTCTGCCTCCCACCCTGTTTTCAGAGTCCTCCTTTACACTGCTGTACTCTGCCTCCCACCCTGTTTTCAGAGTCCTCCTTTACACTGCTGTACTCTGCCTCCCACCCTGTTTTCAGAGTCCACCTTTACACTGCTGTACTCTGCCTCCCACCCTGTTTTCAGAGTCCACCTTTACACTGCTGTACTCTGCCTCCCACCCTGTTTTCAGAGTCCTCCTTTACACTGCTGTACTCTGCCTCCCACCCCGTTTTCAGAGTCCACCTTTACACTGCTGTACTCTGCCTCCCACCCTGTTTTCAGAGTCCTCCTTTACACTGCTGTACTCTGCCTCCCACCCTGTTTTCAGAGTCCACCTTTACACTGCTGTACTCTGCCTCCCACCCTGTTTTCAGAGTCCACCTTTACACTGCTGTACTCTGCCTCCCACCCCGTTTTCAGAGTCCTCCTTTACACTGCTGTACTCTGCCTCCCACCCTGTTTTCAGAGTCCACCTTTACACTGCTGTACTCTGCCTCCCACCCTGTTTTCAGAGTCCACCTTTACACTGCTGTACTCTGCCTCCCACCCCGTTTTCAGAGTCCTCCTTTACACTGCTGTACTCTGCCTCCCACCCTGTTTTCAGAGTCCACCTTTACACTGCTGTACTCTGCCTCCCACCCTGTTTTCAGAGTCCTCCTTTACACTGCTGTACTCTGCCTCCCACCCCGTTTTCAGAGTCCACCTTTACACTGCTGTACTCTGCCTCCCACCCCGTTTTCAGAGTCCACCTTTACACTGCTGTACTCTGCCTCCCACCCTGTTTTCAGAGTCCTCCTTTACACTGCTGTACTCTGCCTCCCACCCTGTTTTCAGAGTCCTCCTTTACACTGCTGTACTCTGCCTCCCACCCTGTTTTCAGAGTCCACCTTTACACTGCTGTACTCTGCCTCCCACCCTGTTTTCAGAGTCCTCCTTTACACTGCTGTACTCTGCCTCCCACCCTGTTTTCAGAGTCCTCCTTTACACTGCTGTACTCTGCCTCCCACCCTGTTTTCAGAGTCCACCTTTACACTGCTGTACTCTGCCTCCCACCCTGTTTTCAGAGTCCACCTTTACACTGCTGTACTCTGCCTCCCACCCTGTTTTCAGAGTCCTCCTTTACACTGCTGTACTCTGCCTCCCACCCCGTTTTCAGAGTCCTCCTTTACACTGCTGTACTCTGCCTCCCACCCTGTTTTCAGAGTCCTCCTTTACACTGCTGTACTCTGCCTCCCACCCCGTTTTCAGAGTCCTCCTTTACACTGCTGTACTCTGCCTCCCACCCCGTTTTCAGAGTCCACCTTTACACTGCTGTACTCTGCCTCCCACCCTGTTTTCAGAGTCCACCTTTACACTGCTGTACTCTGCCTCCCACCCCGTTTTCAGAGTCCTCCTTTACACTGCTGTACTCTGCCTCCCACCCTGTTTTCAGAGTCCTCCTTTACACTGCTGTACTCTGCCTCCCACCCCGTTTTCAGAGTCCTCCTTTACACTGCTGTACTCTGCCTCCCACCCTGTTTTCAGAGTCCACCTTTACACTGCTGTACTCTGCCTCCCACCCTGTTTTCAGAGTCCACCTTTACACTGCTGTACTCTGCCTCCCACCCCGTTTTCAGAGTCCTCCTTTACACTGCTGTACTCTGCCTCCCACCCCGTTTTCAGAGTCCTCCTTTACACTGCTGTACTCTGCCTCCCACCCTGTTTTCAGAGTCCACCTTTACACTGCTGTACTCTGCCTCCCACCCCGTTTTCAGAGTCCTCCTTTACACTGCTGTACTCTGCCTCCCACCCTGTTTTCAGAGTCCTCCTTTACACTGCTGTACTCTGCCTCCCACCCCGTTTTCAGAGTCCTCCTTTACACTGCTGTACTCTGCCTCCCACCCTGTTTTCAGAGTCCACCTTTACACTGCTGTACTCTGCCTCCCACCCTGTTTTCAGAGTCCTCCTTTACACTGCTGTACTCTGCCTCCCACCCCGTTTTCAGAGTCCACCTTTACACTGCTGTACTCTGCCTCCCACCCTGTTTTCAGAGTCCACCTTTACACTGCTGTACTCTGCCTCCCACCCTGTTTTCAGAGTCCTCCTTTACACTGCTGTACTCTGCCTCCCACCCTGTTTTCAGAGTCCACCTTTACACTGCTGTACTCTGCCTCCCACCCTGTTTTCAGAGTCCACCTTTACACTGCTGTACTCTGCCTCCCACCCTGTTTTCAGAGTCCTCCTTTACACTGCTGTACTCTGCCTCCCACCCTGTTTTCAGAGTCCACCTTTACACTGCTGTACTCTGCCTCCCACCCTGTTTTCAGAGTCCACCTTTACACTGCTGTACTCTGCCTCCCACCCTGTTTTCAGAGTCCTCCTTTACACTGCTGTACTCTGCCTCCCACCCTGTTTTCAGAGTCCACCTTTACACTGCTGTACTCTGCCTCCCACCCTGTTTTCAGAGTCCACCTTTACACTGCTGTACTCTGCCTCCCACCCCGTTTTCAGAGTCCTCCTTTACACTGCTGTACTCTGCCTCCCACCCTGTTTTCAGAGTCCACCTTTACACTGCTGTACTCTGCCTCCCACCCTGTTTTCAGAGTCCACCTTTACACTGCTGTACTCTGCCTCCCACCCTGTTTTCAGAGTCCTCCTTTACACTGCTGTACTCTGCCTCCCACCCTGTTTTCAGAGTCCACCTTTACACTGCTGTACTCTGCCTCCCACCCTGTTTTCAGAGTCCTCCTTTACACTGCTGTACTCTGCCTCCCACCCCGTTTTCAGAGTCCACCTTTACACTGCTGTACTCTGCCTCCCACCCTGTTTTCAGAGTCCTCCTTTACACTGCTGTACTCTGCCTCCCACCCCGTTTTCAGAGTCCACCTTTACACTGCTGTACTCTGCCTCCCACCCCGTTTTCAGAGTCCACCTTTACACTGCTGTACTCTGCCTCCCACCCCGTTTTCAGAGTCCTCCTTTACACTGCTGTACTCTGCCTCCCACCCTGTTTTCAGAGTCCTCCTTTACACTGCTGTACTCTGCCTCCCACCCTGTTTTCAGAGTCCTCCTTTACACTGCTGTACTCTGCCTCCCACCCTGTTTTCAGAGTCCACCTTTACACTGCTGTACTCTGCCTCCCACCCTGTTTTCAGAGTCCACCTTTACACTGCTGTACTCTGCCTCCCACCCCGTTTTCAGAGTCCACCTTTACACTGCTGTACTCTGCCTCCCACCCTGTTTTCAGAGTCCTCCTTTACACTGCTGTACTCTGCCTCCCACCCCGTTTTCAGAGTCCTCCTTTACACTGCTGTACTCTGCCTCCCACCCTGTTTTCAGAGTCCTCCTTTACACTGCTGTACTCTGCCTCCCACCCCGTTTTCAGAGTCCACCTTTACACTGCTGTACTCTGCCTCCCACCCTGTTTTCAGAGTCCACCTTTACACTGCTGTACTCTGCCTCCCACCCTGTTTTCAGAGTCCACCTTTACACTGCTGTACTCTGCCTCCCACCCCGTTTTCAGAGTCCTCCTTTACACTGCTGTACTCTGCCTCCCACCCTGTTTTCAGAGTCCTCCTTTACACTGCTGTACTCTGCCTCCCACCCTGTTTTCAGAGTCCTCCTTTACACTGCTGTACTCTGCCTCCCACCCTGTTTTCAGAGTCCACCTTTACACTGCTGTACTCTGCCTCCCACCCTGTTTTCAGAGTCCTCCTTTACACTGCTGTACTCTGCCTCCCACCCTGTTTTCAGAGTCCTCCTTTACACTGCTGTACTCTGCCTCCCACCCTGTTTTCAGAGTCCACCTTTACACTGCTGTACTCTGCCTCCCACCCTGTTTTCAGAGTCCTCCTTTACACTGCTGTACTCTGCCTCCCACCCCGTTTTCAGAGTCCTCCTTTACACTGCTGTACTCTGCCTCCCACCCTGTTTTCAGAGTCCTCCTTTACACTGCTGTACTCTGCCTCCCACCCCGTTTTCAGAGTCCTCCTTTACACTGCTGTACTCTGCCTCCCACCCCGTTTTCAGAGTCCACCTTTCTGGGGAAAGTTGACCCCAGGCGATACACCTCCACTGCTGATGAATCGTGAAGACGTAAGCTTTATGGTCTACGCTTGAAGACGTAGACCGTATGTTCTGAGGGGCGTGGCTACCGTTACAGTCTATGATCGGGAGCCACCACCCGTTCGAGTCAAAATAAAAACCAACGAAGAAGAAGGGGGGGGGGGGGGGGAGTCCCGCCTCGTTGTCTGGGCCAGCCAATGGGCCAGCTGGGCCCAAACGGATCTAGAAAGATGGCGACTTACAATTCAAGGACTGACTGGCTTCATTTTACGTCCATATCAGACCCGGAGAACGCTTTGTCCATATTTTTTTACAGTCTATGGAGCCAATGCACTCGCAGTGCATTGTGGGACTTGTAGTGTTATGGTGGTGCGTGCAATATACCAGAGGGCCAGTTGTAATACTAATTAAATATCATCGCGCGGGCCGAAGATAATTTACTCACGGGCCTGATTTGGCCCCCGGGCCTCGAGTTTGACATATATGCCTTAGTGCAGGGTTCCCCAATTAATTTTCCTCCAAGGGCCATATTTTGACTAGGGTACCAGGCTGGGGGCCGAGTCTGCACGCGCGAGGTCGAGGTCTTGCCCTGAAATTAATGTTCAGGGCCAGACCCCATTTGAAAAGGATGCCCAGTTTGACATGCAGAGGCTACTGACCCCAATTTAATGCCATTTATATCTGGGACCCCAGATTTTTTGGAAATTCTTCCGTGGGCCACAAGGGGGCGCCCCGCGGGGCGCTAATTGGGGAACCCTGCGCTTAGTGTCACCTGAATGGCTGGTCCGTGAGCCCCAAGCCCCGCCCCTCCTCTCACCTGAATGGCTGGTCCGTGAGCCCCAAGCCCCGCCCCTCCTATCACCTAAATGGCTGGTCCGTGAGCCCCAAGCCCCGCCCCTCCTCTCACCTGAATGGCTGGTCCGTGAGCCCCAAGCCCCGCCCCTGCTCTCACCTGAATGGCTGGTTCGTGAGCCCCAAGCCCCGCCCCTGCTCTAACCTGAATGGCTGGTTCGTGAGCCCCCAGCTCTGCCTCCAGCCTCTTGTGCTTCTTCCTCAGATTCTGAACTCCCGTCAAATCACGTCCGTAGTCCTCCGAGCTCACTAGCAACTTCTTCTCTCTGATTGGAGGGATGGGGAGACCAGCGTTAATATGGGTGAACCAGACCTGATGTGCTTTAATATTATGGGTGGACCACACCAGAGTACTTTAATATTATGGGTGGACCACACCAGAATACTTTAATATTATGGGTGGACCACACCAGTGCTTTAATATTATGGGTGGACCACGCCAGAGTACTTTAATATTATGGGTGGACCACACCATAGTGCTTTAATATTATGGGTGGACCACACCAGAGTACTTTAATATTATGGGTGGACCACACCATATTACTTTAATATTATGGGTGGACCACACCATAGTGCTTTAATATTATGGGTGGACCACACCAGTGCTTTAATATTATGGGTGGACCACACCAGATTACTTTAATATTATGGGTGGACCACACCATAGTACTTTAATATTATGGGTGGACCACACCAGATTACTTTAATATTATGGGTGGACCACACCAGATTACTTTAATATTATGGGTGGACCACACCAGGGTACAATTTAGGCATTTATTTTATTCAGAAATAAGGTTAAACGTTAGGTTTCAGGTCAGAAATAAGGGTGAGCGTTAGGTTTCAGGTCAGAAATAAGGGTGAGCGTTAGGTTTCAGGTCAGAAATAAGGGTGAGCTTCAGGTTTCAGGTCAGAAATAAGGGTGAGCGTTAGGTTTCAGGTCAGAAATAAGGGTGAGCTTCAGGTTTCAGGTCAGAAATAAGGGTCAGCTTCAGGTTTCAGGTTAGAAATAAGGGTCAGCGTTAGGTTTCAGGTCAGAAATAAGGGTCAGCGTTAGGTTTCAGGTCAGAAATAAGGGTCAGCGTTAGGTTTCAGGTCAGAAATAAGGGTCAGCGTTAGGTTTCAGGTCAGAAATAAGGGTCAGCGTTAGGTTTCAGGTCAGAAATAAGGGTCAGCGTTAGGTTTCAGGTCAGAAATAAGGGTCAGCTTCAGGTTTCAGGTTAGAAATAAGGGTCAGCGTTAGGTTTCAGGTCAGAAATAAGGGTCAGCGTTAGGTTTCAGGTCAGAAATAAGGGTCAGCGTTAGGTTTCAGGTCAGAAATAAGGGTCAGCGTTAGGTTTCAGGTCAGAAATAAGGGTGAGCTTCAGGTTTCAGGTCAGAAATAAGGGTCAGCGTTAGGTTTCAGGTCAGAAATAAGGGTCAGCGTTAGGTTTCAGGTCAGAAATAAGGGTCAGCGTTAGGTTTCAGGTCAGAAATAAGGGTGAGCTTCAGGTTTCAGGTCAGAAATAAGGGTCAGCGTTAGGTTTCAGGTCAGAAATAAGGGTCAGCTTCAGGTTTCAGGTCAGAAATAAGGGTGAGCGTTAGGTTTCAGGTCAGAAATAAGGGTCAGCTTCAGGTTTCAGGTCAGAAATAAGGGTGAGCTTCAGGTTTCAGGTCAGAAATAAGGGTCAGCTTCAGGTTTCAGGTCAGAAATAAGGGTCAGCTTCAGGTTTCAGGTCAGAAATAAGGGTCAGCGTTAGGTTTCAGGTCAGAAATAAGGGTCAGCGTTAGGTTTCAGGTCAGAAATAAGGGTCAGCGTTAGGTTTCAGGTCAGAAATAAGGGTCAGCGTTAGGTTTCAGGTCAGAAATAAGGGTCAGCGTTAGGTTTCAGGTCAGAAATAAGGGTCAGCGTTAGGTTTCAGGTCAGAAATAAGGGTCAGCTTCAGGTTTCAGGTCAGAAATAAGGGTAAACGTTTGGTTTCAGGTCAGAAATAAGGGTCAGCGTTAGGTTTCAGGTCAGAAATAAGGGTCAGCTTCAGGTTTCAGGTCAGAAATAAGGGTCAGCTTCAGGTTTCAGGTCAGAAATAAGGGTGAGCGTTAGGTTTCAGGTCAGAAATAAGGGTGAGCATTAGGTTTCAGGTCAGAAATAAGGGCGAGCTTCAGGTTTCAGGTCAGAAATAAGGGTGAGCGTTAGGTTTCAGGTCAGAAATAAGGGTAAACGTTTGGTTTCAGGTCAGAAATAAGGGTGAGCGTTAGGTTTCAGGTCAGAAATAAGGGTAAACGTTAGGTTTCAGGTCAGAAATAAGGGTGAGCTTCAGGTTTCAGGTCAGAAATAAGGGTGAGCGTTAGGTTTCAGGTCATAAATAAGGGTGAGCGTTAGGTTTCAGGTCAGAAATAAGGGTGAGCGTTAGGTTTCGGGTCAGAAATAAGGGTGAGCGTTAGGTTTCAGGTCAAGACTCTCACTTGATCCAGGACTCCTCGTCGTCCAGGTCCCTGAAGAACTGGTGCAGGCGGTGGGACTCGTTGAGCTTGGCGCGCCGGCCGGCCGCCATGCTCTTGATCTTGGCGAAGCGGCCGTTGACCGCGTCGCGCTTGTCCTTCACCTGCGTCGTGTCGAAGGCCTGGCTGGACATCAGGCTGTCGGCCTGACCGTTCAGGTCCTTCAGACGCTCCTATAGGAGGAGAGACGACACCACGTTAACATCTGGCTGGACATCAGCATGTCGGCCTGGTCGTTAGGAGAGGCGACAACACGTTAACACCAGGCTGGACATCAGGCTAGTAGGGGGTCCGAATATGTTCGTAGATGGCAGGAAAATAATCTTCGACGCGATCATCAGCACCCAAACCAACGTTTAAAAACATCCCCCGCCCGCTGACGTCAGATGTACGTTTCTGAATGTTGCGGCGGCAGATTGAGACGTTTTATTATTATTATTTTCTTCCAGAAAACCGTTAGGGTACCTCGTGGTACCCTTAGGGTACCTCGTGGTACGGTTAGGGTACCTCGTGGGCAGAGATGTCTGCTTCCAGCAGCTGGTGTTTCTTCAGAAGGTTGTTCACTGACGCCAGATCTTTGCCATAATCTTCAGAGGCCAGAAGCGCTTCCACCTAGAGGACGACAGGCATTATTACAACATCTTTACTTCTGGGGGGTCCCTGGAACAACATATTTTCAGATGGCGGCCAAATGCAGATAATTCTGGGGGTCCTTCACATAGAAACATAGGGTTTTCTGAAAACTGTCAAGATTTAGAAGGAATTTGTAGAATCGTCCTCAAAGTCTCTGACGTCAGACCAACAGGGGTCTTAAAGTCCCTGATGTCAGACCAACAGGGTCTTAAAGTCCCTGATGTCAGACCAACAGGGTCTTAAAGTCTCTGATGTCAGACCAACAGGGTCTTAAAGTCTCTGATGTCAGACCAACAGGGGTCTTACTCACCTCGGACAGCCAGAAGTCAAAGTCCTTGATGCCGGTGTTGAAGTTCTGCTGCTTGTTGGCCTCCTTCAGCTTCTGGCTCTTCTCCGCAGACTTGTTTACCAGGAAATGCCACTGCTCGTCCAGGGCAGCGAGTCGAGCCTGCACGACACAACGCAACGCAACGCACTGGTCATTAGGGACTTTAACCCATTCTGACCTGAGATCAGATTCACAACACAACGCAACACAACGCACTGGTCATTGGGGACTTTAACCCATTCTGACCTGAGATCAGATTCACAACACAACGCAACGCACTGGTCATTAGGGACTTTAACCCATTCTGACCTGAGATCAGATTCACAACACAACGCAACACAACGCACTGGTCATTGGGGACTTTAACCCATTCTGACCTGAGATCAGATTCACAACACAACGCAACGCACTGGTCATTAGGGACTTTAAGCAACAACGCACATGTCATAACCATGTTTATTGAAATTATAGCTGTCTAACATTTACACTGATGCATATTAACCATGTTCATTAAAACGGTTTTGGAACAACACAGATTGCTCCAGCACCTTCCTCTTTCCACTGCATGCTGTTCATGTCCAGTGCCTAAGAATTAATTAGGAATTAAGCAAGATTGGCAAGTATAGCTGACGTGCGACGCGGTGTTTAAAAGAAAAACGATTAGCGATTTTGACAGCTACGGCTACGGCGTCAGTAGCCGCCGTGCTTCTGCCTAGCGTAGCCGTCCTGAAAACCGTCGTTGCTTAAAGTCCCTATCATCCAGGGCAGCGAGTCGAGCCTGCACAACACAACACAGTGATCCTATCATATTCAAGGGCTTTTGTTTAGAAATTACAGACTCAGGCTTTTTTTTTTTTTTAAGACCAAAAGGAGAATTCTCCTTCTTAAAAAAAAAAAAACGCAGCTTATCAATTAACCAGTTAATCTATCGATAAGCATGTTATGTAGACGGCACTATACAGTAATTGCATTGTATATAGTCATAGCACGCCATAGTACATATGTATAGCATAGTAGTATATATATAGTTTATATGTATAGTCTCATAATATAGATATTCCACTGTTACTTTCTTAGCTTAAACGCATGTTTTATGATAAATGCTTTTGTGATGTATTCCCATGCTTTTGTTCTTGATTATTGTAAGTCGCTCTGGATTAAGAGCGTCTGCTAAATGCCTAAATTGTAAGGGTATCAATTATCAATTAATTGATACCCTTATCGATAAGGGTAATTGATAATTTGATATCGGGCATCTGTTTAGGATGCCTCTCGGGCGCTTTCCTAGGGAGGTCCTCTAGGCACGTCCCACTGGGAGGAGATCCCGGGGCAGACCAAGGACCACGTCCCACTGGGAGGAGACCCCGGGGCAGACCGAGGATCACGTCCCACTGGGAGGAGACCCCGGGGCAGACCGAGGATCACGTCCCACTGGGAGGAGACCCCGGGGCAGACCGAGGATCACGTCCCACTGGGAGGAGACCCCGGGGCAGACCGAGGATCACGTCCCACTGGGAGGAGACCCCGGGGCAGACCAAGGACCACGTCCCACTGGGAGGAGACCCCGGGGCAGACCGAGGACCACGTCCCACTGGGAGGAGACCCCGGGGCAGACCGAGGATCACGTCCCACTGGGAGGAGACCCCGGGGCAGACCGAGGACCACGTCCCACTGGGAGGAGACCCCGGGGCAGACCGAGGATCACGTCCCACTGGGAGGAGACCCCGGGGCAGACCGAGGATCACGTCCCACTGGGAGGAGACCCCGGGGCAGACCAAGGACCACGTCCCACTGGGAGGAGACCCCGGGGCAGACCAAGGACCACGTCCCACTGGGAGGAGACCCCGGGGCAGACCAAGGACCACGTCCCACTGGGAGGAGACCCCGGGGCAGACCGAGGCGCAGTTGGAGGAAACACATCGACTCACTGGCCTTGGAACGCCTCGGGGATCCCCCAGGAGGAAGTCACTAATGTTGCTCTGGAGAGGGAAGTCTGGAGCACTGTGGTGGAGCTGTTGCCCCCGCGACCCGACTACGGATAAGCGGTTGAAGACGGGATGAAGGGAATGGATGATGAGTTGCGTCAGTACCGTACCGTACCGTACCGTTGCGTCAGTACCGTACCTTGACAGCGTCCTCACTCCCGGCGCAGGCTCCCCTCTGGATCAGGGCGTTGCCCGTGTCGATGACGCCGCGGATGCGGTCCGCGTTGGCGTGAAGCTCCGCCTCGAACGCCTGGTGCTTCTGATGCTTGCTCTACAGGAAGTCACATGACACAGGGGTGAGACAGGCAGGAAGTCACATGGACACGGGGGGTGAGACAGACAGGAAGTCACATGGACACGGGAGGTGAGACAGACAGGAAGCTTTGGGTTTAACCAGTGGTTCTCAACAGGTGGTCCGGGGACCACCAGTGGTCCTTGAGGGGGTTCCAGGTGGTCCGGGGACCACCAGGGGTCCTTGAGAAGGTTCCAGGTGGTCCGGGGACCACCGGTAGTCCTTGAGAAGGTTCCAGGTGGTCCGGGGACCACCGGTGGTCCTTGAGAAGGTTCCAGGTGGTCCGGGGACCACCGGTAGTGCTTGAGAAGGTTCCAGGTGGTCCCCACGCAGCTAAATGATGGAGAGTTGGTAACCAAATGGACCCTTATTAGATCTGTAACCCTTGAGAGCGTAAAGCGAAAATTGACCCATACGGGTCCATTTTACACTCTCAAGAGCTAGAAGAATTGTTATTTTGATCAACGTTTGCCTGTTAACTCTCCAAATGGTACCAACATCAATACCGCATGGAATTGTGGGCAAAATCTAATCCAATTATCGACATGGGGATGCATTTTTAACTAAGTATATTTTTACTAGGAATCCGTCTAAAACCCTAGAAGACAATAATGTGGCGATGACAACACAAAGAGGACACAAAAGACAAGGAAGTGGCCACAGAATGGCTGAACGGAGCGCAGCTGCAGCGCCACCTACAGGAGGAATGGGTCACTTTAAAAATCGCTTCACCGTCAGGCCCGTCTCGGTCGTTACACCATCGCCCCCATCAGGCCCGTCTCGGTCGTTACACCATCGCCCCCAAATCGCAAATGATTTGAGACGACCGCAAAATGATCTTTCCACGTGACGTAATAGTCAACCGACCCCACAAGAAATGATCAAAAATTATCACAAAATTTCAGACATTCCACCAAACCACTGACACAACTTTATAAGGTGACCAAACCTCAGGGAAAACTAAAAATAACTAAGACAAAAGAAACTAAGACAAATAAAGAACATAAAAAAGGCCACAACCATCAATTATCTGCATGTGATGTCAACACAGATCTAATGACACAAAACAGATCTACAGACACACAAAACAGATCTACAAAAACACACACACAATGGATCTACAATAGTAACGAAACACACAAAACAATGAGCTTGGACCAAAAAAGCTGGAAACAAATTAACTCTATGAAAAAAGCCCACAAAACAGAAGCTGGACAAACTGATGGGTAGTTAGGGAAGGTTAGCCAAACGTGTGATCAATGTGATCAATAAGCCAAATCAATGCTTACCAATAGCTTTATTCACACTCAATGTGTTCAACCGTGTCCAACTATCATCGCTGAATTTGGGCAAAAATGTGTCCATAGCCGTCATAACAATAAAGTGGCCATTGTTTTTAGCCCCAGGGAGTGTTTTTTGTGCAAAAAAGGTGCCAGTACATCTCGAGTGTACAGGGTTTGATGAGGGTCCCAGGGAGGGCCGGGCCTTCATTTTCGGGCCTGTTGAGAAGTCTAGTTTTCGCCGGCAGGCCCGTCTAGAGTTTAAATGGACAGGTATCAGTCAACAGGCCCGTCTAGAGTTTAAATGGACAGGTATCAGTCAACAGGCCCGTCTAGAGTTTAAATGGACAGGTATCAGTCAACAGGCCCGTCTAGAGTTTAAATGGACAGGTATCAGTCAACAGGCCCGTCTATAGAGTTTAAATGGACAGGTATCAGTCAACAGGCCCGTCTAGAGTTTAAATGGACAGGTATCAGTCAACAGGCCCGTCTAGAGTTTAAATGGACAGGTATCAGTCAACAGGCCCGTCTAGAGTTTAAATGGACAGGTATCAGTCAACAGGCCCGTCTAGAGTTTAAATGGACAGGTATCAGTCAACAGGCCCGTCTAGAGTTTAAATGGACAGGTATCAGTCAACAGGCCCGTCTATAGAGTTTAAATGGACAGGTATCAGTCAACAGGCCCATCTAGAGTTTAAATGGACAGGTATCAGTCAACAGGCCCGTCTAGAGTTTAAATGGACAGGTATCAGTCAACAGGCCCGTCTAGAGTTTAAATGGACAGGTATCAGTCAACAGGCCCGTCTAGAGTTTAAATGGACAGGTATCAGTCAACAGGCCCGTCTAGAGTTTAAATGGACAGGTATCAGTCAACAGGCCCGTCTATAGAGTTTAAATGGACAGGTATCAGTCAACAGGCCCATCTAGAGTTTAAATGGACAGGTATCAGTCAACAGGCCCGTCTAGAGTTTAAATGGACAGGTATCAGTCAACAGGCCCGTCTAGAATTTAAATGGACAGGTATCAGTCAACAGGCCCGTCTATAGAGTTTAAATGGACAGGTATCAGTCAACAGGCCCGTCTATAGAGTTTAAATGGACAGGTATCAGTCAACAGGCCCGTCTATAGAGTTTAAATGGACAGGTATCAGTCAACAGGCCCGTCTATAGAGTTTAAATGGACAGGTATCAGTCAACAGGCCCGTCTAGAGTTTAAATGGACAGGTATCAGTCAACAGGCCCGTCTAGAGTTTAAATGGACAGGTATCAGTCAACAGGCCCGTCTCTAGAGTTTAAATGGACAGGTATCAGTCAACAGGCCCGTCTAGAGTTTAAATGGACAGGTATCAGTCAACAGGCCCGTCTAGAGTTTAAATGGACAGGTATCAGTCAACAGGCCCGTCTAGAGTTTAAATGGACAGGTATCAGTCAACAGGCCCGTCTAGAGTTTAAATGGACAGGTATCAGTCAACAGGCCCGTCTATAGAGTTTAAATGGACAGGTATCAGTCAACAGGCCCGTCTAGAGTTTAAATGGACAGGTATCAGTCAACAGGCCCGTCTAGAGTTTAAATGGACAGGTATCAGTCAACAGGCCCGTCTAGAGTTTAAATGGACAGGTATCAGTCAACAGGCCCGTCTAGAGTTTAAATGGACAGGTATCAGTCAACAGGCCCGTCTAGAGTTTAAATGGACAGGTATCAGTCAACAGGCCCGTCTAGAGTTTAAATGGACAGGTATCAGTCAACAGGCCCGTCTAGAGTTTAAATGGACAGGTATCAGTCAACAGGGAGACATCAGAGAGGAAGGATGGATGGGGAAGGATCAACATATGGAATGTCAGAACAGGTTCTAACATATATATCCATATACTAATATTGACGGCATCAGGGATCTCCATATATGGGCTTAATTGCGACAGCGGGTGGCATTTACCGTGACACATTGAACGGTGACAGTAGACGCCTCTATGAACACGTCTGTTAAAGAAAGCTAGTGGTAAACAGTGATGTTGCAGATTTGGTCACACATTTGGCAAACCTTCCCTAACTATAGCAGTGTTTCCCAAAGTGTGTTCCGGGGACCCCCAGGGGTCCTTGAGGGAGTTCCGGGGGGTCCCCAGCTAAATGATAGTTTGGGACCAAATGGACCCTCATGGGTTTATAACTCTGAGAGTGTACTAATGCATTTGGTTCCATTTGTACACTCTCAAGAGTTACATTAACATTGATTTTACAATAATACTAAAATGGGGGTCCCAGGAATATAAATGAATAAATGGGGGTCCGTAGACGAATGCACGTCAAACTGAGGATCATTGAAATTAAACGGGTTGAGAATCACTGCTAGAGCCGTAACATTCTTCTCTTATTGGGGGTCCCTGGCATATGTTTTTCAAATGGGGGTCCGCGGGGCTGATTGGTGACAATTTGGGGGTCCTTGGCATGAAAAGGTTTGGGAAACACTGCACTAGAGGGACAAACTGAGGACGTATGGATGGACGGATGGATGGATGGATGGATGGATGGATGGATGAAGGGTCTACCATAACCTGACTCTGCCAGATGGTGGCAGCAGTGAGCCACCATCTGGCCCGAGTCAGGTTAGGTCTACCCTAAAAACAAGAAGCCAAGACACACACACACACACGGGTGTGACAGGAACATTTGGGGACGGGTTAGTTAGCTGGTTAACACTACTCCAACTTACCAACAGCTTGGACAGCTAGGAAGAGATAAAACAAGACAGGTTCAGTCTAGAGTAATTATATAAACATTATAGAGACGGGGGGGGGGGGGGGGGGCGGGGGGGGGGCTACGGTACAGTTATCACATTTATTACTTGCGCAAACAGAGCGTACAAGTATTGTGGTCGGCTGGACGTATGTATGCATGTACGGTAGGCGTGGATACTGGCTGTCGATGGATTATGTTTCAGTGTCGGGTGGATAAAAGGTAATGTATGTATGTAAACTTTGACAGAAAAAGACTCGCTCACCTTATACAAAAAAAGAAGTAAAACTCCTTAAACCGACACTTAAGAAAACATTTTTTCCCTTTTATTTTATCATGCTCATAAAGCGCTCTGTGCTCAAAGTGCAATTAAAAGGCAAACGTTTCGGTCCTCAGACCTTCGTCGGTGGTCTCGAAAACATAAGGGAAACCGCCGCTACCGTAGTCAAGTTCTCTCAGTGCTTGTAGGGGTTTGGGGGGTATTAGGGGGTTTAGGGGGGTATTAGGGGGTATTAGGGGGGTATTAGGGGGTTTAGGGGGGTATTAGGGGGTTTAGGGGGGGTATTAGGGGGTTTAGGGGGGGTATTAGGGGGTTTAGGGGGGTATTAGGGGGTTTAGGGGGGGTATTAGGGGGTTTAGGGGGGTATTAGGGGGTTTAGGGGGGTATTAGGGGGTTTAGGGGGGTATTAGGGGGTTTAGGGGGGTATTAGGGGGTTTAGGGGGGTATTAGGGGTACCTGGATGTTGGTGGGGTCTTTGTAGGACTCGTCCGTGGCCGTCTGTAGCTTCTCGCTGATCCACGCCTCGATCTCGTCCACGTCTCGACTGAACTGCTGCAGCGTCTGAGACTCGCCCAGCTTGGAGCGCTTCTCGATCATCTGCGCCTTCAGACGGCGCCACCTGTGTGTGACAAGAGGGCATAGCAGCCTTTATGAGTTCTGTGTGTGGTTAGAGAGAGCATAGCAGCATTTATATGAGTTCTGTGTGTGGTTAGAGCATAGCAGCATTTATATGAGTTCTGTGTGTGGTTAGAGCATAGCAGCCTTTATATGAGTTCTGTGTGTGGTTAGAGAGAGCATAGCAGCATTTATGAGTTCTGTGTTTGACTAGAGAGAGCATTTATATATGAACTGTGTGACTAGAGAGAGCATTTATATATGAACTGTTTGACTAGAGAGATCATTTATATATGAACTGTTTGACTAGAGAGATCATTTATATATGAACTGTCTGACTAGAGAGAGCATTTATATATGAACTGTCTGACTAGAGAGAGCATTTATATATGAACTGTTTGACTAGAGAGAGCATTTATATATGAACTGTTTGACTAGAGAGAGCATTTATATATGAACTGTTTGACTAGAGAGAGCATTTATATATGAACTGTTTGACTAGAGAGAGCATTTAAATATGAACTGTGTTTGACTAGAGAGAGCATTTATATATGAACTGTTTGACTAGAGAGAGCATTTATATATGAACTGTCTGACTAGAGAGAGCATTTATATATGAACTGTTTGACTAGAGAGAGCATTTATATATGAACTGTTTGACTAGAGAGAGCATTTATATATGAACTGTTTGACTAGAGAGAGCATTTATATATGAACTGTTTGACTAGAGAGAGCATTTATATATGAACTGTTTGACTAGAGAGCATTTATATATGAACTGTCTGACTAGAGAGAGCATTTATATATGAACTGTGTGACTAGAGAGAGCATTTATATATGAACTGTTTGACTAGAGAGAGCATTTATATATGAACTGTTTGACTAGAGAGCATTTATATATGAACTGTTTGACTAGAGAGATCATTTATATATGAACTGTTTGACTAGAGAGAGCATTTATATATGAACTGTGTGACTAGAGAGCATTTATATATGAACTGTTTGACTAGAGAGAGCATTTATATATGAACTGTGTGACTAGAGAGAGCATTTATATATGAACTGTTTGACTAGAGAGAGCATTTATATATGAACTGTTTGACTAGAGAGATCATTTATATATGAACTGTTTGACTAGAGAGAGCATTTATATATGAACTGTGTGACTAGAGAGAGCATTTATATATGAACTGTTTGACTAGAGAGAGCATGTATATATGAACTGTGTGACTAGAGAGCGCCTAGGCTAGGCTACGCTAGGCTAGCTGTGGCGTTCTACAGGGTAGCACACTGTGGGACGTGAACGTTCCACAGGGTAGCACACTGCGGGACGTGAACGTTCCACAGGGTAGCACACTGTGGGACGTGAACGTTCCACAGGGTAGCACACTGCGGGACGTGAACGTTCCGTACCGGTCCAGCACTTCGTTGCGGCGGTTGTAGATGTCGGGCTTGGCGTAGTGGTCGGCTCCGATCAGCTGGTCGGCGAACGACTGCAGAGCGGCGATCTTCTCCTCCTGTATAGACACACACACACATTGTTTAGCCCCATTGAGACCCGAGGACGCATCCGTGTCACATTATAGCTTTTAACCCCATTTTGGGGCGGGAACCCCTTTTGGTGTTACTAGCATTACGTTGTGCCTTAGCTATTTAAAAACAGCAGATCTACAAGCTAACCCTAACCCGAGCTTGTAGGTCTGCTAAAAGAAATTAAATCGAAGAACGACTGACATAGAAACATAGCTTTTTCAGAATCATGTTGATTGGTGCCGATCTACAAGCTCACAACGTTGTGAGCTTGTAGATCAGCTATTTCCAGCAAGGGTAAAAAATAAAACACTCATTATGACGGCAGCAAGGCACCGCCAAAATACATTTCAGTCGACTAAATCAACTGCAGATTTAGTCGACTTAAATCGTATGGCATTTAGTGGACTGTAACTAAACCAACACTAAGACATATGGTCAGGTGACTAAGATGAAGACTGTTCCAGAGACTGTAACTAAACCAACACTAAGACATATGGTCAGGTGACTAAGATGAAGACTGTTCCAGAGACTGTAACTAAACCAACACTAAGACATATGGTCAGGTGACTAAGATGAAGACTCTTCCAGAGACTGTATAACTAAACCAACACTAAGACATATGGTCAGGTGACTAAGATGACCTGGACGTTGATGGCCTTGTCGAAGTCCTCGTGCTTCTTGATGAGAGCCTCCACAGAGTCCAGAGAGTCTCCCTTATCGTCGCTGACCAGGAAGGCTTCACGGGCGGCCATCCAGTTCTCTGCCTGCTCACAGTCCCTGTTGAAGAGCTGAGACACGCGCACGCACGCACACACACACACACACACACACACACACACACACACACACACACACACACACACACACACACACACACACACACACACACACACACACACACACACACACACACACACACACACACACACACACACACACACACACACACACACACACACACACACACACACACACACACACACACACACACACACACACAGGCATTAACCAGACGCTCTTAATCCAGAGCGACTTACGTTAAGCAAGATCAAAAAGCATGGCGATATACATCACATACATACAACATATAGTTTTAAAAGGTATATTCAGTGATGTCACTTCATTCAGACTTCTACAACATTGCCTTTAATTGATCTTTTATTTTTTATTTTTCATGTCCTCACTGTAACTGCTTGTTTTTTAATGTCGTTGCCTTGCTTTTCTTTTATTCTCCATTGTTCTGTAAAGCACTTTGAGCTGCATTTCATGTCATGAAAGGTGCTATACAAATAAAGTTTTATTATTATTATTATTATTCAAATATCAATCTTTTTTTTTGTTCCGTTGTGATAATCCTCTCTACTATAGAGGGGGTGCTGACCATATAAGGAGTTCCTCCCTGACCCCAGTTGAACGCCTGGGGGGGTCAAATGAAGCTTGTAGGTCTGCTATTTTTTTTTTTATCGAAGAACGACTGACATAGAAACACATGCTTTTTCAGAAAACTGTCAGGATGTAGAAGACACTTTTATAGAATCTGATCTCGGGTCAGAACGGGGTTAGCCTGAGCTAACGTGTTAGGTTTCTGGTCTAGAGGGGCGGGTCGCGGCTCAGATTTGCGCACGCCCTGATTGGATCTCATCGATCTGTCCGTCACCCCCGGCCCCTCCTCTCCCCCCTAGTGCAGCGCTACGTCACATCATTTGGAGCGACGCCCACCCGGAAGGGTTGACTCCCACTTTTAGACCAGAGCGGCCAATGTGTTCCTCCAGGCTTTACATTTAGACCAGAGCGGCCAATGCGTTCCTCCAGGCTTTACATTTAGACCAGAGCGGCCAATGTGTTCCTCCAGGCTTTAATTTAGACCAGAGCGGCCAATGCGTTCCTCCAGGCTTTACATTTAGACCAGAGCGGCCAATGTGTTCCTCCAGGCTTTAATTTAGACCAGAGCGGCCAATGCGTTCCTCCAGGCTTTACATTTAGACCAGAGCGGCCAATGCGTTCCTCCAGGCTTTACATTTAGACCAGAGCGGCCAATGCGTTCCTCCAGGCTTTACATTTTTGCACCAACAAAAATGAAAGCCTGGTACCGAGGCTAGAACGGGGTTAACCACTTGAACCGTTATTTTAAACTTCATCTGCTGAAAAACAGCAGATCTGTGCTTCTCACATGTTGTATTTCTGGATGTCACGGAGAGAAACCCTGTACTGGTACACACCTGCAGCTCCAGACACTGGTCCAGCATCATGCGTCTCTGGACCCAGGCTAACCCTAACCCTGTACTGGTATACACCTGCAGCTCCAGACACTGGTCCAGCATCATGCGTCTCTGGACCCAGGCTAACCCTAACCCTGTACTGGTATACACCTGCAGCTCCAGACACTGGTCCAGCATCATGCGTCTCTGGACCCAGGCTAACCCTAACCCTGTACTGGTACACACCTGCAGCTCCAGACACTGGTCCAGCATCATGCGTCTCTGGACCCAGGCCTTCTCCAGGTCCGCCCTCTCCTGGTCCAGAGCCTCCAGCTTCTGCTGGATCTCCGGGCTGGCGTAGTGGCCGCGGGCCAGGAGCTGCTGGCCGAACTGCTCGAACGCCTGGAAGGTCCCGGAGCGCGCGTCGATCTCCGTGCGATGCTCCTGGAGATATTACATGAGTTAATTCATAACACAGGCAGACTCTTCACATACTAGAGCATGTCTGGAATAATAAATGAGTTAATATCACAGGCAGACTCTTCACATACTAGAGCATGTCTGTAATAATAAATGAGTTAATATCACAGACAGACTCTTCACATACTAGAGCATGTCTGGAATAATAAATGAGTTAATATCACAGACAGACTCTTCACATACTAGAGCATGTCTGGAATAATAAATGAGTTAATATCACAGGCAGACTCTTCACATACTAGAGCATGTCTGGAATAATAAATGAGTTAATATCACAGACAGACTCTTCACATACTAGAGCATGTCTGGAATAATAAATGAGTTAATATCACAGACAGACTCTTCACATACTAGAGCATGTCTGGAATAAACATCAGAGCTGAAATCCACATGTAAATATGAAATACATTCTTAAACATGTAGCTAGATGTAATGTTAAAGACCACAGAAGACATGTACATATGAAATAAATGCTTAAACATGTAGCTAGGTGTAATGTTAGAGACCACAGAAGACATGTAAATATGAAATACATGCTTAAACATGTAGCTATAGGTGTAATGTTAGAGACCACAGAAGGCATGTAAATATTAAATAAATGCTTAAACATGTAGCTAGGTGTAATGTTAGAGACCACAGAAGACATGTAAATATGAAATAAATGCTTAAACATGTAGCTATAGGTGTAATGTTAGAGTCCACAGAAGACATGTAAATATGAAATAAATGCTTAAACATGTAGCTATAGGTGTAATGTTAGAGTCTACAGAAGACATGTAAATATGAAATAAATGCTTAAACATGTAGCTAGGTGTAATGTTAGAGTCCACAGAAGTGAACCTTTTCAAGCCTGTTTTGTCAACTCTCTGTTTCTCTGCCAGTCATTACTCTATAAGCCATATCTCCTAAACTGGTGGGTCAAACTGAACAACCAATATTTCAATTTGAAGCTATGATTCCCTGCTTTCACATGACATAATCCTCACCTGGTCTCTATATAATCCTCACCTGGTCTCTCTATAGAATCCTCACCTGGTCTCTATATAATCCTCACCTGGTCTCTATATAATCGGGTTAGGGTTAGGGTTACCTGGTGTCTCTCTAGAAGCGCCTCAGCTCCAGTCACGTCCTTGGCCAGTTCCTCAGACGACACCAGTCCTCGAATGCCATTGATCCACGACATCAGGTCTCTGGAGGAATAGAACCAATAATTAATACATTGATCCATTAAACCAATAATTAATACATTGATCCATTAAACCAATAATGAATACATTGATCCATTAAACCAATAATTAATACATTGATCCATTAAACCAATAATTAATACATTGATCCATTAAACCAATAATTAATACATTGATCCATAGAACCAATAATTAATACATTGATCCATTAAACCAATGATAAATACATTGATCCATTAAACCAATGATAAATACATTGATCCATTAAACCAATGATAAATACATTGATCCATGACATCAGAATGATAAATACATTGATCCATGACATCAGAATTATAAATACATTTCTGTGGAATCATGAATAAATGGTAAATGGTGCATTTATATAGCGCCTTTATCGACATGTAGACAGGAGGAGGAGCCGGGATTCGAACCGCCGACCCACGGATCATTGGACGACCTGCTCTACCTCTTGAGCCACAGTCGCCCCAATAAAGCAACAGTTAACAACGGACGCATTTAGCAGACACTCTCACGGCCGGGCTAAGACGTCAGCCCGGCTGAACGTTGTTAAACCACATTATATCATTTCACATGGGGTGGGGGGGCTGGGGGGCAGACCATTGTCTGAACACGGACTTCCACGCTTATTGCTGCTTCAGTATGTTTCGCATCGAGGTCAGCTTGACAGGTGCGATTAAATGCGTACATTTTTTTAAACGCGTACATTTTTCTGTAGTTAATTAATCTCAATTAACGCGTTAAAGTCCTAGCCCTAATTATAATGTCTGTCTCTGTCTGTCTCTCTGTCTCTCTGTCTCTCTGTCTCTCTGTCTCTCTGTCTCTCTCTCTCTCTCTCTCTCTCTCTCTCTCTCTCTCTCTCTCTCTCTCTCTCTCTCTCTCTCTCTCTCTCTCTCTCTCTCTCTCTCTCTCTCTCTCTCTCTCTCTCTCTCTCTCTCTCTCTCTCTCTCTCACCTCCCTAGGACCTGGGACAGGAAGTGGGCATGTCTCTCACCTGAAGTCGGACAGGAAGCGCTGCAGGTCGTGGGAGTTCCCCAGCTTGTCCTTCCTCTGGTCGGCTCGTCCAACCAGAGCGCTCCACGCCGCGTTCAGCTCCGTGCACTTCTCCTGGATGTCGTCCACAGCCTCGGGATGTGATTGGATGAGCCGCTCTGCTGTCTCCCCCAGAGAATTCACCTATTCACAGCACCCGGGTTACAGACAGGTTACTATGGTTCACCTATTCACAGCACCCGGGTTACAGACAGGTTACTATGGTTCACCTATTCACAGCACCCGGGTTACATAAAGGTTACTATAGTTCACCTATTCACAGCACCCGGGTTACATAAAGGTTACTATGGTTCACCTATTCACAGCACCCGGGTTATATAAAGGTTACTATAGTGTGTGCGGTCACCTTGTCTCCCAGGGCAGCCAGGTCTCAGTGTGTGTGTGTGTGTGTGTGTGTGTGTGTGTGTGTGTGTGTGTGTGTGTGTGCGTGTGTGTGTGTGCGTGCGGTCACCTTGTCTCCCAGGGCAGCCAGGTCTCAGTGTGTGTGTGTGTGTGTGTGCGTGCGTGTGTGCGTGCGGTCACCTTGTCTCCCAGGGCAGCCAGGTCTCAGTGTGTGTGTGTGTGTGTGTGCGTGTGTGCGTGCGGTCACCTTGTCTCCCAGGGCAGCCAGGTCTCAGTGTGTGTGTGTGTGTGTGTGTGTGTGCGTGTGTGTGCGTGCGGTCACCTTGTCTCCCAGGGCAGCCAGGTCTCAGTGTGTGTGTGTGTGTGTGTGCGTGCGTGTGTGTGCGGTCACCTTGTCTCCCAGGGCGGCCAGGTCTCAGTGTGTGTGTGTGTGTGTGTGTGTGTGTGTGTGTGTGCGTGTGTGTGCGTGCGGTCACCTTGTCTCCCAGGGCAGCCAGGTCTCAGTGTGTGTGTGTGTGCGTGCGTGTGTGTGCGGTCACCTTGTCTCCCAGGGCGGCCAGGTCTCAGTGTGTGTGTGTGTGTGTGTGTGTGTGTGTGTGCGTGTGTGTGTGTGTGTGCGTGCGGTCACCTTGTCTCCCAGGGCGGCCAGGTCTCTCTCGAAGCCCTCGTGTTTCCTCTGCAGAGCCTGGACCGAGGCCAGGTCGTGGCCGTAGTTATCCGTGTTCAGAGCCTGGTTCTTCTCCTCGATCCACTCCTTGGTCTCGTCAGCGTCCCTGGGGGTCAAGGGTCACACAAACACTGTCAACCCATTCTGACCCGAGATCAGATTGTATAAATGTCTTCTACATCCTGACAGTTTCCTGAAAACCCCATGTTTCTATATATAGTCGTTCTTCGATTTTTCAAAAAATAGCAGACCTACAAGCCCACGAGCTTGTAGATCTGCTATTTTTCAATAGCTAAAGCATAACATGATGCTAACACCAAAAGGGGTCCCCGCCCAGAATGGGTCAAACAGCCCATATAAGGGCATGTTTTCCTGTACCTGTGGAAACGCTGCACCTCGTGCGCGCTGCCTAGCATGTTGCTCCTCTCCTCCGCTAGCTGCTGCAGCGACCGCCAACGGTTGTTCAGCTCCTACGACACAACACAACACAACCATTTACCACAACGCACACAACACAACCATTTACCACAACACAACACAACACAACCATTTACCACAACACAACACAACACAACCATTTACCACAACACAAGACAACCATTTACCACAACGTACACAACACAACCATTTACCACAACGCACACAACACAACCATTTACCACAACACAACACAACCATTTACCACAACACAACACAACACAACCATTTACCACAACACAACACAACACAACCATTTACCACAACACAACACAACACAACCATTTACCACAACACAACACCACACAGCCAGTGTATGTAAATAGTGTAATAAATAGTACATTTGGCACATAGCTACATTTATATCTACCGTCTGTGCTCAGCTTAATATGGCATGTGATCGATGAAACGCAAAGTTTAGTTTTCATGGTCAGAAACGTATTAAAGTCAGCCGGAAGGAGGAGAGAGATTCTTACCTTGATGGTGTTGAAGTTGGCCGTGGTTTGAACAGCCAAACGGACACCCTAAAAGGTCAAAAGGTCACCAGAGAGGACAGAACAGAGAGCACCACAACCAGTGAGAGGCGAGACTTTCTCCCCCAAAAAAGACCACGCCCATCTGTGAAGACCACACCCATCTTTACAGACCACGCCCATCTTTACAGACCACGCCCATCTGTGAAGACCACGCCCCTCTTTACAGACCACGCCCATGTTTAAAGCAGCAAGCCGTGACCATCGTCTTTGGAACCCCGTTTTGGTGTTTTTAAAAAGCATCATGTTATACTTTAAGCTATTGGAAAATAGCAGATCTACAAGCTCATAGCGCGGCACCGAGTGCCGCACTATGAGCTTGTAGGTCTGCTATTTTTCGAAAAATCGTGAACATGTAGGCGCAAATCTTTGAATATACAGTATATATTACCCCTATTACTACAAAAACAATGTTTTATTGCTTAAACTTATGTATTCACTATTCATTGATTCACTAGTATACCAAAATTCATTTGAAGAAATTGCTTTCTCTGTAGATTTAACTAAGGTTCCAAATATGGACGTCACGGATTGCAGCTTTAATGAAGGAAGTCAACGCCATAACCACAAGCAGAAACAAGCAAGGTCAGCCTCCAGATAGTGACTCATGTCATTCAATTATTACTAGGCATGTAACGATACACTCAACTCACGATACGATACGTATCACGATATGAGGTTCACGATACCATTTTTCACCATATTTTCAACACAATGATTTTCCAGACAAATGACCAATTTTTATTTTTTATGATTTATCAAAGCTTTTTTCACAATTTTTATTTAACTACATTGCAAAGATAATTGCCTTCCTTGATGTGTTAATGAGCGTCAATAACGACCATCACCTGGGCACAGTCACAGACACACATACAGCTCCCCTCTCCAGGCCTCTGTCTCATTTCTCTCCAAAATCATGTGAATATGATGGAATATGATTACAGCTGACATTTCTTATCACACACTAGACCCCCCCTTTTTTTTTTTTTTTTTAATAGATTTTTTTTAAATAAATCGATACATATAGTCGGGATATAATATCGATGTATCGCGATATACGATATATCGTTACATGCCTAATTATTACATATTGAACTGATGACACACATTGGAAGTGAGCTGGGAAAGGTACAGTACACTTTAAATAAACACTTCTGGAGTCATTTTCACGTCAACTCAGATCTATCTGTGCACTCCAGACATGACAGACTGGTTGGAAACACACGTCTCTGCTTCTGGTGGCTGATATTGTCCTTCTAATGAACGTTAGACTGGTTGGAAACACACGTCTCTGCTTCTGGTGACTGATATTGTCCTTCTAATGAATGTTAGACTGGTTGGAAACACACGTCTCTGCTTCTGGTGACTGATATTGTCCTTCTAATGAACGATAGACTGGTTGGAAACACACATCTCTGCTTCTGGTGACTGATATTGTCCTTCTAATGAACGTTAGACTGGTTGGAAACACACGTCTCTGCTTCTGGTGACTGATATTGTCCTTCTAATGAATGTTAGACTGGTTGGAAACACACGTCTCTGCTTCTGGTGGCTGATATTGTCCTTCTAATGAACGTTAGACTGGTTGGAAACACACGTCTCTGCTTCTGGTGGCTGATATTGTCCTTCTAATGAACGTTAGACTGGTTGGAAACACACGTCTCTGCTTCTGGTGACTGATATTGTCTTTCTAATGAACGTTAGACAGGTTGAAAAAACATGTCTCTGCTTCTGGTGGCTGATATTGTCCTTCTAATGAACGTTTGACTGGTTGGAAACACACGTCTCTGCTTTATGGTGACTGATATTGTCCTTCTAATGAACGTTAGTCTGGTTGGAAACACACGTCTCTGCTTCTGGTGACTGATATTGTCCTTCTAATGAACGTTAGACTGGTTTAAAACACACGTCACTGCTTCTGGTGACTGATATTGTCCTTCTAATGAACGTTAGACAGGTTGAAAACACACGTCTCTGCTTCTGGTGACTGATATTGTCCTTCTAATGAACGTTAGACTGGTTGGAAACACACGTCACCAGAAGCAGAGACGTGTGTTTTCAACGACCAAACGAATATGAAACATCAAACATATTGAATCAAGATATTAAACAACAGTCTGGGATGGACGTGTTAACGACAGCAGAAGTGTTTTTTTTATCATGAACAAGTGATACGTCATTTTAGGAAAATGACCTGCAGTCTTCACCACTAAGAAAAATAAATTTCCATGGAGATAGGGTGTAGGGTTTAGGAGATAGGGTGTAGGGTTTAGGAGATAGGGTGAAGGAGATAGGGTTTAGGAGATAGGGTGTAGGGTTTAGGAGATAGGGTGTAGGGTTTAGGAGATAGGGTGTAGGGTTTAGGAGATAGGGTGAAGGAGATAGGGTTTAGGAGATAGGGTGTAGGATATAGGGTCTAGGGTTTAGGAGACAGGGAACATACCTTCCATGGAGAAAGGTTCTTTGAATCGGCTTCATCCTGTTCAATAAACAGACAGCGTGTCAATCATCTAGCTATAGATTAGCTCATAACAATGTCAGTGTAATTAGCATAATTAACAATGAGAGACATGCTCAGTGTAATTAACATGTGAATTAACATAATGAACATGTTCATTAACATGTGAATTAACAATAAGCATGACCGGTGTAATTATCATGTTAATTAACATAATTAACATGTACATTAACAACATTAACGATGATAAACAAGCATCCGTTCTAACCTTGCCAGGAGCAGAGCCAAGCACTTCTTGTTGCTGAAAAATGCAAAACAATAATAATAATGTGACTTATTATAAACCATAAAGCATGATTTATAACAACCAGGCTTGCATATAAACCATAAGTCTACTGTAATTATATATATATATATATATATATATATATATATATATATATATATATATATATATATATATATAAATAAATCTGGTCACATATATATGTGACCAGATTTGACTGAGAGCCTGTCATCATGCAACCTCCAGCTATTCACCAGTGCTAGCCCCTCCCCTAGCTCCTCCCCTAGCCCCTCCCCTAGCTCCTCCCCTAGCCCCTCCCCTAGCCCCTCCTATAAACAGGTTTAATGTGCGTCATAATGTCTCTTTATTGTTAATGGTGTTTAAGTGTTGTGTTTTCACCGTTTGTTTTACATCACCATTACATCACCCAATCAACATGAGTTGGACATTAATATGTTAGTTAAAGGGTTACCATGGGTTAGTTAGGTTACCATGGGTTAGGGAGGTGTTAACCTGGGCCTGGACCATGGGTTAGTTAGAGGGTTACCATGGGTTAGGGAGGTGTTAACCTGGGCCTGGACCATGGGTTAGTTAGAGGGTTACCATGGGTTAGGGAGGTGTTAACCGGGGCCTGGACCATGGGTTAGTTAGAGGGTTACCATGGGTTAGGGAGGTGTTAACCGGGGCCTGGACCATGGGTTAGTTAGAGGGTTACCATGGGTTAGTTAGGTGGTTACCTGGACCATGTGCTAGTTAGAGGGTTACCATGGGTTAGTTAGGTGGTTACCTGGACCATGGGTTAGTTAGAGGGTTACCATGGGTTAGTTAGAGGGTTAACATGGGTTAGTTAGGTGTTAACCTGGGCCTGGACCATGGGTTAGTTAGAGGGTTACCATGGGTTAGTTAGAGGGTTAACATGGGTTAGTTAGGTGTTAACCTGGGCCTGGACCATGGGTTAGTTAGAGGGTTACCATGGGTTAGGGAGGTGTTAACCTGGGCCTGGACCATGGGTTAGTTAGAGGGTTACCATGGGTTAGGGAGGTGTTAACCGGGGCCTGGACCATGGGTTAGTTAGAGGGTTACCATGGGTTAGGGAGGTGTTAACCTGGGCCTGGACCATGGGTTAGTTAGAGGGTTACCATGGGTTAGGGAGGTGGTTACCTGGGCCTGGACCATGGGTTAGTTAGAGGGTTACCATGGGTTAGTTAGAGGGTTACCATGGGTTAGGGAGGTGGTTACCTGAGCCTGGACCATGGGAGCCTCCTCTGCCATCAGACCTTCAGACTCCAGCTCCGACGCCACCTTGTTGATGTCCCTCAGACGAGACTCGTTGGCCTTCAGGTCCTGAGAGGGAGAAACAGCATGTTGATGAGAGAGGACACCTCCCTGAGACAAACCCTGTAGAGGACACCTCCTAGAGGAGAACCCTGTAGAGGACACCTCCTAGAGGAGAACCCTGTAGAGGACACCTCCTAGAGGAGAACCCTGTAGAGGAGACCTCCTAGAGGAGAACCCTGTAGAGGAGACCTCCTAGAGGAGAACCCTGTAGAGGAGACCTCCTAGAGGAAAACCCTGTAGAGGACACCTCCTAGAGGAGAACCCTGTAGAGGACACCTCCTAGAGGAGAACCCTGTAGAGGAGACCTCCTAGAGGAGAACCCTGTAGAGGAGACCTCCTAGAGGAGAACCCTGTAGAGGAGACCTCCTAGAGGAAAACCCTGTAGAGGAGACCTCCTAGAGGAGAACCCTGTAGAGGAGACCTCCTAGAGGAGAACCCTGTAGAGGACACCTCCTAGAGGACACCTCCTAGAGGAGAACCCTGTAGAGGAGACCTCCTAGAGGAGAACCCTGTAGAGGACACCTCCCAGAGGAGAACCCTGTAGAGGAGACCTCCTAGAGGAGAACCCTGTAGAGGAGACCTCCTAGAGGAGAACCCTGTAGAGGAGACCTCCTAGAGGAAAACCCTGTAGAGGAGACCTCCTAGAGGAAAACCCTGTAGAGGACACCTCCCAGAGGAGAACCCTGTAGAGGAGACCTCCTAGAGGAGAACCCTGTAGAGGACACCTCCTAGAGGACACCTCCTAGAGGAAAACCCTGTAGAGGACACCTCCTAGAGGAGAACCCTGTAGAGGAGACCTCCTAGAGGAGAACCCTGTAGAGGACACCTCCTAGAGGACACCTCCTAGAGGAAAACCCTGTAGAGGACACCTCCTAGAGGAGAACCCTGTAGAGGACACCTCCTAGAGGACACCTCCTAGAGGAAAACCCTGTAGAGGACACCTCCTAGAGGAGAACCCTGTAGAGGACACCTCCTAGAGGAGAACCCTGTAGAGGAGACCTCCTAGAGGAGAACCCTGTAGAGGAGACCTCCTAGAGGAAAACCCTGTAGAGGACACCTCCTAGAGGAGAACCCTGTAGAGGACACCTCCCAGAGGAGAACCCTGTAGAGGAGACCTCCTAGAGACAAACCCTGTAGAGGACACCTCCTAGAGGAGAACCCTGTAGAGGAGACCTCCTAGAGACAAACCCTGTAGAGGACACCTCCTAGAGGAGAACCCTGTAGAGGACACCTCCTAGAGGAAAACCCTGTAGAGGAGACCTCCTAGAGGAAAACCCTGTAGAGGAGACCTCCTAGAGGAAAACCCTGTAGAGGACACCTCCTAGAGACAAACCCTGTAGAGGACACCTCCTAGAGGAGAACCCTGTAGAGGAGACCTCCTAGAGACAAACCCTGTAGAGGACACCTCCTAGAGGAGAACCCTGTAGAGGACACCTCCTAGAGGAAAACCCTGTAGAGGAGACCTCCTAGAGGAGAACCCTGTAGAGGACACCTCCTAGAGGAAAACCCTGTAGAGGACACCTCCTAGAGGAGAACCCTGTAGAGGACACCTCCTAGAGGACACCTACTATCTAGAGGACACCTCCTATCTAGAGGACACCTAGAGGACACCTCCTCCATGTCCATGAAGAGGAAGGGTCTCCTACCTTCTGGAAGTCGTCAAACTTCTTCTGCAGGACCTCCACCTGCTCCAGGTCCGAGCCCATCTCCTCGTTGGTCAGAGCGCTCTCCTTCTCGTTGATCCACAGCTGCAGCTCGTTGGCCTCGCGGAACAGCATGAACTTCTTACAGCTCTTCTCCAGCATGTCCTTACGCTTGTCCCCGAGTTCTATGAGGGTACCGTACCTATAAAATATATTAATATTATGAATAACATGTCCTTACGCTTGTTCTAGGAGGGTACCGTACCTATAAAATATATTATTATTATGAATAACATGTCCTTACGCTTATTCTAGGAGGGTACAGTATCTATCAAATATATTAATATTATTAATAACATGTCCTTACGCTTGTTCTAGGAGGGTACAGTATCTATAAAATATATTAATATTATTAATAACATGTCCTTACGCTTGTTCTAGGAGGGTACAGTGTCTATAAAATATTAATAACATGTCCCCTAGCTCTAGGAGCACCATATCTATAAAATAAAAATCAATAGAAAATATTGTTCCTGAAGAAACAGTGTGGGCTCGACTAACTCTCTACTTGATTATGATGTCTTCCTATTGGTTGACCCTCTCCCTCTGTCTTCCTATTGGTTGACCCTCTCCCTCTGTCTTCCTATTGGTTGACCCTCTCCCTCTGTCTTCCTATTGGTTGACCCTCTCCCTCCCCCCTCTGTCTTCCTATACTTCCTGCCTAAATATGTCCCAAACGGTCTTCCACTGCTGGCCTGCTCGCTTTGCCTAAAAAAATGGCAACTAAAAAATATGGGAAAGCAGCTTTTTGCTTCTAGGGGCCGACGGCATGGAACAAACTCCCACTGTACCTTCGACAGGCAGCCTCTGTAGACATTTTTAAAGCACAGCTCAAGACCCACTTCTACAACATTGCTTTTAATTGATCTTTTATTTTTTGTTATTCATGTCCTCACTGTATTGCATTACTGCTTGTTTTTTAATGTCGTTGCCTTGCTTTTCTTTTTTATTCTCCATTGTTCTGTAAAGCACTTTGAGCTGCATTTCATGTCATGAAAGGTGCTACAAATAAAGTGTTATTATTATTGGTTGACATCACCGTATGCACGCACGCACACACACACACACACACACACACACACACACACACACACACACACACACACACACACACACACACACACACACACACACACACACACACACACACACACACACACGCGACATCCATGTGCAAGCTTGGGATGGGAAGGTACTAATGTAATACCACTGGCGAACTGAAGATGGCAGTGACGGGAAACAGGAGAGAGAGACAGTGAGAGAGAGAGAGAGAGAGAGAGAGAGAGTAGTTACTAGACAGTAACCATGGTTCTATGAATCCCCAGTGAATGCCAGAGTGAGAGCTTTAACACAATGAGCGCCCCCCGATGGGCGAAATCCAGTGTGACGTGCGTCCGCTTTTAGGCTCCCGTGTTGAACGCTAAAGTATTAGCGTCAATGCTAGCGAGCTGTAATGAGGTCCACGCTAGCTCTAGACAGCGCTTCAGTGTTCCCGTCGCGGTCACCGTTTAATCAGAAAACACCTCCGGACATCGGCGATCTGTTCGACGTGTTAGTGTGGGCCGTTATGTGCTAACTTAATCAGCCTCAGCCCTCATTTATATTATTATTATTATTATATGCGTGTTCACCGTGTTGAGTTTGCAGATCTCCGCACGCCAAGATCACCTCACAACACCAGTCCTCCACATCCATAAAAGAAATCTAGGCTATAGTTTCATAAGTGCCTATGCAGCCTATGCCACAACCAATTGTTTTAATGCAAAGTGGTGTATATTCTGTGAAATTGTTTATTGTCATCCGTGTATCTACAAGCTCCAAGTGTTGCATGACAGCGCTTTGTGAGCTTGCAGATCATCCATTTCCGGTGCGCGGGCGTGCGCCAGCCAGGTCCTCACAAGTATGGTACTGTAAAACTCGTTGATATTTAAATCGTGCTTTACTCGGCCAATCTTCAACCGATTGTTCTAATTCCAAATGGCCTATAATCCGTGAAGTGTACATTTTCATTGGGTGTATCATTCATGTTTTTTATATGCTTTTATTAATCAGCGCCCTCTGGTGGTCAGCGGGGATAGGACAGAACCGCGTGAGGATGACGATGACGTTGATGACATCACGATGACATCAAGATCACAACATAGAGAGAGAGAGAGAGAGACTCACAGCTCTTCCACCTGCTGCATTCGTACAGAAACGCTGCACGATTCCTTGGTGAGCAGTCTGCCCATGGGCAAGGCACACAGAGATAGAGAGAGAGGGTAGAGAGAGCATGTTATACACAGCAGAGAGAGAGAGAGAGAGAGAGAGAGAGAGAGAGAGAGAGAGAGAGAGAGAGAGAGGTAGAGAGACTATGTTATACACATCAGAGAGAGAGAGAGAGAGAGAGAGTGTAGAGAGACTATGTTATACACAGCAGAGAGAGAGAGAGAGAGAGAGAGAGAGAGAGAGAGAGAGTAGAGAGACTATGTTATACACATCAGAGAGAGAGAGAGGGTAGAGAGACTATGTTATACACAGCAGAGTGTTAATATGAAAAGGTTAACCTGATTGACTTTATTGAGAGAACGGTTTGAAGGTGAAATGGCGACACCTGCTGGACCATTAATGAGAACCGGGACGTGAGCTTCAATTCCAGCTAAGTGGGTTTAGCCCTCGGTGACAGAGTTAGTATAAACACATCGAACTGGTTGTAACTGGTTCAAACTGGTTGTATGTGGTTGTAACTGGTTGTATGTGGTTGTAACTGGTTGTATGTGGTTGTAACTGTTTGTAACTGGTTGTAACTGGTTGTATGTGGTTGTAACTGGTTGCATCTGGCTGTAACTGGTTGTAACTGGTTCTTACTGGTTGTATGTGGTTGTAACTGGTTGTAACTGGTTGTATGTGGTTGTATGTGGTTGTATGTGGTTGTAACTGGTTGTATGTGGTTGTAACTGGTTGTATGTGGTTGTAACTGGTTGTATGTGGTTGTAACTGGTTGTATCTGGTTGTAACTGGTTGTATCTGGCTGTAACCGGTTCAAACTGGTTCTTACTGGTTCTCGATCTGGTCCTGGCGCAGGCCGATGCTTCCCTGCTCGTCCAGGAGGTTCTCGCGGGACGAGGACTGCGTCGGGTCCAGTTTCTTCACGTAGGCGGCGGGAACGAAGCCCTGGCGGTCGTTCACCTCCACCTTCCACCAGTCCTACAGGAAACACCTCGTTATTGGACAGGAAACGCCTCGTTAAGTCTCTTAGCGGACAGCAAACACCTCGTTAAGTCTCTTAGCGGACAGCAAACACCTCGTTAAGTCTCTTAGAGGACTGTGGGGGTGTGGAACGTGTGTGTCAAATGTGAAGTCAGTGGGGCGAACGCTTCGCGAGTTATACATGCATTACAACCGTACACACACGCAAACAGCGTTCACTATGAAACAGCGTTCACTATGAAACAGCGTTCACTATGAAACAGAGTTCACTATGAAACAGAGTTCACTATGAGACAGAGTTCACTATGAAACAGCGTTCACTATGAAACAGAGTTCACTATGAAACAGTGTTCACTATGAAACACTGTTCACTATGAAACAGCGTTCACTATGAAACAGCGTTCACTATGAAACAGCGTTCACTATGAAACAGCGTTCACTATGAAACAGCGTTCACTATGAAACAGCGTTCACTATGAAACAGCGTTCACTATGAAACAGAGTTCACTATGAAACAGCGTTCACGTATGAAACAGCGTTCACTATGAAACAGCGTTCACGTATGAAACAGAGTTCACTATGAAACAGCGTTCACGTATGAAACAGCGTTCACTATGAAACAGCGTTCACTATGAAACAGCGTTCACTATGAAACAGCGTTCACTATGAAACAGCGTTCACTATGAAACAGCGTTCACTATGAAACAGCGTTCACTATGAAACAGCGTTCACTATGAAACAGCGTTCACTATGAAACAGCGTTCACTATGAAACAGCGTTCACGTATGAAACAGCGTTCACTATGAAACAGAGTTCACTATGAAACAGCGTTCACGTATGAAACAGCGTTCACTATGAAACAGCGTTCACGTATGAAACAGCGTTCACTATGAAACAGCGTTCACGTATGAAACAGCGTTCACTATGAAACAGCGTTCACGTATGAAACAGCGTTCACTATGAAACAGCGTTCACTATGAAACAGCATTCACTATGAAACAGCGTTCACTATGAAACAGCGTTCACTATGAAACAGCGTTCACTATGAAACAGCGTTCACTATGAAACAGCGTTCACTATGAAACAGCGTTCACGTTGAAACAGCGTTCACTATGAAACAGCGTTCACGTATAAAACAGCGTTCACTATGAAACAGTGTTCACTATGAAACAGCGTTCACTATGAAACAGCGTTCACTATGAAACAGCATTCACTATGAAACAGCGTTCACTATGAAACAGCGTTCACTATGAAACAGCGTTCACTATGAAACAGCGTTCACTATGAAACAGCGTTCACTATGAAACAGCGTTCACGTTGAAACAGCGTTCACTATGAAACAGCGTTCATGTATAAAACAGCGTTCACTATGAAACAGTGTTCACTATGAAACAGCGTTCACTATGAAACAGCGTTCACTATGAAACAGCGTTCACTATGAAACAGCGTTTACTATGAAACAGCGTTCACTATGAAACAGCGTTCACTATGAAACAGAGTTCACTATAAAACAGCGTTCACTATGAAACAGCGTTCACTATGAAACAGCGTTCACTATGAAACAGCGTTCACTATGAAACAGCGTTCACTATGAAACAGCGTTCACTATGAAACAGCGTTCACTATGAAACAGCGTTCACTATGAAACAGCGTTCACTATGAAACAGCGTTCACTATGAAACAGCGTTCACTATGAAACAGAGTTCACTATGAAACAGCGTTCACTATGAAACAGCGTTCACTATGAAACAGCGTTCACTATGAAACAGTGTTCACTATGAAACAGAGTTCACTATGAAACAGCGTTCACTATGAAACAGCGTTCACTATGAAACAGCGTTCACTATGAAACAGTGTTCACTATGAAACAGTGTTCACTATGAAACAGCGTTCACTATGAAACAGCGTTCACTATGAAACAGCGTTCACGTGTCATCATGAACGTGCGCATTGCAATGATAGTCAGCGGACAGCGCGTTCACGATCTGGGTCCAAACTGCAATACCATTTCGCCTCAGGGTTTCCTCCGGGTGCCGTCTCTATTCATATATACTCTAAGGTCTCTATTCATATATATACTCTAAGGCAGGGTTCCCCAATTAATTTTCCTCAAGGGCCATATTTTGACTAGCGTACCAGGCTGGGGGCCGAGTCTGCACGCGCGAGGTCGAGGTCTTGCCCTGAAAATTCATTTTCAGGGCAAGACCCTATTTGAAAAGGATGCCCAGTTTGACATGCATAGGCTACTGACCCCCATTTAATGCCATTTATATCTGGGACCCTTAAAAAAAATAAAAAAATAAAAATAAAAACATTTTTTTTTTTTTGTATTCTTTCATGGGCCACAAGGGGGCGCTCTGTGGGCCGCAAATGGCCCGCGGGCCGCCTATTGGGGAACCCTGCTCTAAGGTCTCTATTCATATATACTCTAAGGTCTCTATTCATAATCTAAGGTCTCTATTCATATATACTCTAAGGTCTCTATTCATATATACTCTAAGGTCTCTATTCATAATCTAAGGTCTCTATTCATATATACTCTAAGGTCTCTATTCATATGTGACCAGATTTGACTGAGAGACTGCCACCACATTCCAGAGAAACTTTATTTTATTTATCTTTCTCAAAATGAGTTAATAGCACAGGCAGACTCTTCACATACTAGAGCATGTCTGAAATAAGTGTCAAAGCTGAAATTAACATGTAAATATGAAATAAATGCTTAAACTTGTAGCTTTAGGTGTAATGTTAGAGACCATAGAAGTGAACCTTTCAAGCCTGTTTTCTCAACTCTCTGTTTCTCTGCAAGACATTACTCTATAAGCCATATCTCCAAAACTGGTGGGTCAAACTGAACAACCAATATGTCAATTTGAAGCTATGATTCCCTGCTTTGATATGAAATGAAAAAACAAAACATCAAAAAAATCCAATGGCAGTCTCCTAGTCAAATTTGGTCACATATATACTCTAAGGTCTCTATTCATATATACTCTAAGGCAGGGGTAGGCAACCTTTGGCACCGGTGCCAAAGGTTGCCACTAACAATTTACAATTTACAATTTAGGCATTTAGCAGACGCTCTTAATCCAGAGCGACTTACATTTAAGCAAGAACAAAAGCATGGGAATACATCACATAAAAGCATCTATCATGAAACATGCGTAAGCTAAGAAGGTAACAGTGGAATATCTATATGATGAAACTATACATACACTATACATAATAAACTATACATATTCACTACTATGCTATACATATGTACTATGGCGTGCTATGACTATATACAATACAATTATAGTGCTGTCTACATAACATGCTATAAGTCTGTATCAAATGCTATCTAAGTCTACAGAGATGCTATCTAAGGGGGTGGGGTAAGTGCTATGGGCCATGATGGAGTCTGAAAAGGTGGGTTTTCAGGCTACGGCGGAAGATTGGGAGTGATGCTGCAGTTCTGACTGCAATGGGAAGTGCATTCCACAGTTTTGGAGCCAGAAGGGAGAAGAGTTTGGGACGTGTGGAGCGTTGTCCCGGCGTTTTTAGTGAGGGTACTTCCAGTTTCCCTGCGTTGGCTGATCTGAGTGCGCGGGAGGGTTTGTAGGGTTCAATCATACTTGTAAGATATGGGGGAGCCATACCTTTGGGCGATCACTGGCACACTGGCATAAGTGTGAGAGAGAGAGAGGACTTTTTGGTTTAAAATAAACTATTTAAACTTAGTTAAATAAGTCCCTCACATTTGTATGTATACAGTAAATTACATCCTGCACATACTGTAATTATACATTCATTAAAACTCTGAACTCTGACTGGGGAGGGAGTCTGGGAGATGCGTGGGTCATTGCTCTGAGACAATGTGAAAATAAATATAAAAAATAAGGATATTTCCGTGGACAATCAAAATGTGTTGGAAATGTTGATGTGGTGTCATTCAAATTAATGTTGACATGGCACACTGACTATCCAGAAAATAAAAACATGGCACTTAATTCCAAAAAGGTTGCAGACCCCTGCTCTAAGGTCTATTCATATATACTCTAAGGTCTCTATTCATATATACTCTAAGGTACGTGCGCAGAGACGTGGCACATTTATAGTAGCATGAAAACAAGCTAAGCTAACGATGACGAGGTTATCACTTCCGGGTCGGGCGGACGGGTCTCTTCTTCTCTGCTTTATTCCGCGCATTTCTCTCTGGCACTGTATAGCGCCAACACACACACACACACACACACACACACACACACACACACACACACACACACACACACACACACACACACACACACACACAGACACAGACACAGACACAGACACACACACACACACACACACACACACACACACACACACACACACACACACACACACACACACCGTACCTTGTTGGTGGAGTTGAGCAGAGTGAGGATGTCTCCCTTCTTCATGGTGACCTCTCGAGGGCTCTTCTCCTGGTAGTCGTACAGAGCCAACACCAGCTCCTTACCCGTCTCGTCGTCCGTGGGCGCCACTTGTTGCTGGAGGGAGGGGGGGGGGGGGGGGGCACCAAGGTTAAAGGAGAATGCCATGCTAGAAGGCTTTTCTTACCTTTCTTTGTAGTTGAAACGTCCCCACCAAAGAGGTCCAGGTGTTTTTTTGCGCAAAGGCTCCTTATTGGCTATTTCCCCTACCATAAGCCCTCAATGAATTGCATTGAATGGAATGGAAATTTAATGGGATGTATGGGGTGTTGTGCTAATTTGCTTATTTCCATCTAAAGAAGTAGTAAAGTGTGCCGCTTGGGATATTATTTACATTATGAAGAGAGGATATATATACAAAAAATATATAATTTTGAGCGATGGAAATAAGTGAATTAGTGGGGATTTGGTGGGGACGTAACAACTACAAAGAAAGGTAATAAAGCCTTTTAGTATGTAAGGGATAATGTCTGGCTAGGTGGTCGTTGTAGGGAGATAATTCACCTCCTTTATGTAAGGGATAATGTCTGGCTAGGTGGTCGTTGTAGGGAGATAATTCACCTCCTTTATGTAAGGGATAATGTCTGGCTAGGTGGTCGTTGTAGGGAGATAATTCACCTCCTTTATGTAAGGGATAATGTCTGGCTAGGTGGTCGTTGTAGGGAGATAATTCACCTCCTTTATGTAAGGGATAATGTCTGGCTAGGTGGTCGTTGTAGGGAGATAATTCCCCTCCTTTATATAAGGGATAATGTCTGGCTAGGTGGTCGTTGTAGGGAGATAATTCACCTCCTTTATGTAAGGGATAATGTCTGGCTAGGTGGTCGTTGTAGGGAGATAATTCCCCTCCTTTATATAAGGGATAATGTCTGGCTAGGTGGTCGTTGTAGGGAGATAATTCACCTCCTTTATGTAAGGGATAATGTCCGGCTAGGTGGCCGTTGTAGGGAGATAATTCACCTCCTTTATGTAAGGGATAATGTCTGGCTAGCTGGTCGTTGTAGGGAGATAATTCACAGACAGGTAGTTTAACCACCGAGGCAGTGGAGGTGGTGAATCAGCCTGAAGGTGAATTATCTCCCAACAACGACCACCCAGCCAGACCACCCAGCCAGACATCATCCCACATATCACACGGCTAGTGGCTACTTACATAAAATAATACATAAGAAACTAAAGGGCTATTATGTAGGATGCAGATGTGATGTATTCTGTAACGTAGTGCAGCGTAGCTTAGCATAGCATAGCATAGCATAGCATAGCATAGCATAGCGTAGCGTATCTTACCCTGCAGTTCTGGGCTTGTTCCTTCAGGCCGTGGATGCTGCTGCCGTACGCGCTCAGGTCAGACATCAGAGCTTCATGCTTCTTCAGCAGAGCCTGGAGGGAGGAACGCACACACACACACACACACACACACACACACACACACACAGTTGGATACGGTTTCTCCCTCGTATTTCTAGTTTATTGAAATACCGTTATGTCATGCACATTTTGTCCAGTGCATAGCCTACTGCAGGCCTGGTTGACTAGATTTAGAAGACATGTGTCCAGTGCATAGCCTACTGCAGGCCTGGCTGACTAGATTCAGAAGACATGTGTCCAGTGCATAGCCTACTGCAGGCCTGGCTGACTAGATCTAGAAGACATGTGTCCAGTGCATAGCCTACTGCAGGCCTGGTAGACTAGGTTTAGAAGACATGTGTCCAGTGCATAGCCTACTGCAGGCCTGGTAGACTAGATTTAGAAGACATGTGTCCAGTGCATAGCCTACTGCAGGCCTGGTAGACTAGATCTAGGAGACAAAGGATTCATTATTCATATGGAGAAATGTCAGTATATTTTTTGGGAGGTTTTCTAGCTCAAACAAGTGCTCTGACTTCCCTGCTGTTTGTGATGTCACAGTCTGCAAATTCCCATAGCACGTGTCAATGGGATCTGCCATGTATGGGATCAGCCAGCAGATGTCACTGTTTTCACTGTGTTGACCTCTCACCTCTAACCCTAACCCATACTAGCCTGGTTAATAAACCAGACCGAATCAGCCGTTGGCAAAACAAAATTGCCTGCCGGCGGATTACGGTCTGGAGAGGCTCAATTGTACGCCCATTTCCTACACCAGAGAAATGGGGCGGCCAATCGGGACACGGTATGCAATATGGGCGGGCTTTGGTACAGTGACTTTCAATATTTGACCCCTTTGACTGACAGTAGCTCTGACCAATATGGCTAAACCCATACCGTGACCCCTGAGCCCTCACCTCTAACCCTAACCCTAACCGTGACCTCTCACCTCTCACCCATACCGTGACCCCTGAGCCCTCACCTCTAACCCTAACCCTAACCCTAACCGTGACCTCTCACCTCTCACCCATACCGTGACCCCTGAGCCCTGAGCCCTCACCTCGGCAGAGTCCTCGTCCTTGCCGTAGTCCTGGCTCCCCACGATGGGCTCCTTCTCCCTCATCCAGGACTCGGCCTCGTTGGCGTCGGCGAAGTACTGCTGGGCCTGCAGCGAGTCCTCCAGGTCGGTGCGGCGCTGCCCGGCCTTGGCCTTCAGGGAGTCCCAGCGGCCCGTCAGCTCGCCCAGACGGGCCCGCACGTCCTCCAGGGCAAAGTGGCCTAAAGGAGGAGGAGGGAGCAGCGCTTTGATTTGAGTTCTTTAACGCATTCTGACCTGAGGTCAGATTCATACGAGGTTTCCACTGGGACACACACTGGTCTGATGAACCCATTCTGATCTGAGATCAGATTCATACGAGGTTTCCACTGGGACACACACTGGTCTGATGAACCCATTCTGACCTGAGATCAGATTCTAGAAATGTCAGTCGTTCTTCGATTTTTCAAAAATAGCAGACCTACAAGCTCGTATCGCGCCACTCGGTGGCGCGCTATGAGCTTGTAGATCTGCTGTTTTTCAATAGCTAAAGCATAACATGATGCTAACACCAAAATGGGTTCCCGTTCAGAATGGGTTGTTAACCCATTCTGACCTGAGATCAGATTCTAAAAATGTCTTCTACATCCTGACAGTTTTCTGAAAAAGCTATGTTTCTATGTCAGTGGTTCTTCTTCGATTTTTCAAAACATTGCAGACCTACAAGCCACTCGGTGGCGCGCTACGAGCTTGTAGATCTGCTATTTTTCAATAGCTATAAAGCATAACATAAAATGGGTTAACCCATTCAGGCCTGACCTCAATATTTAACCCATTCTGACCTGAGATCAGATCCTAAAGATGTCTTCCACATCCTGACATGTTGCTATGTCAGTCAAGTGTAAAAACACTCATTACGACGGACGGCATCAAGGCCCGCCAAAATACATTTTAGCCGACTAAATCAACCGTAGATTTAGTCGACTAAAATCCTATGACATTTAAGTCGACTAAAACTAGATTAACACTAAGACATTCCAGGTGACTAAAATGTGACTAAAAGTTTCAGTCCAAAGACTATGACTAAAACTAAAATAGAAATTTGCTGCCAAAGACAACACCGCCGTCGGCCCCCGGCGACCAGACTACGGATAAGCGGTGGAGGAGGGTGCGTTACCTTCGTCCACCATGGCGTCTCCTTTCTGGCTCACAGCCTTGATGCGAGGCTCGTGGCCAGAGATCTCCGCCTGGAGCGCCTGGTGCTTCTTCAAGAGGTTCTGCACGCCTATCAGATCTTTGCCTGGAAGACGTAGAAATAGAGTTAGATAGAGAGAATACAGACGTAGAAATAGAGTTAGATAGACAGAGAACACAGGCGTAGAAATAGAGTTAAATAGAGAGAGAACACAGACGTAGAAATAGAGTTAGATAGAGAGAGAATACAGACGTAGAAATAGAGTTAGATAGACAGAGAACACAGGCGTAGAAATAGAGTTAGATAGAGAGAGAACACAGGCGTAGAAATAGAGTTAGATAGAGAATACAGGCAGAGATATAGAGTTAGATAGACAGAGAACACAGACGTAGAAATAGAGTTAGATAGAGAGAGAATAAGAGCGTAGAAATAGAGTTAGATAGAGAGAGAATAAGAGCATAGAAATAGAGTTAGATAGACAGAGAACACAGACGTAGAAATAGAGTTAGATAGAGAGAGAATAAGAGCGTAGAAATAGAGTTAGATAGAGAGAGAATAAGAGCATAGAAATAGAGTTAGATAGAGAGAGAATAAGAGCGTAGAAATAGAGTTAGATAGAGAGAACACAGACGTAGAAATAGAGTTATATAGAGAGAGAATACAGACGTAGAAATAGAGTTAGATAGAGAGAGAACACAGACGTAGAAATAGAGTTAGATAGAGAGAGAATACAGGCGTAGAAATAGAGTTAGATAGAGAGAATACAGGCGTAGAAATAGAGTTAGATAGAGAGAGAATACAGGCGTAGAAATAGAGTTAGATAGAGAGAGAATACAGGCGTAGAAATAGAGTTAGATAGAGAGAACACAGGCGTAGAAATAGTTAGATAGAGAGAGAATACAGGCGTAGAAATAGAGTTAGATAGAGAGAGAACACAGACGTAGAAATAGAGTTAGATAGAGAGAATACAGGCGTAGAAATAGAGTTAGATAGAGAGAACACAGGCGTAGAAATAGAGTTAGATAGAGAGAGAACACAGGCGTAGAAATAGAGTTAGATAGAGAGAATACAGGCGTAGAAATAGAGTTAGATAGAGAGAGAATACAGGCGTAGAAATAGAGTTAGATAGAGAGAGAACACAGACGTAGAAATAGAGTTAGATAGAGAGAGAACACAGGCGTAGAAATAGAGTTAGATAGAGAGAGAACACAGGCGTAGAAATAGAGTTAGATAGAGAGAGAATACAGGCGTAGAAATAGAGTTAGATAGAGAGAGAACACAGGCGTAGAAATAGAGTTAGATAGAGAGAGAACACAGGCGTAGAAATAGAGTTAGATAGAGAGAGAATACAGGCATAGAAATAGAGTTAGATAGAGAGAGAACACAGGCGTAGAAATAGAGTTAGATAGAGAGAGAATACAGGCGTAGAAATAGAGTTAGATAGAGAGAGAACACAGGCGTAGAAATAGAGTTAGATAGAGAGAACACAGACGTAGAAATAGAGTTAGATAGAGAGAACACAGACGTAGAAATAGAGTTAGATAGAGAGAGAACACAGGCGTAGAAATAGAGTTAGATAGAGAGAGAACACAGACGTAGAAATAGTTAGATAGAGAGAATACAGACGTAGAAATAGAGTTAGATAGAGAGAGAACACAGACGTAGAAATAGTTAGATAGAGAGAACACAGGCATAGAAATAGAGTTAGATAGAGAGAGAACACAGGCGTAGAAATAGAGTTAGATAGAGAGAACACAGACGTAGAAATAGAGTTAGATAGAGAGAGAACACAGACGTAGAAATAGTTAGATAGAGAGAATACAGACGTAGAAATAGAGTTAGATAGAGAGAGAACACAGACGTAGAAATAGAGTTAGATAGAGAGAGAACACAGACGTAGAAATAGAGTTAGATAGAGAGAGAACACAGACGTAGAAATAGAGTTAGATAGAGAGAATACAGACGTAGAAATAGAGTAAGATAGAGAGAACACAGACGTAGAAATAGAGTTAGATAGAGAGAGAACACAGACGTAGAAATAGAGTTAGATAGAGAGAACACAGACGTAGAAATAGAGTTAGATAGAGAGAGAATACAGGCGTAGAAATAGAGTTAGATAGAGAGAACACAGACGTAGAAATAGAGTTAGATAGAGAGAGAACACAGACGTAGAAATAGAGTTAGATAGAGAGAGAACACAGACGTAGAAATAGAGTTAGATAGAGAGAGAATACAGGCGTAGAAATAGAGTTAGATAGAGAGAACACAGACGTAGAAATAGAGTTAGATAGAGAGAGAACACAGACGTAGAAATAGAGTTAGATAGAGAGAGAACACAGACGTAGAAATAGAGTTAGATAGAGAGAGAATACAGACGTAGAAATAGAGTTAGATAGAGAGAGAACACAGACGTAGAAATAGAGTTAGATAGAGAGAGAATACAGGCGTAGAAATAGAGTTAGATAGAGAGAACACAGACGTAGAAATAGAGTTAGATAGAGAGAATACAGGCGTAGAAATAGAGTTAGATAGAGAGAACACAGACGTAGAAATAGAGTTAGATAGAGAGAGAACACAGACGTAGAAATAGTTAGATAGAGAGAATACAGACGTAGAAATAGAGTTAGATAGAGAGAGAACACAGACGTAGAAATAGAGTTAGATAGAGAGAGAATACAGGCGTAGAAATAGAGTTAGATAGAGAGAACACAGACGTAGAAATAGAGTTAGATAGAGAGAGAATAAGAGCGTAGAAATAGAGTTAGATAGAGAGAGAACACAGACGTAGAAATAGAGTTAGATAGAGAGAATACAGACGTAGAAATAGAGTAAGATAGAGAGAACACAGACGTAGAAATAGTTAGATAGAGAGAGAACACAGACGTAGAAATAGAGTTAGATAGAGAGAATACAGGCGTAGAAATAGAGTTAGATAGAGAGAACACAGACGTAGAAATAGTTAGATAGAGAGAACACAGACGTAGAAATAGAGTTAGATAGAGAGAGAATAAGAGCGTAGAAATAGAGTTAGATAGAGAGAATACAGACGTACCTCTGTTGGTGGAGTGTATTAATGTGTATTAGTGTGTATTAATGTGTATTAAGGTGTATTAATGTGTATTAATGTGTATTAAGGTGTATTAATGTGTATTAATGTGTATTAGTGTGTATTAATGTGTATTAAGGTGTATTAGTGTGTATTAATGTGTATTAAGGTGTATTAATGTGTATTAATGTGTATTAGTGTGTATTAAGGTGTATTAATGTGTATGAATGTGTATTAGTGTGTATTAGTGTGTACCTCTGTTGGTGGAGTGTATTAGTGTGTATTAGTGTGTATTAGTGTGTAGTAATGTGTACCTCTGTTGGTGGAGTGTATTAGTGTGTATTAGTGTGTAGTAATGTGTACCTCTGTTGGTGGAGTGTATTAGTGTGTATTAGTGTGTAGTAATGTGTACCTCTGTTGGTGGAGTGTATTAGTGTGTATTAGTGTGTATTAGTGTGTACCTCTGTTGGTGGAGGCAGCGAGGGGCTCCTTCTCTCTGATCCAGGTCTCCTCGTCCTCCACGTCCCTGAACAGCTGCTGCAGACGCAGGGAGTCCGACAGCTTGGTCTTGCGGGCGCCCATGGGCTCGCGGAGCGCCTCGTAGCGCGCCACCAGCGCCTCCTGCTTCCTGCGGATGTTGTCGGCGTCAAAGTGCCCCGCCTCCTGGAACTGCCGGGCCTGGATGGTGATGCCGTCGATGCGGTCCTGACCAATCAGAGGAGGAGGAGGAGGAGGGAAGAGTGTCATTGATGCGTTGTGGGCGGTTTTTAACCCATTCTGACCTGAGATCAGGTTCTGAAAATGTCTTCTATGTCAGTCACTCTTCGATTTTTCAAAAAAATAGCAGACCTGCAAGCTCGTAGCGCGCCGCTCGTAGCGCGCCACTCGGTGGCGCGCTATGAGCTTGTAGATCTGCTATTTTTCAATAGCTAAAGCACAACATGATGCTAACACCAAAATGGGAAAAGATAGCAGATCTACAAGCTCAAATCCAACAACATATTTTCAGATGACTTATACTGGCGGAACCAGTATAAGTAATTTTACACTTGGTTGCATGCTGAAAATAGCCGATCTACAAGCTTGTAGATTTTCAGCAAGCGTAAAATCTGTCATTACGACGGCATCGAGGCACCGCCGAAATACATTTTAGTCGACTAAATCAACTGTATATTTACTCAACTAAAATCGTATGACATTTAGTCGACTAAAACTAGACTAACACTAAAACATTCCAGGTGACTAAAATTTGACTAAAACTAAATGAAAACTATTCACACTAGGATTATTTTTTTTATAAAAATGTGCTGCCAAAAACAACACTTTCATGTTGTGCTATATAGTGTGTTCAGTAACAGTGTTAAATAGCTCTATATTGTGACAGTAATCATTGCTATAGAGTGTGTTCAGTAACAGTGTTAAATAGCTCTATATTGTGACAGTAATCATTGCTATAGAGTGTGTTCTGTAACAGTGTTAAATAGCTCTATATTGTGACAGTAATCATTGCTATAGTGTATGTTCAGTAACAGTGTTAAATAGCTCTATATTGTGACAGTAATCATTGCTATAGTGTATGTTCAGTAACAGTGTTAAATAGCTCTATATTGTGACAGTAGTCATTGCTATAGAGTGTGTTCTGTAACAGTGTTAAATAGCTCTATATTGTGACAGTAATCATTGCTATAGAGTGTGTTCAGTAACAGTGTTAAATAGCTCTATATTGTGACAGTAATCATTGCTATAGAGTGTGTTCTGTAACAGTGTTAAATAGCTCTATATTGTGACAGTAATCATTGCTATAGTGTATGTTCAGTAACAGTGTTAAATAGCTCTATATTGTGACAGTAATCATTGCTATAGTGTATGTTCAGTAACAGTGTTAAATAGCTCTATATTGTGACAGTAGTCATTGCTATAGAGTGTGTTCTGTAACAGTGTTAAATAGCTCTATATTGTGACAGTAATCATTGTGTAGTGTAGTGTAGTGTAGTGGTGCATCATGGGTAGTGTAGTGGTGCATCATGGGTAGTGTAGTGTGGCGGTGCATCATGGGTAGTGTAGTGTAGTGTAGTGGTGCATCATGGGTAGTGTAGTGTGGCGGTGCATCATGGGTAGTGTAGTGGTGCATCATGGGTAGTGTAGTGTGGCGGTGCATCATGGGTAGTGTAGTGGTGCATCATGGGTAGTGTAGTGTAGTGGTGCATCATGGGTAGTGTAGTGTAGTGGTGCATCATGGGTAGTGTAGTGGTGCATCATGGGTAGTGTAGTGTAGTGGTGCATCATGGGTAGTGTAGTGGTGCATCATGGGTAGTGTAGTGTAGTGGTGCATCATGGGTAGTGTAGTGTACCTGGTGCATCATGGGTAGTGTAGTGGTGCATCATGGGTAGTGTAGTGTAGTGGTGCATCATGGGTAGTGTAGTGTACCTGGTGCATCATGGGTAGTGTAGTGGTGCATCATGGGTAGTGTAGTGTAGTGGTGCATCATGGGTAGTGTAGTGTAGTGGTGCATCATGGGTAGTGTAGTGTAGTGGTGCATCATGGGTAGTGTAGTGTAGTGGTGCATCATGGGTAGTGTAGTGGTGCATCATGGGTAGTGTAGTGTAGTGGTGCATCATGGGTAGTGTAGTGTAGTGGTGCATCATGGGTAGTGTAGTGTAGTGGTGCATCATGGGTAGTGTAGTGGTGCATCATGGGTAGTGTAGTGTACCTGGTGCATCATGGGTAGTGTAGTGTAGTGGTGCATCATGGGTAGTGTAGTGTACCTGGTGTGCCGCCACATCGGCCTCCAGCAGGGCGTGTTTCTTCTGCAGGTTCTGGACGGAGGTCAGGTCTTTGCCGTAGTCGTCCGAGGCCAGGTGACCTTCGACCTCGTACAGCCACAGCTCGATGTCCTCCACGTTACGGTTGAACTGCTGCTGCTGGTTGGCCTCGCGCAGCTTGATGCCTGGAGGTCAGAGGTCACGGTTCAGAGGTCATTTAACCCATTCTGGGCAGGAACCCCTTTTGGTGTTAGCATTGTGTTGTGCTTTAGCTATTGAAGTACCTTAACCTCCTCCATCCTATGGTACAAGTACCTTAACCTCCTCCATCCTATGGTATAAGTACCTTAACCTCCTCCATCCTATGGTATAAGTACCTTTCAGCTTGGTGGCCTCCAGCAGGCTCTTCCACTGGGTCCTAACCTCCTCCATCCTATGGTATAAGTACCTTAACCTCCTCCATCCTATGGTATAAGTACCTTAACCTCCTCCATCCTATGGTATAAGTACCTTTCAGCTCGGTGGCCTCCAGCAGGCTCTTCCACTGGGTCCTAACCTCCTCCATCCTCGCCGCCACCTCGGCCGAGGCGTAGTGAGGGGCGTCGACCAGCTCCTGGCCCGACGTCTGCAGGGCGTCGATCCGGCTCTGATTGGCCGAGAGCTCCGCCTCGAACGCCTGGTGCTTCTGGACCTTCCCTTGGAGGTTGGAGGGGTCCTGGGGGGGGGGGGGGGGGGATACACTTATTTACCCTGGAGGGGAAATACACTTATTTACCCTGGAGGGGAAATACACTTATTTACCCTGGAGGGGAAATACACTTATTTACCCTGTTGTTAAGTAGTAAAAAGCAGCTATAAAGCAGCTAACTCCACCACCTCTCCCCCTCTCAGACTGTCTGCTATAGAGCAGCTACAGTAACTCCACCACCTCTCCCCCTCTCAAACTGTCTGCTATAGAGCAGCTAACTCCACCACCTCTCCCCCTCTCAAACTGTCTGCTATAGAGCAGCTAACTCCACCACCTCTCCCCCTCTCAAACTGTCTGCTATAGAGCAGCTAACTCCACCACCTCACCCCCTCTCAAACTGTCTGCTATAGAGCAGCTAACTCCACCACCTCTCCCCCTCTCAAACTGTCTGCTATAGAGCAGCTAACTCCACCACCTCTCCCCCGCTCAAACTGTCTGCTATAGAGCAGCTAACTCCACCACCTCTCCCCCTCTCAGACTGTCTGCTATAGAGCAGCTAACTCCACCTTGTAGGCCTCGTCGGTGGCGGTCTTCATCTTCTCGTTGATCCAGCTCTTCAGCTCGTCAGAGTCTCTGAAGAACTGCTGCAGGTGGAACGAGTCCTCCAGGCCGGAGCGCCGGCTCTGAGCGCGGCTGTGGAGCGCGTTACGACGAGCCAGGAGCTGTGGAGACACGTTATTATAGAGGTTAGGGGCCACTGTGGAGACACGTTATTATAGAGGTTAGGGGCCACTGTGGAGACACGTTATTATAGAGGTTAGGGCCACTGTGGAGACACGTTATTATAGAGGTTAGGGGCCACTGTGGAGACGTTATTATAGAGGTTAGGGGCCACTGTGGAGACACGTTATTATAGAGGTTAGGGGCCACTGTGGAGACGTTATTATAGAGGTTAGGGGCCACTGTGGAGACACATTATTATAGAGGTTAGGGGCCACTGTGGAGACACGTTATTATAGAGGTTAGGGGCCACTGTGGAGACACGTTATTATAGAGGTTAGGGGCCACTGTGGAGACACGTTATTATAGAGGTTAGGGGCCACTGTGGAGACACGTTATTATAGAGGTTAGGGGCCACTGTGGAGACACATTATTATAGAGGTTAGGGGCCACTGTGGAGACACGTTATTATAGAGGTTAGGGGCCACTGTGGAGACACGTTATTATAGAGGTTAGGGGCCACTGTGGAGAAACGTTATTATAGAGGTTAGGGGCCACTGTGGAGACGTTATTATAGAGGTTAGGGGCCACTGTGGAGACATGTTATTATAGAGGTTAGGGGCCACTGTGGAGACACGTTATTATAGAGGTTAGGGGCCACTGTGGAGACACGTTATTATAAAGGTTAGGGGCCACTGTGGAGACACGTTATTATAGAGGTTAGGGGCCACTGTGGAGACACGTTATTATAGAGGTTAGGGGCCACTGTGGAGACACGTTATTATAGAGGTTAGGGGCCACTGTGGAGACACGTTATTATAGAGGTTAGGGCCACTGTGGAGACACATTATTATAGAGGTTAGGGGCCACTGTGGAGACACGTTATTATAGAGGTTAGGGGCCACTGTGGAGACACGTTATTATAGAGGTTAGGGCCACTGTGGAGACACGTTATTATAGAGGTTAGGGGCCACTGTGGAGACGTTATTATAGAGGTTAGGGGCCACTGTGGAGACACGTTATTATAGAGGTTAGGGGCCACTGTGGAGACACGTTATTATAGAGGTTAGGGGCCACTGTGGAGACACATTATTATAGAGGTTAGGGGCCACTGTGGAGACGTTATTATAGAGGTTAGGGGCCACTGTGGAGACACATTATTATAGAGGTTAGGGGCCACTGTGGAGACACGTTATTATAGAGGTTAGGGGCCACTGTGGAGACACGTTATTATAGAGGTTAGGGGCCACTGTGGAGACACGTTATTATAGAGGTTAGGGGCCACTGTGGAGACACGTTATTATAGAGGTTAGGGGCCACTGTGGAGACACATTATTATAGAGGTTAGGGGCCACTGTGGAGACACGTTATTATAGAGGTTAGGGGCCACTGTGGAGACACGTTATTATAGAGGTTAGGGGCCACTGTGGAGACACGTTATTATAGAGGTTAGGGGCCACTGTGGAGACACGTTATTATAGAGGTTAGGGGCCACTGTGGAGACATGTTATTATAGAGGTTAGGGGCCACTGTGGAGACTAAAGCAAAAAGCCACGAGAGGGCTCAGGTTAGCGGGTATTTTACGATGTCTGGGAGGCGTAGGCAGACCCGACGCGCAGCGGAGGGTCTTCTACCCTCCAAGGTTATTACTTATTGCTTCTCTAAAACGGTTACAAACATAGTTTTATGAGGATAGCAATATTAACCTCATAAAACTATTACATTCACAAAAGTAGCTACGCTTTGCGCCACCAGAGCGAGCCACATCACTTCCTTGTTTTGCTCAAGTAGCTCATGTGACTGGAGAATAGCGCTTGATGTCTTTACGGGGCTGCCTGGAGCCACACATTCACAGTCGTATGAGCCGGGCGGTGCTTAGACGCCCGCACGGCCAGCGTGTGTAAGGCAATCAAGCGCTCCCCTTCCCCAGTACAGCTACAAGGCTGCAGGATGATACAAAGTGATTGAAGGTGTGGATTATCGGTGAAACATTTATATAGCACTGTTCGAAGTCGCTCACAACGTCGCTTTGCAGGACAAACGTACCATTCATACTAGCGGTTAGCGTTAGCGCTTAGCGGTACTTACAGCGTCTCTACGTGTGGCGACATCATCCTTGGCATAGTGGTTGTTCTGGATCAGCTTGGTAGCAAACTCATCCAAGGCCTACAGAGAGAGACAGAGAGAGAGAGAGAGAGACAGAGAGAGAGAGAGAGAGAGAGAGAGAGAGAGAGAGAGAGAGAGAGAGAGAGACACAGAGTGTTCATGTCAATAATGTATATATTAAACCCATACCGTTCAATATATGTCCATCTAAAGACAAAGACATCAGTCAATGTCTGGACAGAACATAAGGTAAGGTAAGGTAAGGTTAGGGTAAGGTACTCACAGTGATCTTCTCCTCCTGGGCGCTGAGGTAAGGTAAGGTAAGGTTAGGGTAAGGTACTCACAGTGATCTTCTCCTCCTGGGCGCTGAGGTAAGGTAAGGTAAGGTTAGGGTAAGGTACTCACAGTGATCTTCTCCTCCTGGGCGCTGAGGGACTTCTCAAAGTCCTCGTGTTTCTTCAGCAGAGCTTCCACGCTGTCCAGAGAGTCGCCCAGATCCTCGTTCAGGAGGAACGCCTGGAGGAGAAAAACATCGATGTTCAGGAGAACGATAAAATATTGATGTTCAGGAGAACGATAAAACATAGATGTTCAGGAGAACGATAAAATATTGATGTTCAGGAGAACGATAAAACATTGATGTTCAGAACGATAAAACATTGATGTTCAGGAGAACGATAAAACATTGATGTTCAGGAGAACGATAAAACATTGATGTTCAGGAGAACGATAAAACATTGATGTTCAGAACGATAAAACATTGATGTTCAGGAGAACGATAAAACATTGATGTTCAGAACGATAAAACATTGATGTTCAGGAGAACGATAAAACATTGATGTTCAGAACGATAAAACATTGATGTTCAGGAGAACGATAAAACATTGATGTTCAGGAGAACGATAAAACCTCCTGTTCTATGGTCATAGGGTACCAGTGTTACCTCCTGTTCTATGGTCATAGGGTACCAGTGTTACCTCCTGTTCTATGGTCAAAGGGTACCAGTGTTACCTCCTGTTCTATGGTCATAGGGTACCAGTGTTACCTCCTGTTCTATGGTCATAGGGTACCAGTGTTACCTCCTGTTCTATGGTCATAGGGTACCAGTGTTACCTCCTGTTCTATGGTCATAGGGTACCAGTGTTACCTCCAGTTCTATGGTCATAAGGTATCAGTGTTACCTCCTGTTCTATGGTCATAGGGTACCAGTGTTCTATGGTCATAGGGTACCAGTGTTCTATGGTCATAGGGTACCAGTGTTACCTCCTGTTCTATGGTCATAG
>NC_139713.1:1352645-1365145 GCF_964188405.1 Protomyctophum parallelum | reverse complement strand
TGTCGGGGAGGTGTCTCTGTGTCGTTATATTGTCAGGGAGGTGTCTCTGTGTCGTTATATTGTCAGGGAGGTGTCTCTGTGTCGTTATATTGTCAGGGAGGTGTCTCTGTGTCGTTATATTGTCAGGGAGATGTCTCTGTGTCGTTATATTGTCAGGGAGGTGTCTCTGTGTCGTTATATTGTCAGGGAGGTGTCTCTGTATCGTTATATTGTCAGGGAGGTGTCTCTGTGTCGTTATATTGTCAGGGAGGTGTCTCTGTATCGTTATATTGTCGGGGAGGTGTCTCTGTGTCGTTATATTGTCAGGGAGGTGTCTCTGTGTCGTTATATTGTCAGGGAGGTGTCTCTGTATCGTTATATTGTCGGGGAGGTGTCTCTGTTTCGTTATATTGTCAGGGAGGTGTCTCTGTATCGTTATATTGTCAGGGAGGTGTCTCTGTATCGTTATATTGTCAGGGAGGTGTCTCTGTGTCGTTATATTGTCAGGGAGGTGTCTCTGTGTCGTTATATTGTCAGGGAGGTGTCTCTGTATCGTTATATTGTCAGGGAGGTGTCTCTGTTTCGTTATATTGTCAGGGAGGTGTCTCTGTATCGTTATATTGTCAGGGAGGTGTCTCTGTGTCGTTATATTGTCGGGGAGGTGTCTCTGTGTCGTTATATTGTCAGGGAGGTGTCTCTGTGTCGTTATATTGTCAGGGAGGTGTCTCTGTATCGTTATATTGTCGGGGAGGTGTCTCTGTGTCGTTATATTGTTAGGGAGATGTCTCTGTATCGTTATATTGCCAGGGAGGTGTCTCTGTGTCGTTATATTGTCAGGGAGGTGTCTCTGTATCGTTATATTGTTAGGGAGATGTCTCTGTATCGTTATATTGTTAGGGAGATGTCTCTGTATCGTTATATTGTCAGGGAGGTGTCTCTGTGTCGTTATATTGTCGGGGAGGTGTCTCTGTGTCGTTATATTGTCAGGGAGGTGTCTCTGTGTCGTTATATTGTCAGGGAGGTGTCTCTGTGTCGTTATATTGTCAGGGAGGTGTCTCTGTGTCGTTATATTGTCAGGGAGGTGTCTCTGTGTCGTTATATTGTCAGGGAGGTGTCTCTGTATCGTTATATTGTTAGGGAGATGTCTCTGTATCGTTATATTGTCAGGGAGCTGTCTCTGTGTCGTTACATTGTCAGGGAGGTGTCTCTGTGTCGTTATATTGTCAGGGAGGTGTCTCTGTATCGTTATATTGTCAGGGAGGTGTCTCTGTGTCGTTATATTGTCAGGGAGGTGTCTCTGTGTCGTTATATTGTCAGGGAGGTGTCTCTGTGTCGTTATATTGTCAGGGAGGTGTCTCTGTATCGTTATATTGGGGATACATACACATACACACAGTATCTGCCGGCAGCTGCCGTAGAAAGCATAGCTCCGTTCCAGTCTACCAAAGCACTGACCTTGTCACTGATCGAATCCAGTCCAGGTTTCCCCGAGGCAGAGATTAAAATAGGGTGCATTTTGCATCCCAAAACACACTTCATAGTTGAGGGACGACCTCTGCATCCACGGGATGCACTACTGTTTATTTTACTAGCTTTAGTTAGAATATCATTTCTTCTTCTGTTTTCTACATGAATATTATAACAATTAAATGGGAGTTAAATGCTGCAATTTGTAAAAATGGCAAAATAATATGACTCCTAACGTGGATGAAGTGGGACTCATAAAATGTCCCTGGGACTCATTTCTAAGAGACCATCCCTGCATGCTGGGACTCATTACATTGAAAGCCTGTTTACATCACTGCCTAGGAACTGCACCTTGTCAGTGATCCAGTCCAGTGCGTCCTCACCTTGTCACTGACCCAGTGCCAGGTTTTACTCAACCTGCCAGTGATCCAGTGCCAGGTTTTACTCAACCTGTCAGTGATCCAGTGCCAGGTTTTCCCTGTGCGTCCTCACCTTGTCAGTGATCCAGTCCAGTGCGTCCTCACACTCGCGGAGGTACTGCAGTAGTTTCTGGGCCTGCAGCAGACGCAGGCCTTTCTCCTTGGTCTTCATCAGGAGGAGGTCCCACAGGCGGTGGAGCTCCTCCAGACGGGTCTGGAGGAGGAGAAAACACGGAGCGGACCGGGAGGTCCGGACACAACGTTAGCATACACGGCTAGCCTAGCGCCCCGAGAAGCAAAAGAGGTTCGAGTTGAAAACGTTGGCTCTGAAAGAATATATAATATTCACAGATGTGAGGCACTTTCACCATTTCTCAAAAATAGCAGATCTATAAGCTCGTAGCGCGGCACCGAGTGCCGCGCTACGAGCTTGTAGATCTGCTATTTGTCAACAGCTAAAGCAACACCAAAAGGGGTTTCCGCCCAGAACGGGTTAAAACCAGTTTAAAACCATGATTTTAAACTTTAGCTGTTAAATTACAGCAGATCTACAGATCCACTGACAATAGAAACATAAGGGGGTTTTTTTATCAGAAAACTGAAACGACATTTGTAGAATCTGGTCTCAGTCCCAGGAAGGAAGTGAGGTAACTTTTAAATACTAAAATATAAAACACATATAATCTTTTTATCTCACAGATTAAAACACATAAAAACAAAAACAGGAAAGAGTTCGACATTGTTAAACGTCTGGCATCACGTAATTTACAATCAGTCTACAACGAAAAGTGTTGTTTTCGTCGACTAAAACTAAAAATGACAATATATATATATATATATATATATATTTTTTTTTTATAGAAAACGTGTCTAGAGTGGAATCAGAAAGAATGTTCACGCCACAGCAAAGCCCCAGAGAGGACAGACTTCTAGAGACGGGACCACAAGCCTTCATATCGTTTAGCGTGATTAGAAACAGACATTCATATCGTTAGCTAGCACCCTATAAATGTACACTATAGCTGAATATAGGAGGGGCTAGCGCCCTATAAATCTACACTATAGCTGAATATAGATGGGGCTAGCGCCCTGTAAATCTACACTATAGCTGAATATAGATGGGGCTAGCGCCCTATAAATCTACACTATAGCTGAATATAGGAGGGGCTAGCGCCCTATAAATCTACACTATAGCTGAATATAGATGGGGCTAGCGCCCTGTAAATCTACACTATAGCTGAATATAGATGGGGCTAGCACCCTATAAATGTACACTATAGCTGAATATAGGAGGGGCTAGCGCCCTATAAATCTACACTATAGCTGAATATAGGAGGGGCTAGCGCCCTATAAATCTACACTATAGCTGAATATAGGAGGGGCTAGCGCCCTATAAATCTACACTATAGCTGAATATAGGAGGGGCTAGCGCCCTATAAATCTACACTATAGCTGAATATAGGAGGGGCTAGCGCCCTATAAATCTACACTATAGCTGAATATAGGAGGGGCTAGCGCCCTATAAATCTACACTATAGCTGAATATAGGAGGGGCTAGCACCCTATAAATCTACACTATAGCTGAATATAGATGGGGCTAGCGCCCTGTAAATCTACACTATAGCTGAATATAGGAGGGGCTAGCGCCCTATAAATCTACACTATAGCTGAATATAGGAGGGGCTAGCGCCCTATAAATCTACACTATAGCTGAATATAGGAGGGGCTAGCGCCCTATAAATCTACACTATAGCTGAATATAGGAGGGGCTAGCGCCCTATAAATATACACTATAGCTGAATATAGGAGGGGCTAGCGCCCTATAAATCTACACTATAGCTGAATATAGGAGGGGCTAGCGCCCTATAAATCTACACTATAGCTGAATATAGGAGGGGCTAGCGCCCTATAAATCTACACTATAGCTGAATATAGGAGGGGCTAGCGCCCTATAAATCTACACTATAGCTGAATATAGGAGGGGCTAGCGTCGAAAAATAGGCGATTTAGAAGCTTGTAGATCTAACATTTTTTTGCTGTGTTTAAGCATGTTTTGATTATCATTGTCCCGTCCCTAGAGATGTCTACACGCACACACACACGCATGTGTGTGTGCACACACACACACACACGCGTGCGCACACACACACACACACACACACACACACACACACACACACACACACACACACACACACACACACACACACACACACACACACACACACACACACACACACACACACACACACACACACACACACACACACACACACACACACACACACACACACACACACAGAGCACAGCAGTACCTACTTGGATGTACTCAGCCATATTGACACATTTAACTATGGGTCTCTGTTGTGTCCGGTAGGGCGTGTAGGACTGGACCACACAGTAAGGGGTTAACATACTGGACCACACAGTAAGGGGTTAACATACTGGACCACACAGTAAGGGGTTAACATACTGGACCACACAGTAAGGGGTTAAAATACTGGACCACACAGTAAGGGGTTAACATACTGGACCCCACAGTAAGGGGTTAACATACTGGACCACACAGTAAGGGGTTAACATACTGGACCACACAGTAAGGGGTTAACATACTGGACCACACAGTAAGGGGTTAACATACTGGACCACACAGTAAGGGGTTAACATACTGGACCACACAGTAAGGGGTTAACATACTGGACCACACAGTAAGGGGTTAACATACTGGACCACACAGTAAGGGGTTAAAATACTGGACCACACAGTAAGGGGTTAACATACTGGACCCCACAGTAAGGGGTTAACATACTGGACCACACAGTAAGGGGTTAACATACTGGACCACACAGTAAGGGGTTAACATACTGGACCACACAGTAAGGGGTTAACATACTGGACCACACAGTAAGGGGTTAACATACTGGACCACACAGTAAGGGGTTAACATACTGGACCACACAGTAAGGGGTTAACATACTGGACCACACAGTAAGGGGTTAAAATACTGGACCACACAGTAAGGGGTTAAAATACTGGACCACACAGTAAGGGGTTAACATACTGGACCACACAGTAAGGGGTTAACATACTGGACCACACAGTAAGGGGTTAACATACTGGACCACTCACACTGGGTAGTCTCGTGTTGCCAGACTGTTGCCTCTCGCAATGTTCAAATGCTTCCGTCGTACAGTCTGGAGCAACGGAAGCTCTGATCACGAGTAAAATATAAATGCTTCCGTCGTACAGTCTGGAGCAACGGAAGCTCTGATCATGAGTCAAATATAAATGCTTCCGTCGTACAGTCTGGAGCAACGGAAGCTCTGATCATGAGTCAAATATAAATGCTTCCGTCGTACAGTCTGGAGCAACGGAAGCTCTGATCATGAGTCAAATATAAATGCTTCCGTCGTACAATCTGGAGCAACGGAAGCTCTGATCATGAGTCAAATATAAATGCTTCTGTCGTACAGTCTGGAGCAACGGAAGCTCTGATCATGAGTCAAATATAAATGCTTCCGCCGTACAGTCTGGAGCAACGGAAGCTCTGATCATGAGTCAAATATAAATGCTTCCGTCGTACAGTCTGGAGCAACGGAAGCTCTGATCATGAGTCAAATATAAATGCTTCCGTCGTACAATCTGGAGCAACGGAAGCTCTGATCATGAGTCAAATATAAATGCTTCTGTCGTACAGTCTGGAGCAACGGAAGCTCTGATCATGAGTCAAATATAAATGCTTCCGCCGTACAGTCTGGAGCAACGGAAGCTCTGATCATGAGTCAAATATAAATGCTTCCGTCGTACAGTCTGGAGAAACGGAAGCTCTGATCACGAGTAAAATGTAAATGCTTCCGTCGTACGGTCTGGAGCAACGGAAGCTCTGATCACGAGTAAAATATAAATGCTTCCGTCGTACAGTCTGGAGCAACGGAAGCTCTGATCATGAGTCAAATATAAATGCTTCCGTCGTACAGTCTGGAGCAACGGAAGCTCTGATCACGAGTCAAATATAAATGCTTCCGTCGTACAGTCTGGAGCAACGGAAGCTCTGATCACGAGTAAAATGTAAATGCTTCCGTCGTACAGTCTGGAGCAACGGAAGCTACACTACACCGACCATTAGGCAGGTGTAGTGAGATCTGGAAAACACTGGACAACATTTCCTGATCTCGACCAATCATACAACAGAGAACAGACGCCGCGGACCAATCATACGACTGGTATGCACTAACACAGTGGTTCTCAAAGTGTGGTCCGGGGACCCACAGGGGTCCTTGAGGGAGTCCCAGGGGGTCCCCTGCTAAATGATAGTTAGGAACCAAATGGACCCTTATGGGTCTGTAACTCTGAGAGTGTACAAATGGAACCAAATGGACCCTTATGGGTCTGTAACTCTGAGAGTGTACAAATGGAACCAAATGGACCCTTATGGGTCTGTAACTCTGAGTGTACAAATGGAACCAAATGGACCCTTATGGGTCTGTAACTCAGAGAGTGTACAAATGGAACCAAATGGACCCTTATGGGTCTGTAACTCTGAGAGTGTAACACATGGAACCAAATGGACCCTTATGGGTCTGTAACTCTGAGAGTGTAACACATCCATGTGTAAACTCTCAGAGTTAAATCATTGATAGACTAATGCATGTCAAACTGGGGGTCCTTGAGATTAAACGGGTTGAGAATCACTGCTAGAGCCGTAAAGATCTTCTCTCATGGGGGTCCCCTCATGGGGGTCCCTGGAATATCTCTTCAAATGGGGGCTCAATGGAGCTAATAAATGTCGATGTAGGGGTCGCTGACCCCTATGTTTTGAGAACCACAGGAGGTGGACAGCTGCAGTACGCGTGTCGGGACACAGGGGGACACCGGGGGACACAGGGGGACACAGGGGGACACAGGGGGACACAGGGGGACACCGGGGGACACAGGGGGACACAGGGGGACACCGGGGGACACAGGGGGACACCGGGGCGGCGCTCTTACCCGGATGGTCTCGGAGGCGAAGTGTCCCTCTCCGACCATCAGGCTGCCGGTCTCGTCCAGTTTGACGATGGCTCCGGAGTTGGCCTGGACCTCGGCCTCGAACGCCTGGTGCTTCTGGAGCTTACCCTGAGGAGAGGTCAGAGGTCAGAGGTTAGGGATAGGGTTAGGAGTTGGCCTGGACCTCGGCCTCGAACGCCTGGTGCTTCTGGAGAGGTTAGGGTGAACACACACACACTAACCACACACACACACACACACACTAACCACACACACACACACACACACACACACAGACTAACCACAAACACACACACACACACACACACTAACCACAAACACAAACACACGCGCGCGCGCGCACACACACACACACACACACACACACACACACACACACACACACACACACACTAACCACACACACACACACACACTAACCAGACACACACACACACACACACACACGCACACACACACACACACACACCCCCCTACCTGCAGGTTGGACGGGTCCTTGTAGTTCTCGTCCGAGGCGACCTGCAGCTTCTCCTGGATCCACTTCTCCAGCTCCTCGGCGTCTCGTCTGAAGAACTGGAAGCGGTACGAGTCCTCCAGCTTGGCCCGGCGGACCAGCGACAGGTCCTTGAAGCGCCGGTACCGGTCCAGGACCTGCTGCCGGCGCTCCTGGATGTCATCGGCCGTCTCCAGGACCTTCACCGCCCCGCTGGAGTCCATGGTGGTCATGGTGCTGTAACACACACACACACACACACACACACACACACACACACACACTGTAAAGGTTCTGAACCACACTGGAGTCCATGGTTCTGTAGGAACCACACACACACACACATGGTAAAGGTTCTGAACCACACTGGAGTCCATGGTTCTGTAGGAACCACACACACACACACACTGCAAAGGTTCTGAACCACACTGGAGTCCATGGTTCTGTAGGAACCACACACACACACACACTGCAAAGGTTCTGAACCACACTGGAGTCCATGGTTCTGTAGGAACCACACACACACACACATGGTAAAGGTTCTGAACCACACTGGAGTCCATGGTTCTGTAGGAACCACACACACACACACACTGCAAAGGTTCTGAACCACACTGGAGTCCATGGTTCTGTAGGAACCACACACACACACACTGTAAAGGTTCTGAACCACACTGGAGTCCATGGTTCTGTAGGAACGTCAGAACTAATCCAACAGAGGCATTCAGGCCTTTGGCATCCGGACGGATATTGGGGGGGGGGGGGTGGAGGGGATGGGGGGGGGGGTTGACAGTAAGGGGACAATGCAGTCTGTCCAAACAGGGGGGGGGGGGGGGGGGGGGGGGGGGGGGTCTGCATGGCAGCTGACTGGACAGGCCAGATGGGGGAGGGGGGGGGAGGGAGGGAGGGACATTCCACACGCGTCGCAGCTAGTCTCTGGGATTCACACGTCAATGGGAATGCTGCTGTCAGCTTGTTTCCCCCCCTTTAAAACGCCATGGCATTCACCAAGCCTCACTGTTTCCTAGACAGCGCCCCCCTCCCCCTCCCCCCCCTCTGTCCCCCCGACCAGGAATAGAAAGCCGTCTCTACAGAGCATAGCAGGGGGGAGGGGGGGAGGTGACCCACTGTCACTGAACTAAATCTGACATTTCTTTTATTTATTTTTTGGGGGGGGAGCGTTTTTTACCCATCGCTGGTTGTCTCTGAATAAAAAAACTGCTAAACAAAACGAAAAAAGGGTCATTAAAATGTTGACATAGTATTGTTTATAGCAGCGTTAAACCATTTTGACCTGGGAACGATTCTACAAATGTTGTTTTCTTGAAAAAGCTGTGTCCAGAGGGCCACTATAGTTCCACACTCACTCCAGAGGGCCACTATAGTTCCACACTCACTACAGAGGGCCACTATAGTTCCACACTCACTCCAGAGGGCCACTATAGTTCCACACTCACTCCAGAGGGCCACTATAGTTCCACACTCACTCCAGAGGGCCACTATAGTTCCACACTCACTCCAGAGGGCCACTATAGTTCCACACTCACTACCAGAGGGCCACTATAGTTCCTCACTCACTCCAGAGGGCCACTATAGTTCCACACTCACTACCAGAGGGCCACTATAGTTCCACACTCACTCCAGAGGGCTACTATAGTTCCACACTCACTCCAGAGGGCCACTATAGTTCCACACTCCCTCCAGAGGACCACTATAGTTCCACCCTCACTCCAGAGGGCCACTATAGTTCCACACTCACTCCAGAGGGCCACTATAGTTCCACACTCACTCCAGAGGGCCACTATAGTTCCACACTCACTCCAGAGGGCCACTATAGTTCCACACTCTCTCCAGAGGGCCACTATAGTTCCACACTCACTCCAGAGGGCCACTATAGTTCCACACTCACTCCAGAGGGCCTCTATAGTTCCACACTCCAGAATAGCCGATCTACAAGCTCAAAACGCGTCACACTTTTGAGCTTGTAGATCAGCTATTTTTGCTATATTGTAATTTAAATCCTGAATATGTTTTTGCTATTTTTTGAATTGGAAACCTGAAGTAACAAATGCATTTAGTTATAATTATGTTAACTTCATGAACAAAATACAAATACATTGGACATATAAAGACAACATTTTAAATTAATACTAGTAATTAGGTGAAATTGTTAATTTCAGAAATGTATTGATTTCAGCTAACTAGTATTCTGTATTTATTAACAGTTTGCAGAATTACAGTACATTTCTAGCACAACTCAATACAAAGACCATTACACTCGTTTACAAGAGGGTCCACCTTGTTCAATTCATCAAAACATTTAGAGACGTACAAATAGACACTATAATTATAGTCCAAGTCAAGTCATCATGATAACGTCAGGATCCAAACATCCGTCTACGAGAGTCTAAATCTTAGGCCAACAACAACCTAAACATGAACCTTGGTTGAAAAAAACCCTAAAGTTGTCAATTTTGGGGCGGAAACCCCTTTTGGTGTTAGCATTATGTTATACTTTAGCTATTTAAAAAAAGCAGATCTACAATCTTTTGTAGGTCTGCTATTTAAAAAAAATCGAAGAACGACTGACACAGAAACATAGCTTTTTCAGAAAACTGTCAGAAGGTAGAAGACATCTGTAGGATCTGATCTCAGGTCAGAATGGGTTACGGTCACGTGACGCGACGGCGCGGATAAGGAGCAGCAGTGAAGCTGTTGACGGCAGATAAACACAGCCACGCCCACTCTGCTCTGTGGAGGAGCAAAGTGGGGTCCCTGAGGGACTCCCAGGGGGTCCCCAGCTAAATGATAGTTTAGGAAACAAATGGACCCTTATGGGTCTGTAACTCTGAGAGTGTACAAATGGAACCAAATGGACCCTAACCGGTCCATTTGGTTCCATGTGTTACACTCTGAGTTAAATTAACTGTGTTTTGGGTGTTTAATTGGGGGTCCCAGAGAAAGAAAAATGCCATTAAATGGGGGTCCGATGACTAATAATCCGTAGTCCAATAATAAACAAGCTGTCTCTGCGTTATTGTCAGGGAGGTGTCTCTGTATCGGTTATGACAGTCAGTCACTCATATATGATACAGTCTGCTTCTAGCGAAAATGTAACTAATTCAGTAGCAGTAACATTAGCGTTTTCTCTCAGTCAGTTGATTCTTCATATCCATATGAGTGAAGCGGCCGGGATGACATGTTTTATTTATTTATCAAGCACAGTTCCTATATGAGGCGATCTAAAACCCCCCCTATGGGGATTACAATGCAAATGAAACACAGTTCTTATATGAGGCGGTCTAAGATCCCCCCTATGGGGATTACAATGCAAATAAAACACAGTTCTTATATGAGGCGGTCTAAAATCCCCCCCTATGGGGATTACAATGCAAATAAGAAGTACATGAACCTGTGGATTTGCGTCCTCTACCGCTATTGACGTCAGACTTCGGTGCTCTATAGGGTGCATTTTGCATCCCAAAATGCAGTTTATAGTTAAAGGACGCAATAAAACAACGACCTCTGCATCCATGGGATGCACTACTGTACTACTGTAGTACTGTACTGTTTTTATTCTACTGTATTTTGCTAGCTTTAGTCATAATAATCATTTCTTGTCGGTGGGCGGGTGGTTTCCGCGTGCCGGACCGTTTGGCCTAAAGGCATGATGTCATGCAACAACTCCCAGTTACCATGGGAACCGCTCTGTTGTGGAGGGTCAAGGGTCAACACACACACACACCAGCCTGAAGGCACGCACGCACGCACACACACACGCACGCACTCTATGGAATAACATGATGGAATGAAGGAAGGGTGTGTGTGTGTGGGATCAGAAAACAAATGAGCTAATTTCCTTACCCTGCACCTATCCTTCCTTACAAAGACTTCCTGCATGCGTGCGTGCGTGACTGTGTGTGTGTGTGTGTGTGTGTGTGTGTGTGTGTGTGTGTGTGTGTGTGTGTGCGTGCGTGCGTGCACATGCGTTCGCTCCGGAAGGGCTGTCTGTGTCTCTCCAATTTCTAAATAAATACATTCTAAAACAGCAGATCTAAAAGCAGCATGTTATCTCTCCTAATGGTACCAACATCATGTTATCTCTCCTAATGGTACCAACATCATGTTATCTCTCCTAATGGTACCAACATCATGTTATCTCTCCTAATGGTACCAACATCATGTTATCTCTCCTAATGGTACCAACACCATGTTATCTCTCCTAATGGTACCAACACCATGTTATCTCTCCTAATGGTACCAACACCATGTTATCTCTCCTAATGGTACCAACATCATGTTATCTCTCCTAATGGTACCAACATCATGTTATCTCTCCTAATGGTACCAACACCATGTTATCTCTCCTAATGGTACCAACACCATGTTATCTCTCCTAATGGTACCAACATCATGTTATCTCTCCTAATGGTACCAACACCATGTTATCTCTCCTAATGGTACCAACATCATGTTATCTCTCCTAATGGTACCAACACCATGTTATCTCTCCTAATGGTACCAACATCATGTTATCTCTCCTAATGGTACCAACACCATGTTATCTCTCCTAATGGTACCAACATCATGTTATCTCTCCTAATGGTACCAACACCATGTTATCTCTCCTAATGGTACCAACATCATGTTATCTCTCCTAATGGTACCAACACCATGTTATCTCTCCTAATGGTACCAACATCATGTTATCTCTCCTAATGGTACCAACACCATGTTATCTCTCCTAATGGTACCAACATCATGTTATCTCTCCTAATGGTACCAACATCATGTTATCTCTCCTAATGGTACCAACACCATGTTATCTCTCCTAATGGTACCAACACCATGTTATCTCTCCTAATGGTACCAACACCATGTTATCTCTCCTAATGGTACCAACACCATGTTATCTCTCCTAATGGTACCAACATCATGTTATCTCTCCTAATGGTACCAACACCATGTTATCTCTCCTAATGGTACCAACATCATGTTATCTCTCCTAATGGTACCAACACCATGTTATCTCTCCTAATGGTACCAACACCATGTTATCTCTCCTAATGGTACCAACACCATGTTATCTCTCCTAATGGTACCAACATCATGTTATCTCTCCTAATGGTACCAAC
>NC_139713.1:1250145-1347645 GCF_964188405.1 Protomyctophum parallelum | reverse complement strand
CACCAGCCAGTGGTTGTGATGTTAGCTTAGCTTGCAGCTGCTTGTCCGTTCCAACTTCACTTCATCTAAACGTATTTCTTATTTTGTTACCCTGGCTGCGCAGTTGTGCTGCAAAAACAGACGGATCTACAAGCTCTCAACGCGTAGCGAACAGAGCTGCAAAAACAGGCAGGACGCGGCGCCTTGAGAGCTTGTAGATCTGGCTTTTTTGCGAGCTGCAGTGAGCTGTTCTCACTTTACTTTAATAACACGAATACATCGTCAATCGCCGATTTTTAGACAGACGATTGGCGATTGAAAGAAATTGGCATATCGCCCAACCTTAATGTGTTACACTCTCAGAGTTACAGACCCATAAGGGTCCATTTGGTTCCATTTGTACACTCTCAGAGTTACAGACCCATAAGGGTCCATTTGGTTCCATGTGTTACACTCTCAGAGTTACAGACCCATAAGGGTCCATTTGGTTCCATGTGTTACACTCTCAGAGTCACAGACCCATAAGGGTCCATTTGGTTCCATCTGCACCCTCTCAGAGTTACAGACCCATAAGGGTCCATTTGGTTCCAAACTATCATTTAGCAGGGGACCCCCTGGGACTCCCTCAAGGACCCCTGGGGGTCCCCGGACCACACTTTGGGAACCACTGCTATAGTGCTATAGTGTATATTCATAGTTTCTGTCGTCACGGTAACGGTCGTGGCAGAAAGAAGATCAATAATATAATAATATATTTCAAGCAATATATAAAAAGGAGGTACCCTAAATATACCGGGCTCCAGCTACTAAATCCGACCCCCTCCTCAAAACTATAACACCTCCTCAAGGAGCCTTTTGACAGATCCCTGCTAACAGGACATTACAGTTTACAATTTACAATGTAGGCATTTATCAGACGCTCTTAATCCAGAGCGATTTACATTAAGCAAGAACAAAAAGCATGGGAATACATCACATAAAAACATTTATCATGAAACATGCGTAAGCTAAGAAAGTAACAGTGGAATATCTATATAATTAAACTATACATATAAACTATACATATATACTACTATGCTATACATATGTACTATGACGTGCTATGACTACATACAATGCAATTATAGTGCTTTCTAAATAACATGTGTCGTGGAAGTTTAGAGATAAACATTGTAAGAATACTCCAAGTGTTTTATGACGTCACTGCCCATGTTGGAATGCCTTGTGGCTATTGTTGGGGGTTGTCGTGTGGGAGAAGAGAAGAGCTATAAAAGCTGTCGTTGGTTGTCATTCTGGGAGCTAGACTGGGTTTCCAATACATGAGGAGGTTCATGTAAGTCTCGTCTCCTTACTCGAGTAAATCTCTATACTCTATAACTCCGAATTCTTGTGTTGTCTCATTATTCATTATTATGATTTGTCTTTTGAGCATATGTCCGCAGATTCCACTACAATTTGGAGGTGTCCCATCGAGATGTGCTGTGCTTGGCGGGTTGGCCCGGTGGGGTAAAGTTCTGTCTTTCGGCTGGGCCGACGTCGCGCAAGTGAGTATATGGGTCTGTTTGGATGTTCAGAAAATGAGGTATTGCTTTTATTCAGAGTTTTAAAGTATAGTGATGAAGTTGGTTGTGATCACAATTGTTTTTTTTGGATGGCCTATACTAAAGAGGGAAACTGTGAAGTTTTGCCTTTCATATGTGCATATGAGAGACGGAGGAATAGTGTTTGGTTGGTTGAATGGCTAGGAAAAAGTAGTCTATTCAATAAACCATTCATTAAGTTGCCTGCTGTCTAATAGGGGGACAAGAGATCCTGCCTAGGGGTATCCTGTTGTTTTAAGAAACAACGAAAGTTGGCTAGCCAGTGTGTGAATGTAGGCCTACGGTGTGTGAGTGTTTGAGTGTGTTTGCCTATCTGCCTGTGTGTGTGTGACTGTGAGTGAGGCAGGGTGTCAGGATGACAGGGAGAGAATATGTGGAAATGGGAGATTTTGATGATCTAAAATGGAGATATGGTAATACATTTTAGTCACATGATATGACATAATTCTCGAGTCGAGAAAATGGAAATGGTTCCATAATATGGATGAAAGTAAGGATGTGAAACGAAGGAGAGTGTGAGAGTGGTATGGTTTCATTTTTTCTTGGCATATTATATTTGGTGTGTTGAAATTATAAGATATTCTATTTTAGATATTGTTACTGTGTAATTTGTGGAGTTAAAAGTACATCTTGATGAAATAGTGAGCCTATGGTAGTTTAATCTATCAACTACATTTTATATGTGGGGTCAAAGTATTCTTGATGGAAATGGTAACTGCGGAAATACCTCAAATGTGCAGTGGAATGTCTGAATTAGGACTATTTATTTTTCTTCCTCCTTAACCTGGCATGATGGCAGTCTATATGGCTCCCTGCAAGGGGAGTTGTCATAAAATTTAGGATTGTTTTATGTAGAAAAACAAAATGTAATCTAAATTCCCAGGCAGGCCCTGCCCTGATTAATATTGTAAGTTAGTTTAAGAGAAAATACGTGACGTGTTGTATGAGTATGTTATGGGTATTCTTGTAAATCGCTCCGGTTTGAGAGCGTATGTGCTAGAGCCTCAGGGAGGTTTAAAATTAGAAGGTCCAAGCTAGGTAGATGAGATATATTTCTCATTGTAAATGATCACATTTAGGACATTTCATATCCTTTGTAAAATTAGGTATAGGTTAATGTGGGTTGTTAAGCCTACAAGTTTTATCTTAGTCAAAAACAATATAGCTGCATGGGTAATTTGATTCTGTGACAAAGCAGTTGCTTAAAATGTAAATTAGGGAGTGATTGAGTGCATTTGACAGCTGTGGAGTGCATGCAGGAAGTCAGTGACTGACTTGCTAGTGTGGAGCAGTTTGAGTAAAATAGAACACATAGCCTAAATTTAAGGAAATTGTTAGGACAGTGACTTTTAAGATGATACATTTGTGCATACCGATAGGAAAGAGTTAAAAAAATGGCAGTTCTACAAGCATGTTGTTAAAAAGTAAAGTAATGAAACGGTGAGAATTAGTGTTGATGCTAGCCTGGGGTCATGCTGTGAGATAATTACCCCTGTAATTGGTGTATTGTTTATTTGCTATTCCGAGGGCTCCTCTGCCCCTGTGTGACGGCTCATGTTACAGACAGGAGAGTAAGTACATTATGAAGCCATTGTAGAAATTAACCAAAGCTAGGTGGTCCCCTATTATGAATGTAAAGGATTACTTCCCAGGATAGTTACCTTGTAGCATTTCTATGGTTGTTTGTTTTTTTATTTTACACTTTCCTGTGTGGATGGTGTGAGAGAGACAGTATTGAATGTTGTCCTTGAAGTGAGTTGATTGAGAAAAGGAAAAGCAATAGTGACAGATAATAGTATGTTGTTAATGTCAAACTGGTTGAGGTTTAAGATAAAAGCATGTGGGCCGAATTATAAATACCTCTTGCCTTGGTAAAAATAGGAGGTTAACGAAGTGCGGATGGAAGGATAAGGTTAGGCTATAGTGCTGTATTGTTACAGCAACAGGGTGACAGATGACCAGTTGCATACTACTCAAAGCAGCTTTCAGCTGCTACAGCTGGTCAAACTTTCTTCATCTTTGGTGGCATATAGACAAGAACTGTCTTGGTTCCACATGCAGTCTCGTCCAAAAGTAACTATGGTTCAAATCGACATGCACCGGTATGTGCCCCCAGGTGTCGGCCTCGGCCATATCTCCCAGCTGGTGATTGTCCCAGTGACCCCAGAGGGGGGGTAGTAGTGGTTAGTTGAAATAGTCAACAGGGAGAAACAGCTGGTGGTCTATATAGGAAGAAAATCAGTGCTCACAGCGTCTCTCTCACTGTCAACCCCACTGTCACAGAGACGGAGCAGTTGGGTGTTGCCATGTCCGCTTATTATAAGCGTTTTTGGGCTTGTATTATAATAGCCTAGTCAGGCTTCTTTTGGGCTTGTTTCCATAGACATGGCTGCTTGTTTCTCTTCCAAAATCTGGCAACACTGCCAGTCGGGAGGGTCTTGTTGTTGTAGAAAGCATGTGCCCTCTCAGAGTCACAATCACTAGTTAGTGAATGCAGAGATGAATAAACCAGATATGCCGACATGAAAAACTACATTTAATGAGCATGTAATAGTATTATGAGATTATTTGAAGGACAGGAACCCAAAAGTTAAAATACGGGAGGGGACATAACAGCTACAACTACAAATTGCAAAATTTAGTATGCAAAGGATTGCAATATTATGGAAAGATAAATGTACAACTGTCAACAAAGCTTCATCCTGTTCCGTTGAGAAGAGGATACCACGATCAAATCCAACCTACTGGTTTTGTTTTTTTTCCAGTATGAGGAGGGTTGATACAGCATAAACGTACTGAACATTGAACATTGGTCACTAAATGGACATTGATGAACTGACATTGTGAGATGGAAAACACTGGCGGACTGGGAATCGCTGAAAAACTGGGAGTACGATTCGAACCAACCTGCTTGTGACAGCTGAGTGCAAAGGAAGCTATTTTTGTGACTGATTGTGTTTCTCTGCAGTGATGGAGGGATGAGGTGAAGCCGACAGGTGTACATTGGGATCAAAATGATAGTGAGTGAGTAGAGTTGCGTTTGTGTACTTGTAGCTGCTATGGAAAACAGTAGGTTGTGGTTGCTGTGAGTGACAGGACGTAAACTTGTCTTAACAGGGAACTAAGGTTCCAGCTGTCGGCACTTATCTGAGGTCATCTGACATGGTTAATAGTGGAGACAATAAAACCCCTCCTCCTGAATGTTAATGATTTTACAACATGGTCAAGCCACAATACTATAATCAGCTGCTTAGAGCTAGCCTTGCTGAGCCATGAGGCCAGAGGGGCGGGAGCCTAACTCCTTCTGTAGCGTGAGGCATCTGATGTACAAGTACACCCCCTGGACATGACGCTAGTGTGTCGCGGGAACTTGCCCAGTCCAATTATTGATGCTGAGTGTCAAGCAGGGAGTCCCAGTCTTTGGTATGTCCCGGCCGGGGATTGAACCCAACCTCCCAGTCTCAGGGCGAACACTCTAACCACAAGGCCACTGAACTGAATTGGTCAGAGTTTAGATATTACAATACTAATATAAATTAGTGCAGTTCAATAGTACAGTATTACATGAGAAATAGGTATGCGTGTGCACTCAAATAAGAAGTTGAACAGTTAGAATTCTACTGCAGTCATATAGGTCACGTCGAGGTAAAATAATCAGTCACTATCCATACAGTATCAGAGGGAAATTGGTTTGCAGACTCTATGGAAAAAAGGCAGCTGAGTCTAAGACAGGGGCGCTGCAGATGTTTCTTGATTCCGCTGGGAAAGCGGCGGTGTACCATTTTGCGGAAATGTTGGATCAAAATCCGTCACATAATCACAAAATGGGGTTGTATAGTGATCCGTCCCTGTTATGTCATCAACAATGGAACAGAATAAAATCAGTCAAACTCTACATAGTATTGGATCGGTTAGAGAAGTAATTAGGATAAGTACAGTATATTGAGGCATAGTTTTGTTAAATAACAAGTGATTTGAATAGTATTAGTGTAATGTGTGTCACAGAAGCGGAACTTCAATACAGTTCAGTCAGACAACTCAAGGAGGATGTAATATATATATTTATTGATGTAAGATAATCAATGCAATATATCTGTTATGGTTTGGCGATGTATTGGATCTGTTTTTTTAGGTACTCAGGTCAAGCGCATCAGTCCCGACCATAGGGACTCTGAAACCCCCGTACCTAAACAGTAGATCCAAAACGAAAGCAGAATTGAGTGCAGGTTGTGTGACAGCAGAACACTGATACAACAACAGTAAGCGAGCAAGAAGGAGGATGAATGCAAAACCTTCGGTTAAAAATAGCCGGTATGAGAGATTGGGTGAGCTGTGATTGGCTGAGTGAATCATGTGGATGAGAGCCCGATGCTGCAGTGGTCCAATCAACGGCCAGCGCGCTGACTGAGGTTCCCTGACTGAACTTGCTCTGTGCATGTCTATGACAGGCAAATGCTCATTAGTAAGAGCGATGCAATTTAAATAAGTAAAATAAATAAGGGAAAGACACTGACATCAGGACAAGAAAATAATAGTGATTATGACTACTGTTGTGTGAGTTAAATGTAAAACATACTGTACTAGGATAACCTGTTTACATGGTCAGAATATGATCAAGCCGGAATAAGCTAGGCTTATTAAAAATAGGCTAGGCTTATATTTATGAGTTATACATTGTTCGATTATTCAAAAAGTCCGATAAGGGGCTGTATACCACAGATTAGATAGAACTAAGTTAGGGAAGGGTTTTAGCAGTACATGGACCTCTGTTGATCTGACTACATATGGCCGGTGTGAACATTTTTAAAATAATGGTTGATGCTCTGTAAGCTGTTTTGTGTCATCATAGGGAAATATCCGGGAAAATAATAAAAACAGGGAATAATAGTGGATCACGGTCGTGATGCTCTAATAGGAAGGCAGTAAAATTGAGTCCGTGATGAGGCCTGTGAGTAAGATTCTGATGTGTGGGGGACGCCCCGGAAATAAAGACAAAGTATGGAAATACATGTGTGTTTCCTGTACAAATGTTATGTTTTGATTCAGTTTATGATTAGGTCCAAGAAGGAGGAGGCGAGCAGATGCGTGTTGTGTCATGAGATTGATTTATTGATCCCTCACATGTGTGTAGCATGGTTACTAATGGAATGACTAACCTAATTGTGCATGCGCGTCGAAAGTGTATATATCGCTGTAATTACAGGGAAAAGTATCATTGGATTGTGGAAATCGGATCTGTGAGTATTAAATGCAACATTTTGATGTTCTGAAGAGATTTCCTTGATACTGCTGTATGTTATATTGTAGTTATATTGTCATGGCTGGCTCTTGTTATGAAAAAATTAGGAGCGGAAAGGTGAACAATATGTGTGTATTAAATGATAGGCCTATACAAAGAAACTAAAGCAGTACATAGACATAACAAATGCTGTGTGTACTAAGGAGACGGGATAATGTATTTTAGGAGATGGTCAGAATGTCAGATGGTAGACAGCTGTATCAACAGTCTATAAAGTAACAGCTGACTGGTATATATATATGTGTCCATGTTAAAAGTATTATCATATTCCCGTCATATTACAAAGTGTTGAGTCCACCGTCAACACTCTAGGTAGACTAGATAGAGTAGGGCTTTTAAAAAAATTGGTTTGTAGTATGTTTTTTCCAGCTCCATATGATCCTATGAAGACGACAACATGAATGATGATGATGATGAAGGATGATGATGATGATGATGTGCGATCATGTCTGCTACTATGACACTGAGGGTCCTAAATGAGAGTGCTGTTAGCACTCTGAACTCTGAATCCGGCGATCATGTGCGGTCATGTGCCCCAGGAATGTCACCTGTGGGGTGACAATTTCTGGTCTTTCGGGAAGCCGGGACGTGTGCTGTTCTGTTGAAAATGGCCAATCTGCAAATTCGCAACATGTCTGGGCCCTGCACATTGTGAAAGAACTAAAAAGACTTGGCTTGCTCCTCAAAGTGGGCTGATGGACAATTCTGAATGGACACACTATGGTGCTGAGATGTTTCCTTGGGTCCAATGTCGGCAACGGTTATTGTATGTTTAATTTTGGCGTTGCCTTATTTGTTTGTTGTTATAAAACCATTGTGTCACTGTATATTGATTTATGTTTGTGCCTGAATACCTGTGTATTCTGATGTGTTTTGTTGTATATACTATGTTGTTGATTTTATGTTTTTATCATGTCGTAAGCCATGTGGTGGTCGTTTTCTCTTATGAGATAGGCCGGTGTAGGAATTTTCCCAGAACGTTACGAGATAATGTTGTATGAAAAGGGGTTTTTCGCCTGCCCGTACGATATGAGTGAGTGTTTATTTTGTGTTCCAGGTTTTTGCCTGCATCTGCAATGTACTGATAAAATGGTGTTTATGAGTTTTTAAATGTTTAAAAGTGGGGTAATGTCGTGGAAGTTTAGAGATAAACATTGTAAGAATACTCCAAGTGTTTTATGACGTCACTGCCCATGTGGTGAATGCCTTGTGGCTATTGTTGGGGGTTGTCGTGTGGGAGAAGAGAAGAGCTATAAAAGCTGTCGTTGGTTGTCATTCTGGGAGCTAGACTGGGTTTCCAATACATGAGGAGGTTCATGTAAGTCTCGTCTCCTTACTCGAGTAAATCTCTATACTCTATAACTCCGAATTCTTGTGTTGTCTCATTATTCATTATTATGATTTGTCTTTTGAGCATATGTCCGCAGATTCCAGTACACATGCTGTAAGTCTGTATCAAATGCTATCTAAGTCTACAGAAATGCTATCTAAGGGGGTGGGGTAAGTGCTATGGGCCATGATGGAGTCTGAACATAACAGTTTCACTGTACAGATATTCTTACTGTTAGACAGATGTTAGGTTCTTATATGATCCTAGATGACTGTGTCTAATATGTATGTGATGATGTAACAGCATGTTGTTGTTGTTCTCGCTTACTGTAGATCTCTCTGGATTGAGAGCGTCTGATAAATAATGCCTGCGTTGTAGATTATAGATTGTATAAAGTGGCGTTCTGTAAATCGTAAAGTGCTGTTCGGTACTGAACTACAGGAGAGCTTATTGATTGGTTTCAGGCTGCTGGTTAACCCATTAAGGCCTGACGTCGAAAAATAAATAAAAATATAAATAGTTTCTATATCAGTGGTTCTCAATATTTCATGTCAAGGACCCCAAAGATTATAATGTAATATGATAGATATAGATAGATTATAGATATGTAGATAGATTATAATGTAATATGATAGATATATAGATAGATTATAGATATATAGATAGATTATAATGTAATATGATAGATATATAGATATATAGATAGATTATAATGTAATTAATTAATATGCCGCCGACCCCCATCTGAAAATATGTTGTTCCAGGAGAACTCTCCAGAAGCAAAGATTTGAGTTAAAAACTGAAACTCTGAAAGAATATATATATTACATATTCAAAGATTTGAGGCACATTTTCACGATTCTTCAAAAAATAGCAGGCCTAGTGGCCTAGCGCTATGAGCTTTAAAATTTAAAAAAAAAGTCTTCTAAATCCTGACAATTTTCAGACATTTCTAAATCAGCGGTGCTCAATATTTCCCAGAATTATCTGTAATCGGCCGCCGACCCCCATCTGAAAATATGATTTTCCAGGGACCCCCCCAGAAGGGACCCCCCCAGAAGCAAAGGTTTGATCTAAATGAATATATATTCAAAGATTTGCACCTAATTTTCACGATTCTTCAAAAATAGCAGACCTACAATCTCGTAGCGCGCTGCGCGCCACTCTGCTATTTTCCAATAGCTGCCAGAATGGGTTAAGGAATATAACATGGCTTTAGTATAATTTCTGTATATCAGATAAATGTAGATTCGTATGTTAGACATTGAGGGAAATTAAGATTATCACGATTTTTATACTAAAACGCTGTTCATCAACTAAGCGGTAAAGTGATTGATAAGCTTATCATTCAATTAACTAATAATGCAATAATCGATCATTCACATCCTCCTAATTACAGCAAAAACAACGGGTTACTGTACATAAACGGGTTACTGTACATAATCGTTGGATGAATTAAAAAATACATATTTTTTTAAACATAAGAAATGTCACACATCGCCATGACTGTGTGCACAGTCAGCAGACACACACACACACACACACACACACCCTCGTAAAGAGCTTTCCACAGTGCAGTCAGCTGATAGCTGTATAAATAAATGATTATGATCACTGTAGTGTTTTCGTCGACTAAAACTAAGACGAAAAATGTTTGTCCACTAGCCTTTTTTCCACTGAGGAAAACTAAATGGAAACTAAACTACGATGACTAAAACTAAGACTAAAAATATACTGACGATCTTGTCAACAGATTGAAAATAGACCAAAATGTTAGGAAGGGACTTTAGTGGACAAGAGATCCAGTATTTAAGCAAAAAGCCACGAGAGGTGTCAGGTTACCGGGTATTTTACAATGGCTGGGGGGCGTAGGGTCTGGATCTGCTATTTTTCAATAGTTAAAAGTATAACATAATGCTTAAAACACCAAAAGGGGTTAAAAGTACTTTAGTAACTTTGCAGCAGTGAAAGTCAGGTGACAGTGGCTGCATGGGCTGGGTGTCTCTACAGCGAACACATGCTGACCTTTGACCTTTGGGCTGAAAGATCCAGGTCCAAACTCCAAATGACATAAATTCTGCAACAGGTCGTTAAGAGGAAGCAATCTGATTGGTTGAAACGGCCTTCTAGCCGTTGATCAAACCAGCACCGTTCACAACCTATAATCCAAACAAAGAATTCAGCCGCTCTGTTCTCCCAGAGCGCTAGCAAACTCGGTGGCTAGGCTAGCTAGTTTCTTTGGACATTTGTGGTCGTAGTGACCACATCTGTCATTAAAAATATGTATTTCTTTCAGCGATTTTCTTAGTTTTAAGGGTAACTGTTGTAGAATTGCAATATTACACTCGAGGGTGTGGTTTAACTTCACTTCAGTGATGCTTGCGGAACTCGACTTCGTCTCGTTCCTGAGCGCATCACTGTCGTGGCAATAATCACGTTAAACAACACCCTCTCTGTAATATTGCTTAAGTAACTCACACGCTTAAGTACAGACCTATAGTGCTTTTTTTAAGTGCTTCACATTCTCTCACACGCACGCACGCACACACGCACGGACACACGGCGGTGTGTGACACACACACACAGTCAGGGGTTCAGAGTTCAGAGTTCACTGGGGGAGTTCCACAGGGATCCAACCGGGAACCTCAAAACGTTTTGGAGGCGGGACTAATTTGGCTTTGGCTCTGAAGCACCGACGCAATTATTTGACATTTGTCATGAATCGCGTCCATGTTGAAAATAAATGCATACATTAAAAAAAAAAAAGAAGCAGAAATAGCAGATCTACAAGCTCACAACGCGTCAGAGTACTGTCTGTACATGTAGGCCTACTATGGGTTAAAGAGACCTACTTAATTTGCCAACAGTAACTAGCGGTATGTCACAGCACACTGCCAAGAGCCTCCCATTCTCACACCAGCGTGAGAATGGGTAATCACAACAGGCGTCCTCAATAACGTACACACATTGCTCAGCCAATCAAATCATCGCTATGGGGCGCTCAGCCAATCACATCATCGCTCATGGATACACACAGACACACACAAGGCTGGGCATAGGAGGGACTAGCGCCTCTCAAAAACAAACAAACAAAACAAATGTCTTCTAAATCCTGACAGTTTTTTTCAAAAACCCTCATGTTTCTATATCAGTGGTTCTCACAGGGTTAAACCTCATGTTTCTATATCAGTGGTTCTCACAGGGTTAAACCTCATGTTTCTATATCAGTGGTTCTCACAGGGTTAAACCCTCATGTTTCTATATCAGTGGTTCTCACAGGGTTAAACCTCATGTTTCTATATCAGTGGTTCTCACAGGGTTAAGCCCTCATGTTTCTATATCAGTGGTTCTCACAGGGTTAAACCCTCATGTTTCTATATCAGTGGTTCTCACAGGGTTAAACCTCATGTTTCTATATCAGTGGTTCTCACAGGGTTAAACCTCATGTTTCTATATCAGTGGTTCTCACAGGGTTAAAACCTCATGTTTCTATATCAGTGGTTCTCACAGGGTTAAACCTCATGTTTCTATATCAGTGGTTCTCACAGGGTTAAACCTCATGTTTCTATATCAGTGGTTCTCACAGGGTTAAACCTCATGTTTCTATATCAGTGGTTCTCACAGGGTTAAACCTCATGTTTCTATATCAGTGGTTCTCACAGGGTTAAACCTCATGTTTCTATATCAGTGGATCTCAAACAGTTTCACGTCAAGGACCCCCAGAATTATCTGTATTTGGCCACCGACCCCCATCTGAAAATGTGTTGTTCCAGGGACCCCCCCCACACACACACACACACACACACACACACACACACACACACACACACACACACACACACACACACACACACACACAGTCACACACAGTCACACACAGTCACACACACACCTCAGAAGCAAAGATACGAGTTAAAAACGTTCGCTCTGAAAGGATATATTCAGACATTTCGGCCACATTCTCACCATGTGTGTGGCACCGAGTGCCGTGCTATACGAGCTTGTAGATCTGCTATTTGTAATGTTTGTGTTTTTAGGGACAAGATGACGTACTGTACATGTTCCCTTCATTGCCAACAGCGTTTTTAAAAACAAACAGAAAATAGTTTAAAACCAGTGTCTGACATTTTATGATGAATTCCTGTTCTGTTCTTTAACTATATAGAAGTGTCTATTTGTACGTCTCTAAATGTTTTGATGAATTGAACATGGTGGACCCTCTTGTAAACAAGTGTAATGCTTAATTGGGTAACGTCCACTCACACTTAACAGTCTTTGTATTGAGTTTGTGCTTGAAATGTACTGTAATTCTGCAAACTGTTAATACATATTTCAATCAATCAATCAAAAAACATCTGCTCAGTCTGAACGATTATAAGGAGGGGGGGGGGGGGGTTTACATTAAATTAACCTCTAGTTCTAACACTTTTGTTCAACAATGTAACCGTTTTAAGTCATTCTCATCTTATCTATTATATAGTCCTTTTATTTCTTTAATACTTTCTGTTTTCCAATTGATACATTTGATCTTGATTTGCTGTATTTTAATGTATATATATTGTTGATTTTGTGTTTTTTGGATTTTGGGCTACATTGAAAACGAGGCCCGGCCCCTCAACTTAACCCGGTCTCCATTTGGACTTTCAAGCATCATGTTATGCTTTAGCTATTGAAAAATAGCAGATCTACAAGCTCGTAGTGCGCGTAGTGGCGCACTACGAGCTTGTAGGTCTGCTATTTTTGACAAATCGTGAAAATATATTCTTTCAGAGCGAACGTTTTTTTTAACTCAAATCTTTGCTTCTGGGGTGTGTGTGTGTGTGTGTGTGTGTGGGGGGGGGGGGGGGGGAGGGGGGGTCCCTGGAACAACATGTTTTCAGATGGGGGGGGTCCGCGGCCAAAAACAAATAATTCTGGGGGTCCTTGACGTGAAATAGTGAGAGAACCACTGACGTGGAAACATGAGGGTTTTCCAGAAAACTGGAAACTGGATTTAGAAGACACTTTAGTAGAATCTTTTCACAGGTCTAATTTTCTAAATGGGTTTTAAATAATAGATGAACGGCATATTATAAATAGGCCTAATTATGAACACACACAAAGCAAATAAAATGAAAGCAGATGAAATTAAATGAACATTTAAATGGTGACCATTGAGGAACGGAATGTAATTCCAGCTGGTCTGTCATTCTGGGGCGGGTCCCAGACAGACAGACAGACAGACAGACAGACAGACAGACAGACAGACAGACAGACAGACAGACAGACAGACAGACAGACAGACAGACAGACAGGCAGACAGACAGAGAGAGACACACAGAGAGAGAGAGAGACACAGACAGACAGACAGGCAGGCAGGCAGGCAGGCAGACAGACAGACAGACAGACAGACAGACAGACAGACAGACAGACAGACAGACAGACAGACAGACAGGCAGACAGGCATGAGAATAATGACAGCTGCATGAGCTCTAGATATTTACTTTAAATGAACTATTAATTATCTATTTATTCATACATTAATAATAATAATAATAATAATAATAATGTTGTTGTTGTTGGACGTGCATAAATAGAGCTCTATTAAATTAAATAAAAGCAATACATAAATAAAGCACTATTAAATAAATAATATCAACAGTATCTGTTTTTATGTATTTTTATACTCCAAATGAAAACATTAATAATAATAATGTTGTTGTTGGGACGTGGTAAAGATAAATAAAGCCCCCATAAACATCCATAATAAACAGCACAGTAATGTCACAGTTAGCATCGAGCTAACTACGCTAGCAGGGGGGAGAGAGAGAGAGAGAGAGGAAAAAACACACCGCAGATCTACAAGCTCAGCGCGCGTCGCGCCCGCCACGCCCGCTGAGCTTGTAGATCGTGTGAGTTTCCGTCTCGCGCGAGGCGTCTCTTATCATCAGAGATAATGTAATGGCTGCTCCGCTGCGGAACGGACCGAATAAAACAACACTTTACGACCACAAACACCCACTGTATCAACACGTATTATTAATAATAGTATTAATAATAATATTATACAAGCTGTTATTATGTAGACGAGCTTACCTTATTGTTGTTGTTATTGTAGTTGTTTTAGAGAGAGGAGAGGCGAGGCTGCTCTGCTGCTGCTGAAAGGAGAATGCAGATAGGGGGGGAACATGACGTCATCCCACTCTGGGCGGGGCGGGGCGGGGCTGGCTGCGGCGGCGCAGCAGTGCGTCACGTCCCACGTGACCCAGTCGTCCCCGACAGAGAGAGAGAGACTCCTCCTCCTCCCGAGCTCTGACGGACACGGCCGACAAGAGCCGAAGGAAGGAGGCTCCGTCTAATGAGCAAATTTAGGACTTCCTGTCTGAGAGCTAGCAGATTTAAGACATCCGGTTGCCTTCAGAATAAAATATGGTTATTTAAGTCGTTAATTAAATAATTATTACATTACATTATTAGTATTATTATTACATTACAGTTATTGTAAAGACACACATTATGTTTCTGTGTAAAAATAAGTAATTAAATAACACAAGATCGTCCACCGGAAGTCTTAAATTTGCTTATTAGATCTGCTCACTAGACGCTGCCAAGGAAGGAAATAGGGCACTGTCCTGTGAGCAAATCTAGTGAGCAAATTTAAGATGATCTCTTCAAAATAAGAGTATCCTAGTCTAGAGCAGCGGTTCCCAACGTGGGGTCCGCGGACCCCTAGGGGTACGCGACGCATAGCCAGGGGGTACCCAAGCCCCCTCAAAAAAAAAAAAAGAAAATTTTTTTTTTTTTTTTTTTTTTTTTTTTTTGAGGGGGCTTGTGAATCATGGTGTGTGTGTGTGATATGAAATGTCCAGTACCTCCCCAGTGCCTCCCCAAGTGCCACCCCAGTGTCTTCCCTGCAGTGTCTGCCCAGTGCCTCCCCAGTGTCTGCCCAGTGGCTCCCCAATGTCTCCCCAGTGGCTGCAGTTTCTCCCCAGTGCCTCCCCAGTGCCTTCCCAGTGCCTCCTGCAGTGTCCCCTCAGTGCTTCCCCAGTGCCTCCCCAGTGTCCCCCTGAGTGCCTCCCCAGTGTCCCCCCAGTGCCTCCCCAGTGTCCCCCTGAATGCCTCCCCAGTGCCTCCCCAGTGCCTCCCCAGTGCCTCCCCAGTGTCTCCCCAGTGTCCCCTCAGTGCCTCCCCAGTGTCCCCCTGAGTGCCTCCCCATGCTCCCCAGTGTCTCCCCAGTGCCTCCCCAGTGTCTCCCCAGTGTCTCCCCAGTGCCTTCCCAGTGCCTCCCCAGTGTCCCCCTGAGTGCCTTCCCAGTGCCTCACCGAGTGCCTCCCCAGTGCCTACCCAGTGTCCCCCTGAGTGCCTCCCCATGCTCCCCAGTGTCTCCCCAGTGTCTCCCCAGTGCCTCCCCAGTGCCTTCCCAGTGCCTCCCCATGCTCCCCAGTGTCTCCCCAGTGCCTTGCAGTGCCTCCCCAGTGTCCCCTCAGTGCCTCCCCAGTGTCCCCTCAGTGCCTCCCCAGTGTCCCCTCAGTGCCTCCCCAGTGTCCCCTCAGTGCCTCCCCAGTGTCCCCTGAGTGCCTCCTCAGTGTCCCCCCCGAGTGCCTCCCCAGTGCCTCCCTGAGTGCCTCCCGAGTGTCTCCCCAGTGTCTCCCCAGTGCCTCCCCAGTGCCTGCCCAGTGTCCCCCCAGTGTCTCCAATAGCAATACAAGAGCAATAATACAAATCAATCTTAATTTATTAATCTTATTCATTAATTATTGAATCAAATTAATTAATTAATCAAAATGTTCGACGCAAGAAGGCCCCCCTGCGGCCTGCGCCCAGCACCATGCCAAAGCTTTTTCCTGCAGGAAACACTGCTTGTGGTTGTAAATATATTGTTATCTGTGTTGCGAGGATGAGGGGGTACCTGGAAAAATATCTACCGCAAAAGGGGTACCTGGTCCAAAAAAGGTTGGGAACCCCTGGTCTAGAGTATTGAAAAAAAGTTTAATTTGCACATTAAAACTACATGTAACTGCCAGTGTCAGTTGGTTCTTTTAACTTAAGTCAGGTCTTTACTTTTGAAGTTTGTTATTTTTCTTTGTTTATTTGTGTTGTCTTATTTTGACACTTCCTGTAGACTTAGGATACCTTTATTGTGAAACTTCCTGTTAGAGTGCATATATAGCTGAAGCATGTTGGCTTCACTCACCTCAGAGACACTCAGCCAGAGTGACACAGTGAGACACAGCATGTTGAGGCAGCAGAGCCACTTGGTATGAGACTTGTTTGTTTGCAACTTCATGTTTAACCCAGTTGATTAATAATAATGTAAAGCCGTTTATATTGTTTACAGTGCCTGCTTTTGCTGTGTCCGATGTGCCAAGTATCGTTATCCCAAGATTGTTGGTATGAAGTTCAAGGTGGCATTCGATTCAACCCCTAGCCCCTCGATTAGCGGAGCGAGGTATATGATTTGTTTATGTTTTGTGTTAATTTACTTTAGGTCTAATTATTTGTATTGTGGGTTGATAGTTTGTTTGGTATATCTCTGTTATGGACTTATGGTACATTCTTGGTAATTTATTGGTCTACTCTTGAAATGATTGAGTTGTCGTATCACTGCATTAATTACGTAACTTAACCATTTTATTTATTGTACTATTGAAAGTGATATGTAATGCACAGATTTTATTGTTGTTGAAGACTATGAGAAAATGTCATGATTGTAATAGTATTTATATTCTATTTTTGTAGTTTTCACGGTGTACCAGGGAACATCTTCTGTGCTGAAGACAAATAAACTACACCCGTTGAGACCATCCACTTCTCATTATTTCATAATTCGAGGGCGCTTACACTACAAATTAAGCATTTAAATTATGCTATAAGACACACATTATGTTTCTGTGTAAAAATAAGTAATTAAATGTAATTATAATAATAATAATAAAGTTATCTAAATGGATAAATGCTATTCACTGGAGTGCATGGACTTTATAAAGTGGACACTGGACAAAAGATGCCTCCGCGAGGCAACTATTAGGACATACCCACGCGTTCAGGGAGATGTCCTCTACCACACCCCACTCTCCGCTAAGCGGGAGAGGTGTAAAATTCACAGCAGCAGACTGGTCAACGGTCAAAAAAGTGCCATTTCCAGGAAATATAGTGGCCCTCTCCATAGCATTACATTTATAAAAGAATAAAAGAATACAGACAAGGCTTTAAAAGTTAGAAAAAAATACCTTTTAATTAAACATTCAATCAATCAATTCAATGGAAAGAAAAAGACATACAGTTTGCTTACAGTGTTTCTCATTCACTGTTTCACAGAAGAAGAAAAAATCACTCTGCAAAATAATGATCATCACAATCAGAAATAAAACACTAATTTAAAAGTTTCCAAATCCCTACAATATTTGTTTTTAAACATCATAAATTGTCTTAATGTGGACTGAGAAGCTACTTTAATAGTTTAGTAGTCACAGATTTGATCACTTTGTGATGAATCAGTGCCGGGACCAATGTATTGGGGAACCCTGAGTATATTAATTAAACCACCAAAATGGTACCAAAAAATGAATCACCATTACAATTCAGAGTTTAGAGTTTAGACCACTGCTTGTGTCTCTCTTAGACGTTTGATACAGAATGTCCAGAGATTGATGTTTTTATATCATTTTGTTCCTTAACCCATTCTGACCTGAGATCAGATTCATACGAGGTTTCCGCCGGACACACACTGGTCTGATGAACCCATTCTGACCTGAGATCAGATTCTAAAAATGTCAGTCGCTCTTCGATTAAAAAAAAATAGCAGACCTACAAGCTCGTATCGCGCCACTCGGTGGCGCGATATGAGCTTGTAGATCTGCTATTTTTAAATAGCTAAAGCATGACATGATGCTGACACCAAAATGGGTGCCCGGTCAGAATGGGTTAAAGGAGAATTCCATACTAAAAGGCTTTCTTACCTTTCTTTGTAGTTGTTACGTCCCCACCAAAGAGGTCCAGGTGTTATTTTGTGCAAAAGCTCCTTATTGGCTATTTCCCCTACCATGAGCCCTACATGAATTGCATTGAATTGAATGGGAATTGAATGGGGCTATGGGGGTGTTGTGCTAATTCACTTATTTCCATCGCTCAAAATTATAATTTATTTGTATATATCCTCTCTTCATAATGTAAATAATATCCCAAGCGGCACACTTTACTACTTCTTTCGATGGAAATAAGCGAACTAGCATAACACCCCATAGCCCCATTCAATTCCCATTCAATGCAATGCAATTCATTGAGGGCTTATGGTAGGGAAAATAGCCAATAAGGAGTTTTTGCACAAAAAAACACCTGGACCTCTTTGGTGGGGACGTCACGTCTCACTCTTACGCAACATGGAGGATTGCCTAACAGGCGCTCCCAGGCTGTGGAGCGACGCCATCCGTTCTCATATCAATAAACTTCGTCTTTTGGACAATACTTCGTCCTGGGCGTCGGGCGTTACTAATAGAAAAGACGAAGATACTTCGTCCTGGGCGTTCTAGGTTAATAACTGGCCATTCATTATCAATGGCATTAAATGTTAGGACAATGTTGTGTTTTACACAAACCCTCAAAGCTGGACATCAATGAACAGGCTTTCCAAACGTATAAAGATTAATGTCAGAAACATCCAGCGGTATAAAAGGTAAATGTCTAAAACAGTTAGAGAAATAATCTACCGAAGACAAAATGTCCAAACCTTTTGTGCCATATTTATATAGGTTAAAATTACAAAATATAATCGAGATGAAGAAACTAAATTGTGGTCTTTAATCAGTCATGTTGATATTGTCAGATATTGATTTATTGATTGATTGATACTGATTTAGTATCTATCACTTAGTCATTGTCATCCTGGATTAGAAGGAATGATCATTCAAGTGTCTGTGTGTTAAATCATGTGTCAACTCAAATGGGTTCATGGGGAAAATGTGCATTCATTACTATACAACTAACCACTTCTTCCCTTTCTATGATTCCTCATTATCTTCAGATGTGCAACTAAAGGGTTTCCCCTCTGTATGATTCCTCATTATCTTCAGATGTGTATTTTTGTCCCAAACATTTGCCCCTAACTGCAACTAAAGGTTTCCCCTCTGTATGAGTCCTCATGAGTCTATGGGCTTTCCCCTTTCATGAGTCCTCATGTGGGCTTTTAGATCGCCACTCTGAGCAAAGCATTTACCACAAACTGTACAACTGAAGGGTTTTTCCCCAGTATGAGTCATCATGTGTTTCTTTAGATAACCACTCACAGCAAAGCTTTTACCACACACATGGCAAGTAAAGGGCTTTTCCCCTGTATGGGTCCTCATGTGTGCTTTTAGATCACCACTATGAGCACAACCTTTACCACACACATTACAAGTAAAGGGTTTTTCCCCTGTATGAGTCATCGTGTGAATCCTTAGAGTACCACTACGAGCGAAAACTTTACCACAAACTGTACAACTGAAGGGCTTTTCCCCAGTATGAGTCCTCATGTGTGTTTTCAGGTCACCACTATAAGCACAACCTTTACCACAAACTTTGCAAGTAAAGGGTTTTTCCCCTGTGTGAGTCCGTGTGTGCCTTGTCAGATTTGTCTTCCCATTAAAACATTTTCCACACTCTGTACAACTAAAGTGTTTCTTCCCTGTGTGAGTCCTCATGGAGTGAGTTTGTTTTGGTGATATCCGGCCCTGGGACGGCTTGTTGCTCAAAGACAGGCTTTGTCCTTCCACACGTTGTGTCTTGTGTGATTTCAGTGTGTTTAAAGTTGACCGACCTTCACTGGTCTCCTCCCAGTCATCACTGTCTTCAGTGTCAGATTCAGAACAGTGTGAAGAGAGGAGCAGCTCATCACTAGCTGGTTGTGATCGTACCCAGTACTCTATGTAAGCTTGTGTTTTCATGTGTTCAGTTGAGGTGCCGGCTACAGACTCCGTCTCTCTGTTTACATCATCATCATCTTCACGTTTCACTGCTAGTAATGTCAATGTTGACCCACCAGTCTCCTCTGGTCTTTGAAGTGTCTCCTGCTGTCCCTCTTTAATCTGTGGAGGTTGTGGTTCCTCCTGGACCAGACTGGAGCTCCTCGCTGGTTGTTCAGTGAAAACCTCCTCTTTACACACAGGGAGTTGCAAGACGTCTAGAAAAGAGACAAGAAAACAATTTAATGTTTGAACTTTACATTTAACTTAGTTAGTTAGCGGGGCGGGGATCGTGAGACATTGCCAAAGCATTTTCGGGGGTCCCCGGCCAAAAACGTTGAGAACCCCTGGGCTATGGGATTCTTTCTTCACTGGGTGGGCCCTGGAGGACGAACCCCTGGGCTATGGGACTCTTTCTTCACTGGGCGGGCCCTGGAGGACGAACCCCTGGGCTATGGGACTCTTTCTTCACTGGGCGGGCCCTGGAGGACGAACCCCTGGGCTATGGGACTCTTTCTTCACTGGGCGGGCCCTGGAGGACGAACCCCTGGGCTATGGGACTCTTTCTTCACTGGGCGGGCCCTGGAGGACGAACCCCTGGGCTATGGGACTCTTTCTTCACTGGGCGATCCTTGGAGGAATAGTTGACGGACGGTCCGTCCTTTTAATACTTTTACTGCTGAAGCCGCGATATTGCATTTTTGAGGGTCGCTAACCCCTCCTATATACAGCTTTGAGGGTGCTAGCCCCTCCTATATACAGTTTTGAGGGGAGCTAGCCCCTCCTATATACAGCTTTGAGGGTGCTAACCCCTCCTATATACATCTTTGAGGGGGCTAGCGCCTCCTATATACAGCTTTGAGGGCGCTAGCTTCTCCTATATACAGCTTTGAGGGGTGCTAGCCCCTCCTATATAGAGCGTCGCAGTCCCTCCCCCTTTCAGAACAATGAGTGGCCCAGGAAATGAATCCCAATGCATTTTTCCCATAGGCATTTCTTAAATTATTTATTTAAAGACCTTTTAAGCGTCGTACGAAGCCAACTCTTGTCGTGACAAATCATGACAACACACACAATATTTTGGACCAAACAAATAATTACAAAGAAGAAAAGGTCTTTAAATTAAAAAAATAAGAAATGCCTATGGGAAAAATGCATTGGGATTCATTTCCTGGGCCACTCGTTGTTCTGAAAGGGGGAGGGACTGCGACGCTCTATAAAGTTTTGAGGGGCGCTAGGGCAGTTGTTTTATAGACGGGTAAAAGGGCAGTTGTTTTACAGACGGGTAAAAGGGGCAGTTGTTTTACAGACGGGTAAAAGGGGCAGTTGTTTTACAGACGGGTAAAAGGGGCAGTTGTTTTGCAGGCGGGTAAAAGGGGCAGTTGTTTTACAGACGGGTAAAATGGGCAGTTGTTTTACAGACGGGTAAAAGGGCAGTTGTTTTACAGACGGGTAAAAGGGCAGTTGTTTTACAGACGGGTAAAATGACAGTTGTTTTACAGACGGGTAAAAGGGGCAGTTGTTTTATAGACGGGTAAAAGGGGCAGTTGTTTTACAGACGGGTAAAAGGGCAGTTGTTTTATAGACGGGTAAAAGGGGCAGTTGTTTTATAGACGGGTAAAAGGGGCAGTTGTTTTACAGACGGGTAAAAGGGGCAGTTGTTTTATAGACGGGTAAAAGGGGCAGTTGTTTTATAGACGGGTAAAAGGGGCAGTTGTTTTATAGACGGGTAAAAGGGGCAGTTGTTTTATAGACGGGTAAAAGGGGCAGTTGTTTTACAGACGGGTAAAAGGGGCAGTTGTTTTATAGACGGGTAAAAGGGGCAGTTGTTTTACAGACGGGTAAAATGACAGTTGTTTTACAGACGGGTAAAAGGGGCAGTTGTTTTACAGACGGGTAAAATGACAGTTGTTTTACAGACGGGTAAAAGGGGCAGTTGTTTTATAGACGGGTAAAAGGGGCAGTTGTTTTACAGACGGGTAAAAGGGGCAGTTGTTTTACAGACGGGTAAAAGGGGCAGTTGTTTTACAGACGGGTAAAAGGGCAGTTGTTTTATAGACGGGTAAAAGGGGCAGTTGTTTTACAGACGGGTAAAAGGGCAGTTGTTTTACAGACGGGTAAAATGACAGTTGTTTTACAGACGGGTAAAAGGGCAGTTGTTTTACAGACGGGTAAAATGACAGTTGTTTTACAGACGGGTAAAAGGGGCAGTTGTTTTACAGACGGGTAAAAGGGGCAGTTGTTTTACAGACGGGTAAAAGGGGCAGTTGTTTTATAGACGGGTAAAAGGGGCAGTTGTTTTACAGACGGGTAAAAGGGGCAGTTGTTTTACAGACGGGTAAAAGGGCAGTTGTTTTATAGACGGGTAAAAGGGGCAGTTGTTTTACAGACGGGTAAAAGGGGCAGTTGTTTTATAGACGGGTAAAAGGGGCAGTTGTTTTATAGACGGGTAAAAGGGGCAGTTGTTTTATAGACGGGTAAAAGGGGCAGTTGTTTTATAGACGGGTAAAAGGGGCAGTTGTTTTACAGGTAAAAGGGGCAGTTGTTTTATAGACGGGTAAAAGGGGCAGTTGTTTTATAGACGGGTAAAAGGGGCAGTTGTTTTATAGACGGGTAAAAGGGGCAGTTGTTTTATAGACGGGTAAAAGGGGCAGTTGTTTTACAGACGGGTAAAATGACAGTTGTTTTACAGACGGGTAAAAGGGCAGTTGTTTTACAGACGGGTAAAAGGGGCAGTTGTTTTACAGACGGGTAAAAGGGGCAGTTGTTTTACAGACGGGTAAAAGGGGCAGTTGTTTTACAGACGGGTAAAAGGGCAGTTGTTTTACAGACGGGTAAAATGACAGTTGTTTTACAGACGGGTAAAAGGGCAGTTGTTTTACAGACGGGTAAAATGACAGTTGTTTTACAGACGGGTAAAAGGGCAGTTGTTTTATAGACGGGTAAAAGGGGCAGTTGTTTTACAGACGGGTAAAATGACAGTTGTTTTACAGACGGGTAAAAGGGGCAGTTGTTTTACAGACGGGTAAAAGGGGCAGTTGTTTTACAGACGGGTAAAATGACAGTTGTTTTACAGACGGGTAAAAGGGCAGTTGTTTTACAGACGGGTAAAATGACAGTTGTTTTACAGACGGGTAAAATGACAGTTGTTTTATAGACGGGTAAAAGGGGCAGTTGTTTTACTGTGTGCACGTCCCTGTGAGGGAAATTGAGTATGTTCAGAGTTTAGTAACCCTCAGTGTGTGTGTGTGTGTGTGTGTGTGTGTAACACGTGCACATACCTGCAGCGTCCATAACATGAACATCAACCTCCAGCACTTTGTATCGTTTCTCCAGCAGAGTTTCCAGCGTCTCCATCTCCCTCTGGACGAGGCTGCACATCCACCCCGCGGCCACACTGAGGCGCTCCAACACAAACGCTCTGACGCCATCAGGCTTCTTCCCACAACAACAACCACCACCATCAGCACCACGCTGCTGTTTGTCCAAAACACACAACATTATGTCCTCTCCCACCACTGACGTCATGTGTTCGTGTATCTCCAGCCGCACAGAGTCCATTGGACTCGTTTGAGCTCCTTTAGGAGACATTTACACCAAACAGACTCTCTTCCAAACTATACCGAGATGACGTCAGTGGAACGGACTTAATGTAACATGAACTAATATCATGTGTAAAGCTTGCTGTTGCTACTGTAATACAGAATGTCTATTAAATACACTTATAACTTATATAGAATGTCTATTAAATACACGTATAGCTTATATATATAATGTGTAAAATGTCCTCCATTTGACTCGTTTTATCTTTCTGTTCCTACTGGAATAATAAAGACACAAACTCAGCCTTTTCGTTTGTTTGTTCAACGACGCCTCACTGGCGGTCACGTGATGATGCAAGACAAGACCATACACTTCCGCCGGGTCAAAGTGTTTCACGCATGCGCAATGAAGGATCAGGGCGCTGTTGGCCTTAATGTCTTTCGCCCCCTGGTGGTGGAGGTGTGTAACTCTCACTGGATGATGGATGGATGGACAGACAGACAGACAGACAGACAGACAGACAGACAGACAGACAGACAGACAGACAGACAGACAGACAGACAGACAGACAGACAGACAGGCAGGCAGACAGACAGACAGACAGAGACAGACAGACAGACAGACAGACTATATAATATTTGTCGTTATTGACAATGAAAGGAGAAATTATAGGTCAAATGTCTGCTAAATATGACGTAAATTTAAGCAACTGATCACATAAATGCAGTTGTTCATGAGATTATGTATGTTGATGTATAATGATAAGAGCGCCATTCTTATTATTAAGAATAAGAATAATGAGTCAAAATTAGTAGATGTTCAGAAGCATTGATTGATTGATTGTTTGATTGATTACCCCTGGATTTGCGAGAAGGCACCCACTCTGAGACCCCCAGTTTGACATGCATTAATCTACGGACCCCCATTTAATGCCATTATCTCTGGGACCCCCAATTTATATTGTAAAATCAATGTTCATGTAACTCTGAGAGTGAACACATGGAACCAAATGGACCTGTTTGTGTACACTCTCAAAGTCACAGGCCCTTAAGGGGTCCATTTGGTTCCTGACTATCATTTAGCTGGGGGACCCCCTGGAACTGCCTCAAGGACCCCTGGGGGTCCCCGGAACACACTGCTCTAGACAAAGCAGAGCTACGTAATCCAAACCGTAAATACACAAAAAAAATAAGTTAGGGGTGCCAATCAAATCATCACATTCCGTGCTCACATGCACACACACATACACACACACACACACACACACACACACAAAGCTGTGCATAGGAGGGGCCAGCGCCCTTCAAAAAAATGTCTAAAATGCAGTAACAAAAATGGAAGGAATACCATTCTAAACAAACGCCGTCCATAGTTAAATCCTGTCGCAGTCCTTTTAACATCTCATCATATTTTTGACCGCGGTCGAGATCATGGATTCCACAACGCCACGCCAGACTTCCCGGTCCTTCATTGCCATCCCCAGTTTCCTGCTTACTGACGCAGGTGTCCCCAGCGATGACATGACATGATGCACGAACTTGGACACAGTGGCATGCTACACACTACAGCCCCCACTGTCTGTCCTGTGTCCTAGTGGCATGCTACACTACAGCCCCCCCTGTCTCTGTCCTGTGTCCTAGTGGCATGCTATACACTACAGCCCCCACTGTCTGTCCTGTGTCCTAGTGGCATGCTACACTACAGCCCCCACTGTCTGTCCTGTGTCCAAGTGGCATGCTACACTACAGCCCCCCCTGTCTCTGTCCTGTGTCCTAGTGGCATGCTATACACTACAGCCCCCACTGTCTCTGTCCTGTGTCCTAGTGGCATGCTACACTACAGCCCCCACTGTCTGTCCTGTGTCCTAGTGGCATGCTATACACTACAGCCCAAACTAATCTAAACTAAATAAAACTTCAATGTCATGTTTAGAGGCAAATCAAATCTGCATTTTCATATCCTAAAAATAAATCATTCGCCACTTTGGCCTTTACCCGTGAATGTGTGACTGTCAACTGATCGTATATTCCTCGGAATTATAAGCACTCACAAGACACCTGGAGCTCGAGGTTTGTATTCACCAATCCTTAATCTGGAAGTCTCTAAGGATCTAGAAATAACATTCCCTCTTTCTGTGAGTGCCGTTCTTAGTCGCTGCGTCCTCTGTAAGTTATGCGGTTTTCCGGCAGTGCACTGCTCTGATTGGCTGGCAGCAACGTCATCCCATCGCTGAGGAAGAGGCCTCCATAGTCCTGCTTAAATTGGTCGTCAGATTCCAGAGAGGCCTCTTTCAGAGCCTGGTGTAAAAAAGACCATTTAGGAGCTCATAGCAGAATTTCAGCAGCAGTGACCATATCTCCTCACTTCCATCCATCCATCCACCCTCAACCACTTATCCGGGGGGTAACAGCTCCAGCGGAGAGCCCCGGGGTCTCCTCCCAGTGGAGATATAATCCATCTGGTCCTTGGTCTGCCCCGGGGTCTCCTCCCAGTGGAGATATAATCCATCTGGTCCTTGGTCTGCCCCGGGGTCTCCTCCCAGTGGAGATATAATCCATCTGGTCCTTGGTCTGCCCTGGGGTCTCCTCCCAGTGGGACGTGCCTCGAGGACCTCCCTAGGGAGACGCCCGAGAGGCATCCTAACCAGATGCCCTGAACCACCTCACCTTTCCAGGTGAAGGAGCAGCGGTTCAACTCAGAGTCTCTCTCGTGTGACTGATCGGTCTGAACTCATTCCGGCCGCTTTTGCCCGCGACCTTATTCTTTCGGTCATGACCCCCATCTATAAAGACCCTTCCTCCCAGCGACTCTTCTCCCCGTTCCGTCCTCCCTCTCTCTCTCTCGTCGAGCTCTCCGTAGAGCTCAACACCCTACAAATCTTCCCCAAGTCAGCGAGCTCATCGTGGGTCAAGGACTCATCGTGGGTCAAGGACTCAAGGGTCAAGGGTCAAGCACTCGGCTGAAGTCCCTCCTCGCCTTCCGTTCGTACATCGTTTGTCAGTCGTTCTCGTTCCTTCAGTAAAATCCTTTGTAAATGCTTTCCGGTTTCGATCTGTAGCAGGACCTGGAGGTCCTTCAGGTCCTGTAGCAGGACGTGGCCTCCTCCGGCCAGTTGCCGATGGTCAGCTGGTCGACGAACACGAAGACCACGTGGACCATGACGCAGACCACGTAGACCATGATGACGAGGACGGTCATGCGCGGGTACTTGTCGTGCACGTGGCGCAGGTTGGTGCGCAGGTTCCACAGGCCCAGCGTGAGGTAGGCGGCCAGCGTCACGATGCCCGTCTTGCCGAGCACCACCACCACCGCCTGGCCCTCGTCCGTGGTGAGCGTGACGCGGCCGCCCTTCTCGAAGGTGTAGCTCCGCCGCAGCGCCTCGGCCGTCTCCTCGCTGACGAACACGGCGGGGATGGTGATGCGGACCCAGGCCAGCGCGTCCCAGCTGTACTTCATGCGCAGCAGCACGTTGGAGCGCACGTTGTGCACCACGGCCGCCTCGAAGCCGGCGCGCTGCGCGTTCAGCACCTTGACGTCGAAGTTGCAGCCGCCGGAGCCCCGGATGAGCGCCACGAAGCCCCGCGGCGAGGGCGGCGGGACCACGGGCTCGCAGGCGTCCTCGGGCCACGCCGGGACCAGGGCGCCGCGGAGGCCCTCGCCCGGCGGGATGTAGCCGAAGAGCGCCGTGAGGTCGGCGAAGTCGTCGCGGCTGCGGTTGTCGTAGGAGGTGGCGGCGATGTTGGAGCGGGCGGCCGGCAGGAGGGAGGAGGCGAGCAGGGCGAGGAGGAGGAGGGCGACGCTGGACGACGAAGACGACGGCATCTCGATACCAAACCGAGTCCCGTTAAATCTTTAGTTGGGATGAGGACAGAACGGCGAAATGAAAGATGTCCGCGCGGAGCTCACGCATTTATATGTACCGCCGCCCATTGGACGGAGCGTCTGGGTGACGTCATGGAGTAAGAACCACAGTGATCGCTACGTTGTTTCTCATTCGATGACGTCACTGCAAGGGGGAAAGGTCAAGGTCACCCGGGAATTCAATAAGGTCCCTATAATCATGCGGCAGGTGTTGCTGATTGGCTGTTTGGCGCTAGCCCCTCCTATGTGCAGCTTTGAGGGGCGCTAGCCCCTCCTATGGGGCTGCTAGCCCCTCCTATGGGGCTAGCGCCCCCATAGGAGGGGCTAACCAGGAGGCCGCTTTGGACCAGGAGGCCGCTTTGTGCAAAACAAGTTTTTGGACAGTACACCTACAGATTTTGTCCAAACATCACGCAAATTGGTACTCAGTCTCTCTAGAGCCATTCAACGAAACGGGTCTTTCAGATTTCTCAGACTCCATCCTGATTGGCTAAGATTGGCTTCCAAAGTTCGCAGGATTGCTCAGTTTCAAACAAAATGCTGCAAATCATGAACACATCGTGTGATTTCCGTGAAATTGTGCACCCACATTCCCACTAGGCTGAGGAAGAAATGCCACATGAACATTTTCAACTCAGCCTCATGGTGGCGCTATAACTGGCCAAAAAGTGTTTTTACCTCTAACTGCACGAATCTGTGGATAACTTGCCACCTCCCTAGAGGCCAAGGAAAAACCTTTGCCTGGAATTTTTCACATCTGCTCTTTATAGCGCCACCAGGAGGCCGACATATGTAAAACACATTTTCTAATATTACTCCTTCAGATTTTATCCAAATTTCACGCAAATCAGTACACATGCTCGTCATAGTCATGTGATCAAGACGGGTTTGTTTGATTTCTCATAATCCACCCTCATTGGCTACGATTGGCTTCTAAACTTTTCAGGAGTAGCCCGCTAAGTTTGTACCCGTTTTGTACTAATCGCCACAACTACTCAACGCAGCGGTGGTGAAACTGCATGCATAATATTCCCACTATTCTTTGGAAGAGATGCCACTTGACAGTTTTCAAATCAGCCTCATGGTGGCGCTACAACAGGTCAAGCCGCGTCACACACACACACACACACACACACACACACACACACACACACACACACACACACACACACACGTTTATATTGCTCCTAAACATTTTGCCAAACATCACACACACACTCCTATCCAACTGGTGGAGCCCTGTGCCCAGAAGGGCACTTTTTCTAGTTACAGTATGAAAACAACTCTACCTCCTCTGTGACACAGCAGTGTATAGTATTGACAGTATAACATGTGGAATGCAGCCAGGCTAGCCTGCGCACACATTAACCTGGTCTAATTGTTGCACAGTTATTTAATAAATAATTCAGTGCATTTATATCTGTGTTTGTTACATTTTGTTTTACAAAGTTGGGAAAGTAATGTTTAAGTCAAGCCTTGATGTTGCCTTACACAAAATAATGATTCCAGACTCCACACAGTGAGGCATACAGCTTAATAGGTTATTACGTTTCTTTGTGGGGGGTATCGGATCGGTACTCTGTATCGGCAGATACTGGACCCCCATGTATCCAAATCGCTATCGAATGCCAAAAAGCCGGATCGGTGCATCCCTAGAATTCAGTGATCTAGAGAAAATCTACACTAATGAATATAGAAGGTGCATCATGCGGCTCTGCGATGGCCATTGTCACACCCTTTGATCTTGAAGTCGTGAACGATGAACGAGGCAGTTTGTTTGTTGATACTGGAGGCTTTATTTTATGCCCAAAAGCCTACGTCAAACTGACAAGTGACGAAACACACAAAAGAATAAATCATGATTAACATGAGTACCAAATTAAACACATAACGAAATAAATCATAACATAACAAACAAATGCTCAAAACAAACGCTATTTGCCTCACTGGCTGCCCATAGCTCAAAGGGCATGCGGAAAGGAACCAAACATGAACTTCATAACCAGGACTGCAAAGAAACATAATGAACAAAACGATCAATAAACCTTGTAATGTTTTGCAATGAGGAACTTAAATGTTGACAAATAATTGAATGACATGACACCAAAATAACAAAACGAACCTTTCATTGCGACATGCAGACATGCAGTCCTGCTCTGTAACAAGCGACTGCTCCCGTCTCACACTAAAGTGTCACTGACAGACGGAAGCGCCATGACTGTTCGGTGAGGCGCCTAGTCTACGCCCTATATGCTAACGTAACGGAAATGGGCGTCATAAACTGCACTTGACTCTTGAAGCCTGGTCATTATAACGATAGTAAATAGATAATATAGAAACGTAGTAAATAGATAATATAATGCATAGAAAATAGACAATATAGAAAATATGGCAGCCAAAGCCATATTTGTGAAATGGGGAATCGACGTCATCCACTGACGTCATCCGTTGATGTGGCCAGTATTTAAAACAGAGTGCGGTCATTTTTACTGAGGAAGATCGAGGACCGTCTCATTGGCAAAGGAGCTAAACATCTTCTTTGCAACGTCACACCCAAACGTCCACAGCAGCTTCACCTTCACAGTGAAGGAGCACTAGGTGAGGGCGTACGCTGCGGGCCATCAACCCAATCCTTCACCAGGATCTTCAACCAGTCCCTCACCCAGTCCACTGTCCCACTGTCTGAAATGTCTTCTATATCAGGCGTTCAAGTTCAAGTTCAAGTTCAAGTTCTTGACAACATTTCAGATCTACGGAAAGTAGAATTTGCAAAGGACCAGAAGCCGAGGTACGGAATGAATCTACTGAAGTTTGTAGTGGAAAGGCTGCTTCACATCGAAAATGATGTGATTACACTACGAGAAGAGTTCAACCCAGAAGATAATGACTATGGAGCGCATGAGTATTTCAATAGCGATCGTATTGTGAAACCATACAACAAACATACGTCTACAATCTACAATTTGGGAAATCTAAATTCAAAACATTTTGCCAAAGCTCTAAGACTACCAGGAAGTGTGAGGAAAGTTCTATGACTTGACCCTAAAGGAAAAAATAAAAAGTGCTTCGAAAATTAATATGTCCTTAGAGGAGTACAGGCTGATGTCAAACACCGATAGGCTACTACTCGTAGTCCCAAAAGGACAGACTGGTAATGTTATAACTGTGGATTCCGTGTATGTAACACAGCACGTGTATGATACAAATCTTTTCGATTTCAATAAGAGTTACCGCCTCTCGACCAATTTGTTAAAATGGATTAAAGAAAAAGGATAATGGCACGGTGGCACAGTTGGTAGTGCTGTCGCCTCACAGCTAGAAGGTCCTGGGTTCGATTCCCGCTTGGGGCGCTGTGGGTGCTGGCAGCGTGTTCCCTCCTCCGCGTCATCAGTGCCCATACCCGAAGGCGGGGTTGGCAAAAGGGCCTTTCTGTGTGGAGTTTGCATGTTCTCCCCGTGTCCCCTAGGGTAGGTACCCTCACAAAAAACATGCAGTAATCCTGGTCTCTAAACTGCCTCCCCCTGGCCAGCCAGGGCGCCTGATGGAGGGGAAAGGAACTGGTTGGAATAACGTGTTCCTTCCACACGCTACGTCCAACCAGGGAAACTCCCCCCTGTCAGGTGTAAAGGAGCAACTTGGACACTCAGGCATGCAGGAAGAATGAGTTCAAGTCCGTTGCTCTCCCCTTGTCCCCCATATATGCGGACTAGGTTGGTCTCCCCTTGTCCCCCATATATGGGGACTCGGTTGGTCTCCCCTTGTCCCCCATATATGGGGACTAGGTTGGTCTCCCCTTGTCCCCCATATATGGGGACTAGGTTGCTCTCCCCTTATCCCCCATATATGGGGACTCGGTTGGTCTCCCCTTGTCCCCCATATATGGGGACTAGGTTGGTCTCCCCTTGTCCCCCATATATGGGGACTAGGTTGCTCTCCCCTTATCCCCCATATATGGGGACTAGGTTGGTCTCCCCTTGTCCCCCATATATGGGGACTAGGTTGCTCTCCCCTTGTCCCCCATATATGGGGACTAGGTTGGTGGAGGGTGTGTAGAGCCCAGGGTCACATTAGATGATTGACACAGGGGTGAAAAATGGGTTACAAAATCGTGGGATAAAAAATATATATAAAAAAAAGAAAACGGACATCTTATATGAGAATAAAAATAATTAGTATGGTGTCATGTAGTTGATATAAATAAATGACTATGTAGTAGTAGACCATGTAGTAGTTAAACTAAACGCATTAGTTAAATAAAATAAAAATACAGTACAAAAAATACATACTAATAATATTTACAACAAAATGACAATACCCATTACATTAACCTACAATACAAAAGTAAACATAATCACTCAGGTAACCGGTCAGACACTATACATGTGAGCACAGTTGATCCTCGGTAGAACACATTACTAGTGATCGACCGATATGGTTTTTGGCCGATATATCCGATCACCGATTAGTGGACAATCAAAAAGCCGATAGCCGATATTATGAGCGGATTAATTAAAGTTAAAAAAAAAAATGTTGGTGTAAGAAGCACCAACATCGTTTCAGTAACACTCCCCCCCCCCCCCCCCCTCCATCAATTGCAGCTTTTTTTTTGCTACAGCGCAAACATGTACTGTCCAGAACCGCGCCAAAAAGGCCTCTGCACGGGATCTGGACCGGGCCCATGCCCAGAGTCCATATATGGAGCTGGCCTGTTCTGACCTCACAGCACTCCATATTTGGACCTGACATAAAAGGGAGACAGACATAATATCTGGGTGGGGAATTAATTTACAACTTGCATCGTGCCAAGTAGGTCAGTGCCCAATGGGCTGTAGAGGCCCTACGGGCACCTTTCTAGTTTATCAAAACCGGATTTTCAATGAAAGTGGGGGATCACGACTACATATATGCCCATATATGGAGATCCCTGTTGATGTCACGTAATGTCCGTCTATCCATCCATCCATCTTCAACCGCTTATCCGTAGTCGGGTCGCGGAGCAACAGCTCCACCAGAGTGTTCAAGACTTCTCTCTCCAAAGCAGCATTAGTAACTTCCTCCTGGGGGATCCCCAGGCGTTCCAAGGCCAGTGAGTCGATGTGTTTCCTCCAACTGCGCCTTGGTCTGCCTCGGGCTGACCCACACTTAATGTCCATAGGTGAGAGTAAAAACGAAGATTGCTCGGTAGACGGAGAGCTTTGCCTTCTGGCTCAGCTCTGTTTTCATCACAACAGTGCGGTACAGCGACTGCAATACCGCACCTGCCGCTCTGATATTCCGGCTGATCTCCTTCTCCGTCCTCCCCTCACTCGTGAACAAGACCCCGAGATACTTGAACTCCTGGGGTAATGCCTCATTCCCTACAGATACTTGAACTGCTTAATGTAAGTCGCTCTGGATTAAGAGCGTCTGCTAAATGCCTAAATTGTAATTGTAAGTCCTTCACCTAGGGTAATGCCTCATTCCCTACAGATTAATGTAACTGCTTAATGTAAGTCGCTCTGGATTAAGAGCGTCTGCTAAATGCCTAAATTGTAATTGTAACTCCTTCACCTAGGGTAATGCCTCATTCCCTAAACCCGGACTGCACATTTGGAGACGCTGATCCTCATCCCAGCCGCTGTACGTAGACTCTCCTGCGAAGTGAGAGCTGAAGGTCTTGGACCGATGGTGCCATCAGGACCACATCATCTGCAAACAGCAGTGATGCAACCCCTAGCTCCCCGAGCAGAATACCCTCTCTGCCACTTGGCCTCGAGATCCTGTCCATGAAAATCACAAACAGGATAGGTGACAATGCGCAGCCCTGGCGGAGGCCAACCCCCACTGCAAACTAATCCGACTTACTCCTGAGCACACGGACACAGCTCTGGCTTTAGGTGTACAGAGATTGGATGGACCTCAACAAGGTCTACCCATACTCCCGCAGCAGCTCAAACAGAACCTCCCGGGGGAACCGGTCATATGCCTTTTCAAATCCATGTGATTTTCACAAGTAGGAATGTGAAAAATAAAGTAAAAAAAATAGTCAAAACATATTTCCCTTTTTTTGTGTTTTTGTAATGGCTTGTTCTAAAACATGTTTCCCAAATGGGAGAGGAGAGATACATGTGACACTCCTGTTCTACGTGTCAGCACCACTTCGACACATCATGCATGCCTTGTTGTGGTTTGAGGGTGGTTCCAGGGTGTGGAGTGTTGGGTATCTTAGCAATTCCGAATGCGCTGTCCCATTGGTCATGTGCTCGCGTCATGAACCGATCCAGACCCCTGCAGGTCTGTAAATATTCCCTGACCCGACATTAGAATACGTAACGATGTCCGTCCCGTATCCGTTAATTGCAAGATTCGTGACAGGCTGCAGGCAGTTGAGAGTTGGGACGATAGCACTGCTCCTTCAGTGTCGTTGTTGCTGAAGATTCAGGCGCAGTGTCTTGCAGAACCCTTCCTGATACCGGTTGGACCTCCGCTTGCTGTTTGACCGCTAGCTCACACTGTGTGCTGAGACGAGGAAGTAAGTCTAAGATGCACAGCTCATCCAGGCGACAGTCCTTTTCCCCATCTTCTTCACATTCCGCTCCTCCACAAAGGAGGATATGATGATCTCCCAGCATGCAACAGCACATCCCATGTCTCCCAGATGGGTGTTTCCCCTTGGGCTCAAGCTTCTTCCAGGAGAATGTCTCTGGATTGAACTTCCACAAATCCTCGAAGACGTCCCACGAATTCCATCTGCAACCACCAAATATGTAGAGTTCTCCATTGTAGGCAAAGGCTGAATGTTTTGTGCGTCCTTCTGGAAGAAGCTGTGTAGAAGACTGTGAGAGATAGGGGCACGGTGGCACAGTTGGTAGTGCTGTCGCCTCACAGCTAGAAGGTCCTGGGTTCGATTCCCGCTCGGGGCGCTGTGGGTGCTGGCGGCGTGTTTCCTCCTCCGCGTCATCAGTGCCCATACCCGAAGGCGGGGTTGGCGAAAGGGCCTTTCTGTGTGGAGTTTGCATGTTCTCCCCGTGTCCCCTAGGGTAGATACCCTCACAAAAACATGCAGTAATCCTGGTCTCTAAACTGCCTCCCCCTGGCCAGCCGGGGCGCCTGATGGAGGGGAAAGGAACTGGTTGGAATAACGTGTTCCTTCCACGCGCTACGTCCAACCAGGGAAACTCCCCCCTGTCAGGTGTAAAGGAGCAACTTGGACACTCAAGCATGAAGGAAGCATGAGTTAAGTCCGTTGCTCTCCCCAGGTTGGCGGAGGATGTGTAGAGCCCAGGATCACATTAGATGATTGACACAGGGGTGAAAAATGGGTTACAAAATCGTGGGATAAAAAATATATAGGTTAGAAGACTGTGAGAGATCTTCTGGAGGGAGCTGTGTAGAAGACTGTGGGAGATCTTCTGGACGAAGCTGTGTAGAAGACTGTGAGAGATCTTCTGGAGGGAGCTGTGTAGAAGACTGTGGGAGATCTTCTGGACGAAGCTGTGTAGAAGACTGTGGGAGATCTTCTGGAGGGAGCTGTGTAGAAGACTGTGGGAGATCTTCTGGACGAAGCTGTGTAGAAGACTGTGAGAGATCTTCTGGAGGGAGCTGTGTAGAAGACTGTGAGAGTTCTTCTGGAGGGAGCTGTGTAGAAGACTGTGGGAGATCTTCTGGACGAAGCTGTGTAGAAGACTGTGGGAGATCTTCTGGAGGGAGCTGTGTAGAAGACTGTGGGAGATCTTCTGGACGAAGCTGTGTAGAAGACTGTGGGAGATCTTCTGGACGAAGCTGTGTAGAAGACTGTGAGAGATCTTCTGGAGGGAGCTGTGTAGAAGACTGTGGGAGATCTTCTGGACGAAGCTGTGTAGAAGACTGTGGGAGATCTTCTGGAGGGAGCTGTGTAGAAGACTGTGGGAGATCTTCTGGACGAAGCTGTGTAGAAGACTGTGGGAGATCTTCTGGACGAAGCTGTGTAGAAGACTGTGAGAGATCTTCTGGAGGGAGCTGTGTAGAAGACTGTGGGAGATCTTCTGGACGAAGCTGTGTAGAAGACTGTGGGAGATCTTCTGGAGGGAGCTGTGTAGAAGACTGTGGGAGATCTTCTGGACGAAGCTGTGTAGAAGACTGTGGGAGATCTTCTGGAGGGAGCTGTGTAGAAGACTGTGGGAGATCTTCTGGACGAAGCTGTGTAGAAGACTGTGAGAGATCTTCTGGAGGGAGCTGTGTAGAAGACTGTGAGAGTTATTCTGGACGAATCCAGCAGTCAGACTCTGTGTCAAACACTCTGATGTCATTGTACATTTCGCCCTGACATTTGTAATCTTTTGGTTCTTCATAGTTTACATATTTGCCAGGCTTAAGGCTGTCTTTTTTGTATTTCTTAAGAAACATCTCATACCATTCTAGACTGTTGAGTTCAAGTTTGTCCTTCTCCTCCTCCTCCTCCTCCTCCTCCTCCTCATCAACCCCCCCCTCCTCCTCCTCCTCCTCCTCATCCTCATCCTCGTTAAAACTCTCATCGACGTCCGCACTCCGATATCCCCCAAATACAAACATCTTTGTCCCAATGATGGTGGCAGTGTGATATTGTGAAGTTGGTGGATTAAAAAATCCTCTGGTGGAAACTACAGACCAGTCCTTGTTGGTCGTGTTGAACTTATAGATCCTAGAGGATAGGTGGCCAAATATGCTATTTGTCCATTTGATGAGCGTTCCATAAATATACATGGTGCCCATCGAGACGCATGCTGAATGACCTTCCATTTCGTCTGGAGCATTCCCATGAGCCAAAGTCATGGACCATGTGAGTTCATCAACATCAAAGGCATGCATGAACTGTCTTGTCAAAGTCATTTGTGTATGTGAATCCTCCCCAGAGGTATATTGTCCTGTCTATAAGCACAGCTGTGTGGTGGATGCGATTGGAGGGAGCGTTGCTCTTCACTTTTCCTAATGACCATGTCCACTCGTCCAAAGACTTGTCTTTGATTTCCAGGACATGCACATCCATCGGTCCCATCTCCACATGTCTTCCCTTTTGCTTTTCCTTATCCTGATGACTTCCTCCAAAGAGGAACACCTTGCACCCCGTTGTCACGGCTGCACCGAAGGAGAACCTCTTCACGTCTCCATCCCAATGTTGCACCCAGTGCAGCATCGTGAGCACCACCTTGGATCAAAATGGAATCCCTCGATTTCTTCCCGTTTCCCACGGTCTTGTTGTAGAAAAGATCTTTCTGGATTCTTTGCTTATTAGAGGTGGGGGGGAACTCGCTGTGCAAGAACTACTCTACTCCAATCTTGAGATTATGACCAAACTAGTTTGACGGACTGAGTTTTCCTTTTTTGTGATGTCACGAAAATCTCCACCAAATCCGGTGTTGTGATGTCACGTGAATTTTGACCAATCCAGTGTTGTGATGTGAATCTTCACCAATCCGGTGTTGTGATGTCATGTGGAGCTTTCGGGTGTGGTTGGCCAATCAGGCCTGTATGATAAAGGGGTGTCTGGGTACTCCAGTTGATTCTGTGTCCAAAATCACACTTGTGTGAAGTGAGGGGCACAGCGAGGGCAGTATTTATATCAACCAGATGACATCTTACGTTGTCATTTACTGCCCTAAACAAACATTAAAGTCCATAGACTTGGCTGGCGACCGGTTACTTTTCATTAGGCTCTAAGCAAACCTTTTAAAAGGAAAGCCTGGGGGGGGCTAGCGGCTACCACCTCTCAGGGGGGAGGGGCTAGCGGATAGCGCCTCTCAGGGGGGGAGGGGCTAGCGGATAGCGCCTCTCAGGGGGGGAGGGGCTAGCGCAGGATTCCCCAATTAATTTTCCTCATGGCCCGCGGGCCGCTAATTGGGGAACCCTGGGCTTACGCCTCTCAGGGGGGAGGGGGGGGGGGGGTAGTGGCTAGCGCCTCTCAGGGGGGAGGGGCTAGTGGCTAGCGATTCTCAGAAAAGGCAGCCCCTCAGTTCACACAATAATAAACACTAAGCTGATTTGCTATGACGTAAAATTCTCCTTTCATCGTCGATGGGAATTTAATCTTTTAACGAAGGAGGAGGTGACAACCTCAGTACCTCTACCTCCACACCAGTAGATCCCATGATCCTTTGTGGCCAGATGTAATTTCCTGGGGTCTAGTAAGATTATAGTAAACTACAACTGCACTCTGTCGAGTGCCTACTTGGGTTCTGAAATAAAATGGCCCATTTGGATACCACCTAAGATCCAGTTAGAAACCCACGTAAGCCCATATGGGCTAACACGGGTGGGCCCTTTGTGTAAACTGGGTGCACGGCCCACTTGGAACCCATGCCCATAGCCCATGTCAAAACCCAATTGGGCCCAGATGGACATGTTAGCTGGGTATTGCACACACATTAATTTACTGCAGCAGTGCCTACAGGCCTAAAGCACAAAATAATCTCTTAACGTGCATGCACGTTTGTTTTGTAGTATTTTAATATTACGTCATTTTCCATCAGGCACAAATTTAGCTGCCTACTAGGCCTACTCCACGTGCATTTGTTTTGCCGGCATGGGGTCCTAATCCTCCACGTTCCAAAAGAATAACACGGAGTGGACTAAATGCAACTATAGTATAATTATATATATATATATATATATATATATATATATATATATATATATATATATATGAGGAAGGAATAAAGGTTTTGCGTGGGAGTTAATGAAGTTCAGCTTAATCCTGCTGACGACGACTCACTGGATATATCTAATGAAAAGTGAGAAAGTGTTGGAAAACGGAAGGATCGCTACCATGGATGGATATTATTATTTATTTATGCAGTGCAGTCACATATCTATCAACGTTCGGGACAGTGGTGAGTGGCATTGTTTGTCTTATTAACGACACAACACACACATGCACAACCGTACACACTTCTAATAACGTTAGCTTTAGTTATATTGGCAGTAGGTTTCTCTTACTTGGCTTCATGCGCCGTCTTCAAGTCGCATGTCTTGCATTGAGCCTTCCTGCGTTTTCCATCAGAATGGAACGTTTTAAAAGTGAACTGGATCACTTTTGGTGGAACTGCAGAACTTGCAGAAGCAGGCTCGGGAGCAGTCGCCATTGCTAGCTAGCCTAGTCATAGCTTTGATTGATTGATTGATTGGAATATTTATTAACAGTTTGCAGAATTACAGTAGCCTACATTTCAAGCACAAACTCAATACAAAGACTGTTAACTGAGTGGACGACCCAATTAAGCATTACACTTGTTTACAACAGGGTCCACCATGTTCAATTCATCAAAACATTTAGAGACGTACAAATATAGACACTTCTATATATAGTTAAAGAACAGAACAGGAATTCATCATAATGGAGGTAAAAAGGGAAAAGAAAGATATATACAGTGATGGAAAAGGGGCGGTGGGGGGGGGATTCAGATTTTACGGGGGCCAGTTTCGAAATGGAGCCGTCCGTAGGTGCCCTTTGAGAGCGGTTTTGAAGGAGTCAATGGATTCTCATGTCTTAATGACTGTTGGTAGGGCGTTCCACATTTTGGTGGCATTGGAGCGAAAATAATTTAGTCCCTTGTTTGTGCCGAATCTGGGTTGTACATGGTGCTTGCGTGCTCTCTCGCTTACATGCCTGTCTCCAATCAATCAAACCAATAAAAGTGTAAACCTATAGATTGGCGTTCGCTCTGGTGTGGGGCGTAAGGGACGTTCACGACCGCCCTGCCTGGTCATATTGGAATGATATCCGCATCGGAAAAAAACAACATAATGCTACAAGTTGTCCGAGTTAGCTTGTCTCGAATCGAGTCGAGTCTGGAGTCATTGTCTTCCAAGTCAAATCGAGTCAAGTTTTTACCATAGACTGTAAAAAATATGGACAAAGCGTTCCCCGGGTCTAACATGAACGTAAAATGAAGCCTGTAATAATATGGTAATTCCTGATGTAAGTCGCCATCTTTCTAGATCCGTTTTGGACCAGCTGGCCATTGGCTGGCTCCGTTTTGGACCAGCTGGCCATTGGCTGCCCAGACAACGAGGCGGGACTTCCCCCCTTCTTCTCAGTTGGTTTTTATTTTGACTCGAGTGGGAGGGGAATCCCGATCATAGACTGTAACGGTAGCCACGCCCCTCAGAACATACGCAATGTTTTTTTTTCTTTATGGTCATTTTTTTAATTAATGGGACCATAATTTTCCAAAAAGAATATTATGACATTAGAAATGAGACTTTAAACTAGTGACTGGAAGAAGAAAGTATTCATGACCATGTTTATTAAGGTAATACAGTCTAGGTGAAGTTGGGCCAAAATACATGGGCCTCTATGGAGCTATGGGGCTTTTTGGGTCCAGTCCAGCGCCACAACAGGCCATTATATGAACTACCGATTTAAAATGAGGCTTCACGAAATATCTGGCTGACTGCCCCCCTGGTTTTTACCCTTAAGTCCAAGTCGAGTTGCAAGTCGTCAAATCACTGACTCGAGTCGGACTCGACCCGGTGCTCAGGAGGATGGACCCGGTGCTCAGGAGGATGGACCCGGTGCCCAGGAGGTGGGCTGTATGGACCCGGTGCCCAGGAGGTGGGCTGTATGGACCCGGTGCCCAGGAGGTGGGCTGTATGGACCCGGTGCTCAGGAGGTGGGCTGTATGGACCCGGTGCCCAGGAGGTGGGCTGTATGGATCCGGTGCTCAGGAGGTGGGCTGTATGGACCCGGTGCTCAGGAGGTGGGCTGTATGGACCCGGTGCTCAGGAGGTGGGCTGTATGGACCCGGTGCTCAGGAGGTGGGCTGTATGGACCCGGTGCCCAGGAGGTGGGCTGTATGGACCCGGTGCTCAGGAGGTGGGCTGTATGGACCCGGTGCCCAGGAGGTGGGCTGTATGGACCCGGTGCTCAGGAGGTGGGCTGTATGGACCCGGTGCTCAGGAGGTGGGCTGTATGGACCCGGTGCTCAGGAGGTGGGCTGTATGGACCCGGTGCTCAGGAGGTGGGCTGTATGGACCCGGTGCCCAGGAGGTGGGCTGTATGGACCCGGTGCCCAGGAGGTGGGCTGTATGGACCCGGTGCTCAGGAGGTGGGCTGTATGGACCCGGTGCTCAGGAGGTGGGCTGTATGGACCCGGTGCCCAGGAGGTGGGCTGTATGGACCCGGTGCTCAGGAGGTGGGCTGTATGGACCCGGTGCTCAGGAGGTGGGCTGTATGGACCCGGTGCTCAGGAGGTGGGCTGTATGGACCCGGTGCTCAGGAGGTGGGCTGTATGGACCCGGTGCTCAGGAGGTGGGCTGTATGGACCCGGTGCCCAGGAGGTGGGCTGTATGGACCCGGTGCCCAGGAGGTGGGCTGTATGGACCCGGTGCTCATAATGAGTGGACTCAGAGCGGCTCAAATTAGCGCGCCTGGAGCCCAGGAGGTCAGGGGCTTTTTCCCCTGTCCCATGCGTGGAATTTCGCCGATTTTTCGCCACACTTGGGCCATCCCGTATGTGATACGCCAATTTCTTGTCACATAGTTGACACTGTACACCACTTGTTCTTTGTTCTCCTTGCATATTCAAAAATGCAACCACACTTTAGATTTATTTTGTGGCGGCATGACTGCAGGCTGCTGTGTGTGTGTGTGTTGACTTCCTTGTTGTTACCACGAGTAGTGAGGGGGAGAGGGGAGGAGGCGTTGCGGTGCTGCGAGGCGCGAGCATGGCTCGCGGACCAAATGGGCCGTCTCGCAGACCAAAAGCGTCCGCTTTTTTTAAAATGAATATTCGATTCAAAATTTAAAAATCGATTCCCGTGCGTATCGATTGAACATCGATTAATCGATTTTTTGGGGTCAGCCCTACTGTGTATATATGGTGTTCTGTGTGAAGTGGGCATGAGGGAAATCATGATGAGCTGCTTTCCTCTTTCTGATTGGTTTTTTTTTGGAAGATGGCCTTACTGCCCCGCCCCTTTTGCTCGAACCTAAGTTAGACATGTAGTCGAGGGTGTGTAGTTTTCCCTTTGAAACGTACCCGTTGCACTAGCAACTCAACACCACAAGATGGCAGCAGTCTACATTCTACAAATGTGGTTTCAAACACTTTTCACCTCAAGGTCCATTTATTTATGTATTCATCACCTGAGCCACAGAACCACCGTTTGATGACATTTAGCCTCTCAGACCCATCTGAGCCACGGAACCACCGTTTGATGACATTTAGCCTCTCAGACCCATTTGAGCCACGGAACCACCATCTGATGACATTTAGCCTCTCAGACCCATCTGAGCCACGGAACCACCATTTGATGACATTTAGCCTCTCAGACCCATCTGAGCCACGGAACCACCATTTGATGACATTTAGCCTCTCAGACCCATTTGAGCCACGGAACCACCATCTGATGACATTTAGCCTCTCAGACCCATTTCAGCCACAGACCACCATTTGATGACATTTAGCCTCTCAGACCCATTTGAGCCACGGAACCACCATTTGATGACATTTAGCCTCTCAGACCCATTTCAGCCACGGACCACCGTTTGATGACATTTAGCTTCTCAGTCTCAGATTGTTGTTCACACACACACACACACACACACACACACACACACACACCAGTGTTTTCGTCGACTAAAACGAAGACGAAAAATGTTCGTCACTGATGAAAACTAAATGGAAACTAAGCTATGATGACTAAAACTAAGACAAAATATAGGCTACTGACAATTTCGTCAACAAATAAAAACTAGACTAAAATGTTAGGAAGGGACTAGTGGACAAGAGATCCAGTATAAGTCATTTTACACTTGGTTGAGTGCTGAAAATAGCCGATCTACAAGCTCACAACGCGTCGCACTGTGACGCGTTGTGAACTTGTAGATCGGCTATTTTCAGCAAGTGTAAAATCAGTCATTGCGACGGCACCAAGGCCTGCCTTGATACCATGACGTTGATGAAATCTACAGTTGATTTAGTCGACTAAAATGTGTTTCGGCATCAAGGCCCGCCAAAACACATTTTAGTCGACTAAATCAACTGTAGATTTCATCAACTAAAATCGTATTACATTTAGTCGACTAAAAATAGACTAACAATAAAACATTCCAGGTGACTAAAATGTGACTGAAACTATTCACGAGACTATGACTAAAACTAAAATCAAAATTTGCTGACACACGCACGCACGCACACACACACACACACACACACACACACACACACACACACACACACACTGACACTACTGACACGTACTTTCCACTAAAAGTGGTGATGACAGTGTCAACATGAACACATGTGAGGTGTTGAAGGTTAATCATGTTGTTATGACAAATACACCATCCTTTATTCATACAGTCCAACATTCAATACGTTCTGAGAAAGCAGGTGAAAGTAGGTGAACATTGAGAGAAAATGGGTATAAATTCCACTGTAGACTGCATGTTATGAGTTCTTTTCTGTCAAGAATCCTCTGTAGTTAATTCACTTAATATTAATACTTAACAATCACCGGCACAGAATTTCTTGCCAGGAAAGTAGTTCATAAAATGTCTACGGTGGATTTTTATGAAACAAGAGCTCGGCAGATTGAAAGAGGATAATTCAAGCTTTCCCTACAGCTGCAATGTTGGTGAGTTTAACGTTGTTCGATACAAGCAGATCGCAAAAGCAACAATGGATGGTATTAATTATAACTCTAGATTCATCCCATTGTGAAAAAAGGAAATCTAGGGTTGAAAATTGCTGATCTCTCCCAACGGTAACTTCAATACAGCATGTAATTGTGGACAGACTCTTATCCAACGACAACACTAGCTATCTAGCTATAGGCTATATCTCATATTGTGTTTATAGCAGACTCACTCAAACATACACTTGCAGTTTGCTTTGGCAACTCCAAAACAAACTCCACATGTGATGTCCCAACATTGTATTTACCTGCCATAGTGTCGACCCCTTACCCCTGTGTGGGATCGCTGGTTAGACTGGCATAGTGTCAACCCATTACCCCTGTGTGGGATCGCTGGTTAGACTGGCATAGTGTCGACCCCTTACCCCTGTGTGGGATCGCTGGTTAGACTGGCATAGTGTCGACCCCTTACCCCTGTGTGGGATCGCTGGTTAGCTGGCATAGTGTCGACCCCTTACCCCTGTGTGGGATCACTGGTTAGACTGGCATAGTGTCGACCCCTTACCCCTGTGTGGGATCGCTGGTTAGACTGGCATAGTGTCAACCCCTTACCCCTGTGTGGGATCGCTGGTTAGACTGGCATAGTGTCGACCCCTTACCCCTGTGTGGGATCGCTGGTTAGACTGGCATAGTGTCGACCCCTTACCCCTGTGTGGGATCGCTGGTTAGACTGGCATAGTGTCGACCCCTTACCCCTGTGTGGGATCACTGGTTAGACTGGCATAGTGTTGACCCCTTACCCCTGTGTGGGATCGCTGGTTAGACTGGCATAGTGTCAACCCCTTACCCCTGTGTGGGATCACTGGTTAGACTGGCATAGTGTCGACCCCTTACCCCTGTGTGCGATCGCTGGTTAGACTGGCATAGTGTCAACCCCTTCAGCCTGGTGGAGACAATAAAGCATACTCTCTCCCCATGCCTTCGGCCTGGTGGAGACAATAAAACATACTCTCTCCCCATGCCTTCAGCCTGGTGGAGACAATAAAACATACTCTCTCCCCATGCCTTCGGCCTGGTGGAGACAATAAAACATACTCTCTCCTCATGCCTTCAGCCTGGTGGAGACAACACATATTCTCTCCCCATGCCTTCATGGTGGAGACAATAAAACATACTCTCTCCCCATGCCTTCGGCCTGGTGGAGACAATAAAACATACTCTCTCCCCATGCCTTCGGCCTGGTGGAGACAATAAAACATACTCTCTCTCTCCATGCCTTCGGCCTGGTGGAGACAATAAAACATACTCTCTCCCCATGCCTTCGGCCTGGTGGAGACAATAAAACATATTCTCTCCCCATGCCTTCATGGTGGAGACAACAAAACATACTCTCTCCCCATGCCTTCGGCCTGGTGGAGACAATAAAACATACTCTCTCCCCATGCCTTCGGCCTGGTGGAGACAATAAAACATACTCTCTCCCCATACCTTCGGCCTGGTGGAGACAATAAAACATACTCTCTCCCCATGCCTTCGGCCTGGTGGAGACAATAAAACATACTCTCTCCCCATACCTTCGGCCTGGTGGAGACAATAAAACATACTCTCTCCCCATGCCTTCGGCCTGGTGGAGACAATAAAACATACTCTCTCCCCATACCTTCGGCCTGGTGGAGACAATAAAACATACTCTCTCCCCATGCCTTCGGCCTGGTGGAGACAATAAAACATATTCTCTTCCCATGCCTTCGGCCTGGTGGAGACAATAAAACATATTCTCTTCCCATGCCTTCGGCCTGGTGGAGACAATAAAGCAGATCTCAGAGCAGGCAGATGGTGGTAAGGTAGGGTAGGTTGCCAGGTTCTCTCAGAGCAGGCAGATGCTCTAAGGTAGGGTAGGTTGCCAGGTTCTCTCAGAGCAGGCAGATCAGACTCTTTCCCTCTCCGATCTCGTCCTGGACCTTGTCGCTGGAAGTGGCGATCTCGGCCTGAAGAAGCAGAAAAAATATATATTTTATGTTATTGTTTTGATACAGTTTGTTTGTCCATAAACAAACTTTAAACCTTCTACTTGAATTTTTTTTATTTCAACCTTACTACTACTTTGTACTACTAGGACTAAGACTAAAAAATATGTTAAAAAAAATAAAAAAAATAAAGTTTGATGAAAGTTTGATATAATTATATAATAATTATATACTAATATAATAAATTAATAATTTACATTTGGGGGATATCTCTTTCACAATAATGAATAAAACATGTTCTAGACATTCTAATGATCACAAAAAAACATATATTACAATAATTTTACTTACTTTTATTAGGCTTAAAGGTCAAAAGTCATAGGTTAAAAAATGTTCAAAATTGCACAGAGTCCAGAAACTTTTTAATTTGTGTGAATTTCAGCCTCTGTGGGGGGTATTTATATGCAAATATCATGATCAATGGCATTGAAATGGCATTGCCATGAACATCACTGATGACGTTTAGGTGTAAAAAGAACAGGAAAAAATAATAATAATTTAGTAATTCATTAAAATATAACTTGTTGCTATAAAGCAACGCTGGGTCTTAGAGGGTTAACCCATTCTGAACGGGCACCCATTTTGGTGTCGGCATCATGTTATGCTTTAGCTATTGAAAAATAGCAGATCTACAAGCTCATATCGCGCCACCGAGTGGCGCGATACGAGCTTGTAGGTCTGCTATTTTTGAAAAATCGAAGACACTTTTAGAATCTGATCTCAGGTCAGAATGGGTTAATAATGAAACTGTCAGGATGTAATAGACATTTTTAGAATCTGATCTCAGGTCAGAATGGGTTAATAATTAAACTGTCAGGATGTAATAGACATTTTTAGAATCTGATCTCAGGTCAGAATGGGTTAAGAAACCGACCGACCGACCGCCCCGTTCCATACCTGCGCTGAGAAGACTGCGCAGACGAAGGTGAGCGCGGCGCAGCCGGCTGCAGCGTAGAAGGCCCAGCCCATGGAGCACAGCCCTGCGCGGTACGGAGCCGCGTCCGTACCACAGTACAGCCGTACGCGGTCCGAACCCCAGCCCGCCGGATACAGAACCAGACCCACGATGAGGAACAGACCTGTGGAGGCAATACGGAGGCATTTAGCAGGGGGTCCCAGGGGGTCCCAAGGGGTCCCGAGGGGTCCCGAGGGGTCCCTGAGGGGTCCCTGAGGGTCCCGAGGGGTCCCAGGGGGTCCCTGAGGGGTCCCTGAGGGTCCCAGGGGGTCCCTGAGGGGTCCCTGAGGGTCCCAGGGGGGTCCCTGAGGGTCCCAGGGGGTCCCTGAGGGGTCCCTGAGGGTCCCTGAGGGTCCCGAGGGGTCCCAGGGGGTCCCTGAGGGGTCCCTGAGGGTCCCAGGGGGTCCCTGAGGGGTCCCTGAGGGGTCCCTGAGGGTCCCAGGGGGTCCCAGGGGGTCCCGAGGGGTCCCAGGGGGTCCCTGAGGGTCCCAGGGGGTCCCTGAGGGTCCCAGGGGGTCTACGGACCCCCATTTAATGGCTGTCTTTTCTTTTTTTTTACATACTAGGTCGACTAGTCAACTATAAGTCAGACAGACAGACAGACAGACAGACAGACAGACAGACAGACAGACAGACAGACAGCTCTGTGACAGTGGAAGTAGGTCACGAGTCGAACAGGAAATGACCTCGTATGGCGGTCTCTCTCTCTCTTCTACACAGACACAGGACGCTGTTCCTGGGGGGGGATTCCCCGTGTGTGTGTGTGTGTGTGTGTGTGTGTGTGTGTGTGTGTGTGTGTGTGTGTGTGTGTGTGTGTGTGTGTGAGTGTGTGGACCTCATGGCTACCTCTTCCTGTTGTTGTATACCTTGTTACACACACACACACACACACACACACACACACACACACACACACACACACACACACACACACACACACACACACACACACACACACCAGGTTTGTGTGTGTGTTGTGTATTATCTTATTATCTTATTATGTAAATATTATCATGCTTTAGTTTTGGGTCTTAGAGGCTAAATGTCATCGTGGTGAAAAGGGGTTGAAACCACAAATTAAATGTAATAAAAACCAAAAAGCATAATTCCAGAACCCTCCCTTCTTTCTTTGGCTCTTAAACCCTCCCCCCCCTCCCCTCCCCCTCTCCTCCCCCTCCCCCCCCCCTCTCCTCCCACTCCCCCCCCCCTCCCCCCCTCTCCTCCCCCCCCCCACCCTCTCCTCCCCCTCCCCCCCTCTCCTCCCCCCCCCCACCCTCTCCTCCCCCTCCCCCCTCTCCTCCCCCTCTCCTCCCACCCTCCCCCTCTCCTCCCCCCCCCCCTCTCCTCCCACTCCCCCCCCCTCCCCCCCTCTCCTCCCCCCCCCTCTCCTCCCCCTCCCCCCCCCTCCCCATTGAACAAGGAAATGAAAAGTGGGTCACAGATTCTTTCCACATGTTGCTGTAGACCCCCCCACCCCCCTCCACATGCACACACACACACACACACACACACACACACACGCGCACACACACACACACACACGCACACACACACACGCACACACACACACACACACTCCCCACCATCCCCCAACTCAAGTACGATAGAGTAGACAACCTTGCATAGACCACTTTCACTTGTGTAACACAATGGTGTTCTTTTTCTATGTATATATTTCTACTTTTGCTTTTACATTTTAATCAGAAAACATACATTAACCACTTAACGTCTGTCTGTCTGTCTGTCTGTCTGTCTGTCTGTCTGTCTGTCTGTCTGTCTGTCTGTCTGAGAGTGATACAAATGAGAGTTAAGATTTTACAATATAAATCAGGGGTCCCAGAGATATAAATGCCATTAAATGGGGGTCCGTAGACTAATGCATGTCAAACTGGGGGTCCTTGAGATTAAACGGGTTGAGATTCACTGCTAGAGCCGTTAGTGATTAGTGTCAATGTGGCGCTCCTTGACCTGGAACCAGTGTAAACTATGTGTCTTACCGGCCACGCCCTCCAGGGGGGGGTCTATAGGGGGACTATAGGGGGTCTTACCGGCCACGCCCTCCAGGGGGGGGTCTATAGGGGGACTATAGGGGGTCTTACCGGCCACGCCCTCCAGGGGGGGGTCTATAGGGGGACTATAGGGGGTCTTACCGGCCACGCCCTCCAGGGGGGGGGGTCTATAGGGGTCTATAGGGGGTCTGTCTTACCGGCCACGCCCTCCAGGGGGGGGGGGGTCTATAGGGGGTCTATAGGGGGTCTATAGGGTGTCTATAGGGTGTCTTACCGGCCACGCCCTCCAGGGGGGGGGGGTCTATAGGGGTCTATAGGGGTCTATAGGGGGTCTATAGGGGTCTATAGGGGTCTATAGGGGGTCTATAGGGGTCTATAGGGGTCTATAGGGGTCTATAGGGGTCTATAGGGGGTCTATAGGGGGTCTATATGGGGTCTATAGGGGTCTATAGGGGGTCTATAGGGGTCTATAGGGGTCTATAGGGGGTCTATAGGGGGTCTATAGGGGTCTATAGGGGGTCTATAGGGGGTCTATAGGGGTCTATAGGGGGTCTATAGGGGTCTATAGGGGTCTATAGGGGGTCTATAGGGGGTCTATAGGGGTCTATAGGGGTCTATAGGGGTCTATAGGGGGTCTATAGGGGGTCTATAGGGGTCTATAGGGGGTCTATAGGGGGTCTATAGGGGTCTATAGGGGGTCTATAGGGGGTCTATAGGGGTCTATAGGGGGTCTATAGGGGTCTATAGGGGTCTATAGGGGTCTATAGGGGGTCTATAGGGGGTCTATAGGGGTCTATAGGGGGTCTATAGGGGGTCTATAGGGGGTCTATAGGGGGTCTATGGGGTCTATAGGGGGTCTATAGGGGGTCTATAGGGGGTCTATAGGGGTCTATAGGGGGTCTATAGGGGGTCTATAGGGGGTCTATAGGGGGTCTATAGGGGTCTATAGGGGTCTATAGGGGGTCTATAGGGGGTCTATGGGGGTCTATAGGGGGTCTATAGGGGTCTATAGGGGTCTATAGGGGGTCTATAGGGGGTCTATAGGGGTCTATAGGGGGTCTATAGGGGTCTATAGGGGTCTATAGGGGTCTATAGGGGGTCTATAGGGGTCTATAGGGGTCTATAGGGGTCTATAGGGGTCTATAGGGGGTCTATAGGGGTCTATAGGGGTCTATAGGGGGTCTATAGGGGGTCTATAGGGGGTCTATATGGGTCTATAGGGGGTCTATAGGGGTCTATAGGGGTCTATAGGGGTCTATAGGGGTCTATAGGGGTCTATAGGGGGTCTATAGGGGTCTATAGGGGGTCTATAGGGGGTCTATAGGGGTCTATAGGGGTCTATAGGGGGTCTATAGGGGTCTATAGGGGTCTATAGGGGGTCTATAGGGGGTCTATAGGGGGTCTATAGGGGTCTATAGGGGGTCTATAGGGGTCTATAGGGGGTCTATAGGGGTCTATAGGGGTCTGTAGGGGGTCTATAGGGGTCTATAGGGGTCTATAGGGGTCTATAGGGGGTCTATAGGGGGTCTATAGGGGTCTATAGGGGGTCTATAGGGGTCTATAGGGGGTCTATAGGGGGTCTATAGGGGTCTATAGGGGTCTGTAGGGGGTCTATAGGGGTCTATAGGGGTCTATAGGGGGTCTATAGGGGTCTATAGGGGTCTATAGGGGGTCTATATGGGTCTATAGGGGGTCTATAGGGGGTCTATAGGGGTCTATAGGGGGTCTATAGGGGTCTATAGGGGTCTATAGGGGGTCTATAGGGGGTCTATAGGGGTCTATAGGGGTCTATAGGGGTCTATAGGGGGTCTATAGGGGTCTATAGGGGGTCTATAGGGGTCTATAGGGGTCTATAGGGGGTCTATAGGGTGTCTTACCGGCCACGCCCTGCAGGAGGCCACACACGTTGAAGAGGCTCTTCTTCATGACGCTCTGGAAGCAGGAAGTGAAGACGGAGACGGTCGCCACGGCGACCAGCATCACGATGCCCAGGCAGAGGAAGATGGCCGCCGCCTGCCAGAAGCCGCTGGCCATGTCGGAGAAGTGCACGGCGTCGGGCCCGCACAGCACGCCGCCGGCCCCGCCCCCGCCGTGCCGCGACGGCGGCTTTACGCAGCGGCCGTACAGACCCAGCGTGGGCCGGTAGGCCTCGCCCGCTGCAGTACCTGGGGAACACATTAGACGTTACACCACCTCCACCTGTTGACAGGGGGAACACATTAGACGTTACACCACCTCCACCTGTTGACAGGGGGAACACATTAGACGTTACACCACCTCCACCTGTTGACAGGGGAACACATTAGACGTTACACCACCTCCACCTGTTGACAGGGGGACACACATTAGACGTTACACCACCTCCACCTGTTGACAGGGGGAACACATTAGACGTTACACCACCTCCACCTGTTGACAGGGGAACACATTAGACGTTACACCACCTCCACCTGTTGACAGGGGGAACACATTAGACGTTACACCACCTCCACCTGTTGACAGGGGGAACACATTAGACGTTACACCACCTCCACCTGTTGACAGGGGGAACACATTAGACGTTACACCACCTCCACCTGTTGACAGGGGGAACACATTAGACGTTACACCACCTCCACCTGTTGACAGGGGGAACACATTAGACGTTACACCACCTCCACCTGTTGACAGGGGGAACACATTAGACGTTACACCACCTCCACCTGTTGACAGGGGAACACATTAGACGTTACACCACCTCCACCTGTTGACAGGGGGAACACATTAGACGTTACTCCACCTGTTGACGTGGTGGGCGGGGCCTTACCGCGGTGGGCGGGGCCTTAACGTGGTGGGCGGGGCCTTACCGCGGTGGGTGGGGCCTTACCGCGGTGGGCGGGGCCTTAACGTGGTGGGCGGGGCCTTACCGTGGTGGTGGTGGTGGTGGGCGGGGCCGATCAGGGCGGCGTCGGGGGTCCGCGGGAAGCCCACCAGCCAATCGGTGCTCAGGAAGGCGATGACCTCGCCCAGTGCCGCCACGATGCTCAGAAGAGTCCACAGCATGGAGCGGCACGTCACGATCACGTGACACATGGTGGACCGCACGATGTTTCTGAGGACCGCACGATGTTTCTGAGGACCGCACAATGTTTCTGAGGACCGCACGATGTTTCTGAGGACCGCACGATGTTTCTGACCACCACACGATGTTTCTGACCACCACACGATGTCCTGTCGACCTACAGTGATGGAAAAAAGTACTCAATTTCGTACTCAGTCTGTGTCTCATAGGAGGGCTGTGGGCAGTTCAGAAACCAGTCTGTGTCTCATAGGAGGGCTGTGGGCGGTTCAGAAACCAGTCTGTGTCTCATAGGAGGGCTGTGGGCAGTTCAGAAACCAGTCTGTGTCTCATAGGAGGGCTGTGGGCAGTTCAGAAACCAGTCTGTGTCTCATAGGAGGGCTGTGGGCAGTTCAGAAACCAGTCTGTGTCTCATAGGAGGGCTGTGGGCAGTTCAGAAACCAGTCTGTGTCTCATAGGAGGGCTGTGGGCAGTTCAGAAACCAGTCTGTGTCTCATAGGAGGGCTGTGGGCGGTTCAGAAACCAGTCTGTGTCTCATAGGAGGGCTGTGGGCAGTTCAGAAACCAGTCTGTGTCTCATAGGAGGGCTGTGGGCAGTTCAGAAACCAGTCTGTGTCTCATAGGAGGGCTGTGGGCAGTTCAGAAACCAGTCTGTGTCTCATAGGAGGGCTGTGGGCAGTTCAGAAACCAGTCTGTGTCTCATAGGAGGGCTGTGGGCAGTTCAGAAACCAGTCTGTGTCTCATAGGAGGGCTGTGGGCGGTTCAGAAACCAGTCTGTGTCTCATAGGAGGGCTGTGGGCAGTTCAGAAACCGGTCTGTGTCTCATAGGAGGGCTGTGGGCAGTTCAGAAACCAGTCTGTGTCTCATAGGAGGGCTGTGGGCGGTTCAGAAACCAGTCTGTGTCTCATAGGAGGGCTGTGGGCGGTTCAGAAACCAGTCTGTGTCTCATAGGAGGGCTGTGGGCGGTTCAGAAACCAGTCTGTGTCTCATAGGAGGGCTGTGGGCGGTTCAGAAACCAGTCTGTGTCTCATAGGAGGGCTGTGGGCGGTTCAGAAACCAGTCTGTGTCTCATAGGAGGGCTGTGGGCGGTTCAGAAACCAGTCTGTGTCTCATAGGAGGGCTGTGGGCGGTTCAGAAACCAGTCTGTGTCTCATAGGAGGGCTGTGGGCGGTTCAGAAACCAGTCTGTGTCTCATAGGAGGGCTGTGGGCGGTTCAGAAACCAGTCTGTGTCTCATAGGAGGGCTGTGGGCGGTTCAGAAACCAGTCTGTGTCTCATAGGAGGGCTGTGGGCAGTTCAGAAACCAGTCTGTGTCTCATAGGAGGGCTGTGGGCGGTTCAGAAACCAGTCTGTGTCTCATAGGAGGGCTGTGGGCGGTTCAGAAACCAGTCTGTGTCTCATAGGAGGGCTGTGGGCAGTTCAGAAACCAGTCTGTGTCTCATAGGAGGGCTGTGGGCGGTTCAGAAACCAGTCTGTGTATCATAGGAGGGCTGTGGGCGGTTCAGAAACCAGTCTGTGTCTCATAGGAGGGCTGTGGGCAGTTCAGAAACCAGTCTGTGTCTCATAGGAGGGCTGTGGGCGGTTCAGAAACCAGTCTGTGTCTCATAGGAGGGCTGTGGGCGGTTCAGAAACCAGTCTGTGTCTCATAGGAGGGCTGTGGACAGTTCAGAAACCAGTTTGTGTCTCATAGGAGGGCTGTGGGCAGTTCAGAAACCAGTCTGTGTCTCATAGGAGGGCTGTGGGCAGTTCAGAATCCAGTCTGTGTCTCATAGGAGGGCTGTGGACAGTTCAGAAACCAGTCTGTGTCTCATAGGAGGGCTGTGGACAGTTCAGAAACCAGTCTGTGTCTCATAGGAGGGCTGTGGGCAGTTCAGAAACCAGTCTGTGTCTCATAGGAGGGCTGTGGACAGTTCAGAAACCAGTCTTTTAAACAATGATTTATTTTCGCATTGCAACATTTCAGGAATAGAAAGCCTGCAGTTTCTTGGATTCCCCATCGATGATGAGGGGGAAAAATCACACCTGTGTGAAGTGAAGGGCGCTCTAATCATCATACATCATTATTCATCACGTAACATATTTAGTCCGTTTGCTCAGACACATGTTCTCAATTCATTGTCGATCTGAATTTAATGTTAGCGTTATTATATAATATTATGTTATTATATAATATAATGTTATTATATAATATTATGTTATTATATAATGTTATTATAGGACAAAATAGACCATTTGCTCGTCCAAATCTGGCGCCTCTCGAAAATAGCAGGAATTCTACTTATTACATTTGAAAATGTACGACGAATAAATTACCTTTCAGTTCCTTCCACCGCTGTTCACTGATCTCTCTCTCTCTCTCTCTCTCTCTCTCTCTCTCTCTCTCTCTCTCTCTGGGGGCGTGGCCGTCGTTGCTCTGTCCAATCGGCGCGTGGCGTGCCGGTCACATGGTAGTGCGGGGGGCGTGTCCTCCACCTGTAGTCGACGGTAAGAGACGACCTTTAACCCTTTAACCATCTGATCTACAAGCTCACAGTGTCAAACCATCTGATCTACAAGCTCACAGTGTCAAACCATCTGATCTACAAGCTCACAGTGATTTATGTTGAAAGATCTGTTGTGTTGTGCCTGAGAACACACGTGCGTGTGCGTGTGCGTGTGCGTGTGTGTGTGTGTGCATGCATCATCTCATCCTGGCCAATCCGTAGAGCTTCGATATCTTCTGGCCAAGTGCTTAAGCGCCCCGTAACATGTATTTTTTATAAAACAACCACATTGAGGATAGAAAGAGGATAATTTCCCTACAGCTGCAATGTTGGAGAGTTTGACGTTGTTTAATATAATTAAACATGACTTTTCTGTTTCTATAGCGCCACCTATAGGTGGGGCTATAGCGCCACCTATAGGTGGGGCTATAGCGCCACCTATAGGTGGGGCTATAGCGCCCCTTAAGAAGTGATCTGTCCCTTTAAGGATTTTCAAAAGCACGTTCTCTCTGAATACTTTAAACTCAAGTAAGACATTTGACAGACCAACGTTGACTGTGTGTGTGTGTGTGTGTGTGTGTGTGTGTGTGTGTGTGTGTGTGCGTGCGTGCGTGCGTGCATGCGGTCAGACAGACAGAGTGCAACAGATTTATGAGTCCATTATCTACTCCCAAACCAACACACACACATACACACGCGCACACACACACGCACACACACACACACACACACACACACACACACACACACACACACACACACACACACACACACAGTCCCCTACACAAACAGTCCACAGATTGACCTCTTGACCCCGGGGGGGGGGGGGGGGGGGGCTTTAGGAAGAGTGACATCATGGACTCTAAATGTGGTCCATTTGTACTTAAATTAACATTGATTTGTACAATATAAATATAAATATAAATATTAATAATAATAATAATATGAATGGGGGGTCCCAGATATATAAATGCCATTACATGGGGGTCTGTAGAACTAATGCATGACAAATGGACCCTTACAGGTCTGTGACTCTGAGAGTGTAACACATGGAACCAAATGGACCCTTATGGGTCTGTGACTCTGAGAGTGTAACACATGGAACCAAATGGACCCTTATGGGTCTGTGACTCTGAGAGTGTAACACATGGAACCAAATGGACCCTTATGGGTCTGTGACTCTGAGAGTGTAACACATGGAACCAAATGGACCCTTAATTACGGGTCTGTGACTCCAATTGTGTCCAATTGGTTACATTGTGCACACTCTCAGAGTGAAACAGTAACTTTAACAGCATAGAGTATAGCTATTACAATTTAAAACAGTTTCCAACCTGCTCCCTCCATGCCTCCTCTGTGTCTGGGTAGGGTAGTTTTTAGTGGTGTGTAGTTTCCATGCCTCCTCTGTGTCTGGGTAGGGTAGTTTTTAGTGGTGTGTAGTTTCCATGCCTCCTCTGTGTCTGGGGTAGTGTATCTTTTAGTGTTGTAGTTTCCACACGTCCCCTGTCTGTCTGGGTAGTGTAGTTTTTAGTGGTGTGTAGTTTCCATGCCTCCTGCAGTGCTGTCAGCTCGCTGGTCTGTCCTCTACTGAGCCTCTACACACTGCGCTCACTGGTCCCCTCCCTGTAGCCACGCCTCCCCCCCATTGCCATTGGCTGCTCGCTCGCCGGCCACACCCCCCTGCACTGCAGACTGGCCCCAGCCCCAGAGCAGTGTTGTTTTCGTCGACTAAAACTAAGACGAAAAATGTTCGTAGACTACCTATTTTCACTGACAAAAACAAATGAAATCTAAGCTACGATGACTAAAACTCAGACTAAATATACTGACAATTTCGTCGACAAATACAAACTAGACTAAAATGTCAGGAAGGGACTAGTGGACAAGAGATCCAGTATAAGTCATTTTACACTTGGTTGCATGCTGAAAATAGCTGATCTACAAGCTCACAACGCGTCGCAACTTGTAGCTTGTAGATCGGCTATTTTCAGCAAGTGTAAAAACACTCATTACGACGGCATCAAGACCCACCAAAATACATTTTAGTCGACTAAATCAACTGTAGATTTAGTCGACTAAAATCTTATGACATTTAGTCGACTAAAACTAGACTAACACTAAGACATTCCAGGTGACTAGAATGTGACTAAAACTAAATGAAGTTTCAGTCCAAAGACTATGACTAAAACTAAAATAGAAATGTGCTGGCAAAAACAACACTTCTCCAGAGCCAATCAGAGGAAGACAGAGGTATAGGACAGCCTGGATGCAGAGAGACAGACAGGCTGTTAGACAGCCTGGATGCAGAGAGAGACAGACAGGCTGTTTCATGCAGCCTGGATGCAGAGACAGACAGACAGGCTGTTTCATGCAGCCTGGATGCAGAGAGAGACAGACAGGCTGTTTCATGCAGCCTGGATGCAGAGAGACAGACAGGCTGTTAGACAGCCTGGATGCAGAGAGAGACAGACAGGCTGTTCATGCAGCCTGGATGCAGAGAGAGACAGACAGGCTGTTTCATGCAGCCTGGATGCAGAGAGACAGACAGGCTGTTTCATGCAGCCTGGATGGAGAGAGAGAGACAGGCTGTTTCATGCAGCCTGGATGGAGAGAGACAGACAGGCTGTTTCATGCAGCCTGGATGGAGAGAGAGACAGACAGGCTGTTTCATGCACCCTGGATGCAGAGAGACAGACAGGCTGTTTCATGCACCCTGGATGCAGAGAGACAGACAGGCTGTTTCATGCACCCTGGATGCAGAGAGACAGACAGGCTGTTTCATGCACCCTGGATGCAGAGAGAGACAGACAGGCTGTTTCATGCAGCCTGGATGCAGAGAGAGACAGACAGGCTGTTTCATGCACCCTGGATGCAGAGAGAGACAGACAGGCTGTTTCATGCAGCCTGGATGCAGAGAGAGACAGACAGGCTGTTTCATGCAGCCTGGATGCAGAGAGAGACAGACAGGCTGTTTCATGCAGCCTGGATGCAGAGAGGGGGGGCGGCGCAAATCAGAGCTATTTTAGTCAATGTGTGTCTGTAATGTTTATGTTGTAATATTACTACAAGACTGTCTAAAATGAAGGGATTTCAGATCACTGAAGCTGGGCTGTTGCCTGAGTCCCTGCAGAGCAGGACACATGGTCACCCTGTCACCCTGAGCCCCACATGGTCACCCTGTTACCCTGAGGCCCACATGGTCACCCTGTCACCCTGAGCCCCACATGGTCACCCTGTTACCCTGAGGCCCACATGGTCACCCTGTTACCCTGAGGCCCACATGGTCACCCTGTTACCCTGAGGCCCACATGGTCACCCTGTGGCCCTGAGGCCCACATGGTCACCCTGAGGCCCACATGGTCACCCTGTTACCCTGAGGCCCACATGGTCACCCTGAGGCCCACATGGTCACCCTGAGGCCCACATGGTCACCCTGTTACCCTGAGCCCCACATGGTCACCCTGTTACCCTGAGGCCCACATGGTCACCCTGTTACCCTGAGGCCCACATGGTCACCCTGTTACCCTGAGGCCCACATGGTCACCCTGTTACCCTGAGCCCCACATGGTCACCCTGTTACCCTGAGCCCCACATGGTCACCCTGAGCCCCACATGGTCACCCTGAGGCCCACATGGTCACCCTGTGGCCCTGAGGCCCACATGGTCACCCTGAGGCCCACATGGTCACCCTGTTACCCTGAGGCCCACATGGTCACCCTGTTACCCTGAGCCCCACATGGTCACCCTGTTACCCTGAGCCCCACATGGTCACCCTGTTACCCTGAGGCCCACATGGTCACCCTGAGGCCCACATGGTCACCCTGTTACCCTGAGGCCCACATGGTCACCCTGAGGCCCACATGGTCACCCTGTGGCCCTGAGGCCCACATGGTCACCCTGTGGCCCTGAGGCCCACATGGTCACCCTGTTACCCTGAGGCCCACATGGTCACCCTGTTACCCTGAGGCCCACATGGTCACCCTGTGGCCCTGAGGCCCACATGGTCACCCTGTTACCCTGAGGCCCACATGGTCACCCTGTTACCCTGAGCCCCACATGGTCACCCTGTGGCCCTGAGGCCCACATGGTCACCCTGTGACCCTGAGGCCCACATGGTCACCCTGTTACCCTGAGGCCCACATGGTCACCCTGTCACCCTGAGGCCCACATGGTCACCCTGTGGCCCTGAGGCCCACATGGTCACCCTGTCACCCTGAGGCCCACATGGTCACCCTGTCACCCTGAGGCCCACATGGTCACCCTGTTACCCTGAGGCCCACATGGTCACCCTGAGGCCCACATGGTCACCCTGTTACCCTGAGGCCCACATGGTCACCCTGTCACCCTGAGTCCCACATGGTCACCCTGTTACCCTGAGGCCCACATGGTCACCCTGTTACCCTGAGGCCCACATGGTCACCCTGTTACCCTGAGGCCCACATGGTCACCCTGAGCCCCACATGGTCACCCTGTTACCCTGAGGCCCACATGGTCACCGTTGGACTGAATTAAGCCCCATGAAGTGAACGGAGTTGTCGTAACTCTGTATACTACTCTGTGGCCACACTGCCTCTCCGCTGCCATTGGCTGCGCTGCCTACCCCCCCCCCCCCCCTCACAGCTGTCCCACATGGTGGCCAGATTTCACTTTGTTGAAACTGGGTTAAAATAGCATACCATCTGTCTGTCTGTCTGCCTGCCTGCCTGCCTGCCTGTCTGCCTGCCTGCCTGCCTAGTGCCTGCCTGTCTGTCTGTCTGCCTGCCTGCCTGTCTGGTAATAAGTTGTAATAAGTAATAAGTTGCCAACATCGTCCCACACAAGAGCTACTTCTGTCCCTGAAATGAGCAGCTTGGATCTGGGCGGTCCTAAACAGAGGACAGGAAGGACAGGAAGGACAAACAGAGGAAGTGCACTTCCGCATGCGTCGTGGCAGACAGAGCAAGCAGACAGAGCAAGCTCTCCTGGTTTTGTGCGAAGACAACTTTTCTACAATGGAAACCAACGCCGACTAGAAAAACTTACCAGAGACGATTCACCCGCAGCGGACCCCTCTGGGGTCCCCGATGGTAAGACTCGTTCCTGTACTCTACTCAGCTACTGTTGTTTGCTGTCTCAACGCTGCGGGCTCTGGAAAGAGCCTGTGTGTGTAAGTCCCGCTCCCGGCTATCCATCTGTCCTACAGCCGTTCGTCACTGCTCTGTCCCTGCTTCTTTCTTTTGTTCCGGTCGCTGGTTGTGGTCTTCTCTTATTTAACAGATCCAATGGCACCCCGAACGGAGATTGCGGCGCTCGAGGGTGAGCTTCGCTCTATCGAGCATCAAATCGAGGGACTACTTCAAAGGAAGACCGCGCTGTGTTCCCGGCTGGCCAGCGTGGAAAATGGAGCCGCCCTGCAGTCCTCATCCGCGGCCACTGTCCCGCCTGCCCCTGTGCTGGAACCTTCACCGTCCTGGGCAACAGTAGTGAAGAAAGGCCGCCTCAAAAAAGGCAAAAAAGGCTTAAAAGCGTCGCTTCCCCTATTTGACGCAAGTCTGGACTCAACTTTTACAAACTTTTCCTCCCCTCTGGCAAATCGTCCCCAAGAGTCAATCCTCTCACCGTTGCCTCCTCTGGTTCAGCGAGCGGTCCCTGGCCGAGGAAACTCCACGCCAGCTCCCGAGCGCTCAGGCTGTAGAAAGCGCCCAGCTAGCCCCGCTCTGCCCACCGCTTCTCCCGTGTCGCAAACGGCTTCACCAGAGGTAAAGCGCCCCCGTCTCTCCTCCTTGCAACCTGTGACCGCCACTTCACCGGTTACACATAACTTTCCACGTACTGGAGAAACTGTTGCACTCCTCCATGCTGCGGCGGATACTTTGGTAGAACTCCCTTCAATCAATAATACCATATTAGCCACCTCCAGTCCCGAGGATCGTTCTGCTGGCCCCTCTGGGTCAAATGCTAATCATGCTAGCGTGCTAGCCCGCTACTCCAAGAAACTTGCGTGTTACAATAATAACAAATACAACAACAACCCTGACATAATCATCCTTGGAGATTCTTTAGTTAGGCACACAATTCTACCACGCGCCGTCACTTTTTGTCTCTCCGGGGGTAAGATAGTTGATATGATTGCGCTTGTCCCAGCTGTTATCAATCTTTACCCCACCGCCTCTATTATCATCACACATGTGGCTACAAATGACGTCAGAGCTGGTGGCCGTTCCACCAAAATGCGCACTGACCTAGAACTGCTATGTGCTACAGTAGAAAGCCTGGGGAAACGCTGCATTGTGTCAGGCCCCATCCCAACACTCTCCAATAAAATCGAACAGTTTAGCCGACTTTACAGCTTTCATCTCTGGCTGCATGGTTTCTGTGCTGCTCTAGGATACGATTTCATCTCCAACTTTGACTACTTTTGGCGCATCCATAGCCTGTACAGGAATGATGGTGTGCACCTAAATAGTGATGGCAGTAGATTACTGCGGGACAATTATATTAAACACATTGCTTTTAATCATTGATATATTGCGCGGCTCGATCCGACTGTCCTACTTCCCTCTCCAACCTCTACCCCTAACTATATGGATCCCGCCGCTTCATGCACAAATTGTACTAATAACAATTGCAATAACCATGAGCATCTCCCTTTGAGTCATGCTGATTCTATTTCCATCTCCTGTCCGCTATCCATCCATGTCCTCACTAGGACAAGACTACCTTCAGTTAATTTCATCCGCACAGTCACCCCATCAAATCTCATTCATATTCCCTGTAGACCCAAGACTCCTCCCACTAAATGTGATAAAAAGCTTAACCTTGCCTTGTTTAACATCAGGTCACTAACAAAAAAGTCCTCCTCCGTAAATGATATAATCTGTAAAGAGAAGCTAGATATAATCTTTCTAACAGAGACATGGCTTGGCTCGGATGGAGCTTTTCTCCTAGCGCCAGCCTGTCCCCCAAACTACAGTTTTATTCACTCTGTTCGCGAGGCTAAGAAAGGAGGTGGACTGGCAATAATTTTTTCAGACACATTAAAATTCAAGGCTCTGACCCTGGGTAGCTTTACATCCTTTGAATACCAGGCCACTATATTACTTGGTAAATCCTCCATGCCAATGATTAGCATTTATCGCCCTCCAAAATGCAGTAAAGCAATATTTCTAACAGAAATATCAGAACTTTTATCTATCTGCTCCACTAACTATGACAGAACTCTTATCACAGGTGATCTTAATCTGCACCTGGATGATGCTACAGATGCTGTGGCTATGGGTTTCTTAGAGTTATTGCATTCCTTTGAGTTTATCCAACATGTTGTTGGGCCTACACATAAACATGGGCACACTCTGGACCTGGTGATTTCTAGAGGGGTGAACATCACTGTGGAAAGGACTATTGAAAGGCCTGAGCTATCAGACCACTATTTGCTGTGTTTTAATATAACTGCCTCTGATCTAGAGGAAAACATCACAGAATATACCATAACAAAGCGCTTTTTTAGCTCTTCTGCAGCTGACGAGTTCCCTCGTCATCTGGGCCCCCCCCTGCCCGATACTCCCCCAGTAAATGATCTGGTTCAAATTTTTAATCTTAAACTAGAGTCAGCTCTTGATATAGTGGCTCCTTTGAAAACAAAAAAGAAACATAACACCAGAGTAACGCCCTGGTTAAATGAGCATACACGCTCACTGAAGCAAGAATGTCGTAGAGCTGAGCGAGCTTGGAGAAAAAATAAACTCACCACCCACCTAGAGATTCTTAAAAAGTCAACAGTCGCCTATAACAAAGCCCTGCGTCTAGCAAGGCAGGCATATTTCTCTGGCATTATTAACGAGAACAAGACAAATGCCAGAGTCCTATTCTCTACCATTGATCGACTTTTAAACCCCCCCCCAGTCCTACAAGCAGTCATTCCCGGCCTCTAAAGCTAAGTGTAATGAGTTTGCATGCTTTTTTGATAACAAAATCTTTAACATCAGAGCTGATATTTTGAATGGTGCTGTTGCTAGTGCAAACCTTCAAACAGCAGCTAACGGTCCCAGGGTAGATCTCTCCAGGGGGAGCCTATTATCGTTTTGCGCAATTGATGAAGACGAACTCCGCAAAACCATATCACAGATGACATCTTCCTCCTGTTCATTGGATACAATTCCCACCACCTTTCTCAAAGAGGTCTTAGACAGTGTGATTGGAGATATCCTAAAAATAGTAAACAGCTCTCTACAGACAGGCGTCTTCCCAGACTCTCTGAAGACGGCCGTAGTCAGGCCCCTACTAAAGAAACATAATCTGGATCCCTCTGTTTTGGGTAACTATCGACCCATTTCGAATCTGCCCTTTCTGGGCAAGGTTTTGGAGAAATGCATCTCTCATCAATTGGACGTATTTCTACAGAGCAATGATGTGCACAACAAATTCCAATCTGGCTTTAGGAAAAATCATAGCACAGAAACTGCCCTTGTAAAAGTAATGAATGATCTTAGGGTGTCTGCTGACAAGAAACATGTATCCGTTCTCCTACTGTTAGATTTAACGGCTGCATTTGACACGATTGATCATTCAATTTTAATACAGCGTCTGGAGCACTGGATAGGCCTGTCTGGTACGGCCCTGTCCTGGTTCTCCTCCTACCTTTCAAACAGAAGTTACTTTGTCAATCTAGCCGAGTTTGACTCAGACAAACACGACATCAGTTCTGGTGTCCCACAGGGCTCGATTCTTGGTCCTCTGCTGTTCTCCTTGTACATTCTGCCATTGGGTGAACTCATTACCAATCACGGAGTCAATTTTCATTTCTATGCTGATGATACCCAACTATATCTTTCTGTGGCCCCAGACGATCCCTGTGCTTTGGACCCGCTGTTGACCTGTCTGTCTGGCATCAAGTGTTGGATGAGTGAGAACTTTCTCAAACTGAATGAGGATAAGACGGAAGTTCTCATAATCGGTTCTAGCGAGCAAAGAGAATCAATAATTGGCAGACTTGGCAACCTGACTGTAGAAGGTAACAGTACAGTAAAGAACCTGGGGGTTATTATTGATTCTGAATTGAATTTTAATTCACACATTAATCATGTTACCAAGATTGCTTTTTTTCACCTTAGAAATATTGCACGGATCAGATCCTATTTGTCCTTGGACGATGCAAAAACGCTAATCCACGCCTTTGTTTTTTCTCGGCTTGACTACTGCAATGCACTCTTTTCAGGACTCCCTAAGAAAGCGACTGACAGATTACAACTTGTCCAAAATGCAGCAGCCAGAGTTTTAACTAGAACTAGGATGAGAGAACATATTACTCCAGTTTTGGCATCACTGCACTGGCTTCCGGTTGTTTTCAGGATTGACTTTAAAATTCTGTTACTTGTCTATAAAGCTCTCAATGGTCTCGCACCTCCGTACCTCCGTGACTGCCTACCTAGATATGTCCCTAGCCGCCCCCTCAGGTCCTCCAACGCTGGCCTACTTGAAGTGCCTAAAGGTATGTGCACAAAAAAGTACGGTGAGGCAGCTTTTTGCTTCTATGGCCCAACAGCCTGGAATAAACTTCCATTCGAGCTCAGACACGCACCCTCTGTAGACATTTTTAAATCTCAACTCAAGACTCACCTCTTCACCCTTGCTTTTAGTTGAGTTTTATTTATTTTATGTGTTTTTATTTATTTTATGTTCTTATATTCGGTTTTGTTCTCTGCTATTGTTCTATCATTTTAACTACTTGTGTTTTATTGTATTTTATTTTTGTGTCCTGCCCTGTGAAGCACTTTGAGCTGCATTTTATGTATGAAAAGTGCTATACAAATAAAGTTTATTATTATTATATTAACATCGTCCCACACAAGAGCTACTTCTGTCCCTGAAATGAGCAGCTTGGATCTGGGCGGTCCTAAACAGAGGACAGGAAGGACAGGAAGGACAAACAGAGGAAGTGGAGGTGTACGATGAGGTTTCCTCCATTGTGTGAGAAACACCTGGAACATCTGGAACCGCTGCTTATTCTCAAATGTTTTATTTTTGTTTGTTCGTTAAAAAAAAAAAAAAAAAAACAGCCCACGTCTAATTTCTCCTTTGGGACGTCCCTTCTGTAAATAACCTGAATTACATTGTTACTGTTCTGGCTCCAAAACTATGGAATGAACTTCCCATTACAGTCAGAACTACAGACTCACTCCCAATCTAAACTATGGAATGAACTTCCCATTGCAGTCAGAACTACAGACTCACTCCCAATCTAAACTATGGAATGAACTTCCCATTGCAGTCAGAACTACAGACTCACTCCCAATCTAAACTATGGAATGAACTTCCCATTGCAGTCAGAACTGCAGACTCACTCCCAATCTAAACTATGGAATGAACTTCCCATTGCAGTCAGAACTACAGACTCACTCCCAATCTAAACTATGGAATGAACTTCCCATTGCAGTCAGAACTACAGACTCACTCCCAATCTAAACTATGGAATGAACTTCCCATTGCAGTCAGAACTACAGACTCACTCCCAATCTAAACTATGGAATGAACTTCCCATTACAGTCAGAACTACAGACTCACTCCCAATCTAAACTATGGAATGAACTTCCCATTGCAGTCAGAACTGCAGACTCACTCCCAATCTAAACTATGGAATGAACTTCCCATTACAGTCAGAACTACAGACTCACTCCCAATCTAAACTATGGAATGAACTTCCCATTGCAGTCAGAACTGCAGACTCACTCCCAATCTAAACTATGGAATGAACTTCCCATTACAGTCAGAACGGCAGACTCACTCCCAATCTAAACTATGGAATAAATACCTGGGCGCATGGGTCGAAGGTAGCCGCGGTATCACTTTGCTCATAACATTAGCCGCGGTATCACTTTGCTCATAACATTAGCCGCGGTAGCACTTTACTCATAACATTAGCCGCGGTAGCACTTTGCTCATAACATTAGCCGCGGTAGCACTTTACTCATAGCATTAGCCGCGGTATCACTTTGCTAACATTAGCCGCGGTAGCACTTTACTCATAGCATTAGCCGCGGTAGCACTTTACTCATAACATTAGCCGCGGTATCACTTTACTCATAACATTAGCCGCGGTAGCACTTTACGGCATTGCAGCCTTTCAGGGCTCAGGATGCACTCCCATTGGCTTAGGCTGCGTTTCAGAGTATGGGTTCAGAGACTCGGGGCAGCCAATCAGGACAAAGGTCCTCAAAACCAACCCCGAGAGAAGATAGGCCAGGCTACGCCTGGAAAAAAAAATCCCAAATATGGATATTACTGTGTAGCACTGATCACTGATGACATCACTGATGGCATCTGTAATGTCCATATTTGGGAAATGTTTTTTTGAGTGGTGCAACCACTCCAAGGAACAGCAATGTCCGTGTTCACCTCTGTACCTATGTGTCCGCCTATGTGTTGGTTAATGAGCACCAGTAGGGGCGCTGTTGTGCCAGAAACAGAGAGAGGGTTAGTGCTGCACTGTTGCCTGCTAATGAGAGAGAGAGAAGGGGGGGGGGGGGGGGGGGGGGTGGAATTGCACCACTCAGTTCACACGGGTGTGATTTTTCTTTTACTCGTGATCCGGTCTAGACCAATTATACAGGAAAACAAAATCACACTCCTGTGAAGTGAGGGGCGCCCACTGTGGCCCCTCCAACGCCTGGCTGTGTGCATGCCCCGTGGCAACCTAGAAGTCTATGGACTTTTTACTATGACATTAACGTAATGTGGCAGCAACGAAACGATGCAAAGACGCGTTGGTTTAGAGCAGCTTTGCATCATGGCATCTTTGTATCTTCATGTCGCTGGCTTCCATTGACAATGAATGGTAGTCTGTATCTTTGTATCTTCATGGCGCTGACATTTGGCACAGTTTTCATAATGGCTACAACTGGCGCCCATCTTGAAAATTGCGGAATTCATTAGGAATTAAAGACCTACAAAGTACCTCAACTACTCAAACGTCCCTCTAGCCAACGGGCCTGGCCTATGACCATATATGGAGCCATGTCAACCCACGACTTGCATCATGACACGTGGGCTCTGGATGGCTATTAAAGGATATGGTCGCTAGCGCTGCGCTCACATTACCGTGTGCCAGCGCAGCGAACCTCCGTGCTAAGACTAAAGTCGCTAGTACGCTACTTCCAGACGTCAGTGTTTTCCGCAGCTCCATCCATCATGGCAGCGAAGAGGAACCAGGAAACCCAGAGGAACCAGGAACCAGGGAAGAGGAACCAGGAAACCCAGAGGAACCAGGAACCAGGGAAGAGGAACCAGGTAACCCGAAGGAGGCCGGTGGTCCCGCTCGACGGGGGGGACGCCACGACGTCCGCCGCCAAGCACGACGAACTACGGGACGACGACGACAGGGCCGAGTCCGACGACATGAGCGGCGGCGAACTCGAGGCCGACGAGCAGTGTAGCGTGGACCAGGACGAGGCCGAGGAGCAGCAGTCTAGTGTCGACCAGGAGCAGCAGTCTAGTGTCGACCAGGAGCAGCAGTCTAGTGTCGACCAGGAGCAGCAGTCTAGTGTCGACCAGGAGCAGCAGTCTAGTGTCGACCAGGAGCAGCAGTCTAGTGTCGACCAGGAGCAGAGCGTCGACCAGAAGCAGCAGTCTAGTGTCGACCAGGAGCAGCAGTCTAGTGTCGACCAGGAGCAGCAGTCTAGTGTCGACCAGGAGCAGCAGTCTAGTGTCGACCAGGAGCAGAGCGTCGACCAGGAGCAGCAGTCTAGTGTCGACCAGGAGCAGCAGTCTAGTGTCGACCAGGAGCAGCAGTCTAGTGTTGACCAGGAGCAGCAGTCTAGTGTCGACCAGGAGCAGCAGTCTAGTGTCGACCAGGAGCAGCAGTCTAGCGTCGACCAGGAGCAGCAGTCTAGTGTCGACCAGGAGCAGCAGTCTAGTGTCGACCAGGAGCAGCAGTCTAGTGTCGACCAGGAGCAGCAGTCTAGTGTCGACCAGGAGCAGCAGTCTAGTGTCGACCAGGAGCAGCAGTCTAGTGTCGACCAGGAGCAGAGCGTCGACCAGAAGCAGCAGTCTAGTGTCGACCAGGAGCAGCAGTCTAGTGTCGACCAGGAGCAGCAGTCTAGTGTCGACCAGGAGCAGAGCGTCGACCAGGAGCAGCAGTCCAGCGTCGACCAGGAGCAGCAGTCTAGCGTCGACCAGGCCGAGGCAGACGAGCAGCAGAACCACAGCGTCTCGGACGAGACCGAACGGGGCGATCGGGAGGACAAGGCAGAGGCTGAAGAACAACAGGACGACAAGGCCGATGGGGAGGCCGATGGGGAGGCCGATATACAGGACGATGGGGAGGCCGATATACAGGACAATGGGGAGGCCGATATACAGGCCGATGGGGAGGCCGATATACAGGAAGATGGGGAGGCCGATATACAGGACGATGGGGAGGCCATTGAGGTTGGTGACGATGGGGAGGCCATTATACAGGAAGATGGGGAGGCCGATATACAGGACGATGGGGAGACCCATGTACAGGATGATGGGGAGGCCGATATACAGGATGATGGGGAGGCCGATATACAGGATGATGGGGAGGCCGATATACAGGATGATGGGGAGGCCGATATACAGGATGATGGGGAGGCCACTGATGTTGAGGACGATGGGGAGGCCCATATACAGGACGATGGGGAGGCCGATATACAGGACGATGGGGAGGCCGATATACAGGACGATGGGGAGGCCGATATACAGGACGATGGGGAGGCCCATATACATGATGGGGAGGCCATTGAGGTTGAGAACGATGGGGAGGCCGAAATACAGGACGATGGGGAGGCCGATATACAGGACGATGGGGAGGCCGATAAACAGGACGATGGGGAGGCCCATATACAGGATGATGGGGAGGCCATTGAGGTTGATGACGATGGGGAGGCCATTGAGGTTGATGACGATGGGGAGGCCATTGGTGTTGAGGATGATGGGGAGGCCGATATACAGGACGATGGGGAGGCCGCTATACAGGACGATGGGGAGGCCCATATACAGGACGATGGGGAGGCCCATATACAGGACGATGGGGAGGCCCATATGCAGGACGATGGGGAGGCCCATATGCAGGACGATGGGGAGGCCCATATACAGGACGATGGGGAGGCCCATATGCAGGACGATGGGGAGGCCCATATGCAGGACGATGGGGAGGCCCATATACATGATGGGGAGGCCATTGAAACCGACATACAGGGAAATGTGGAGGCCGAGAAGGTCAAGGCGGAGAAAGGTGAAACGGCTGTGGCCAAGAAACGGGACCGGTCTAAGGCCAATAAACAGAACAATTCTTTGGCCGATAAACCGGACAAGCCCAAGCCTGCGGTCAGTGTGCCGGACAAGCCCGTTGCCGATAAGTCTGTGGTCCAAAAGAAGAACAGGCCTACGGACAGTAAACGGGACAAGTCTGTGGCCGACAAGCCTGTGGTCAGCAAGCCGGACAAGCCTGTGGTCAGCAAGCCCGACAAGCCTGTGGTCAGCAAGCCGGACAAGCCTGTGGTCAGCAAGCCCGACAAGCCTGTGGTCAGCAAGCCCGACAAGCCTGTGGTCAGCAAGCCGGACAAACCCGTCGTGGCCAACAGGGCCCCGGCCGATAAGAACAAGTCTGTGGCCGACAAGCAGGACAAGTCTTTGCCCGCGGCCGATAAACCGGACAGGCCCGCCGTGGTGGCCATGCTCGATAAGAAGAGCAACAAGCCCGTCGTGGCGGCCGTCGCGACCGTCAAACGGGACAAGCCCAGACGAAGCAGAGCGGCAGCCGCGCCCGCGGCCCAGAAACTGGACGGCGGCAAGGTCGAGAACGGCGAACGCGTTGTGTCCGCCGAGGCGGCGGAGGAGGCCGCTCCGGCTCCCGCCGTCGTCAAGGCGCCGCCCGAGCCGAGGAAGAGGAAGCGGCCGCCGCCCAAGAAGAAGGTCGTGACCCCGCCCCCGGTGGTCTCGGCCACGTCGTCCTCGTCCTCGTCGGCCCCTCCCGGTGGTCAGGTGGTGAACCCTGCCCCCACAGCGGCCGCCGGAAGAAGCAACAAGAGGCTTCGGAAGGACGCCTCCACGCAGACGGAGAACCCGGACGACCGCACGAGAGACGCCTCCACCCAGACGGATGGACGAGGAGGAGGAGGAGGCGGTCGGCGGAGGTCCGAGCAGCGCCGTGTGGCCGTGCTGAGCAGCAGTAGCGCGGCGGGAGCGGGCGACACGTCCTCCTCTGGCGGTAGCGGTTCTGGTGTTGTCGCGCTAGCCGCGGCGGGAAAGGAAGCTCTGAGGAAGCGCGGCGGCGTCAAGCGCAAAGCCAGCGCGTCTCCTCCTCCTCCTCCTCCTCCACATGCCGACTGTGCCTCCTCCTCCTCCTCCTCCTCCTCCTCCTCCTCCTCCTCCTCTGACTCCTCCGACTCCTCGTCTTCCGATTCCGACTCGGGGAGCGGCGGTCACTCTGACCGAGGGTCACCGCCACCACCGCCCAAGAAGAAGAATAACGAAGAAGTGCACAAATCTCGTTGCGCGAGCAGCAGCAGCGACTCCGACGGAGGCCCGCCGCGGCCGCCGACACCTCCGCCACCAAAGAGGAAGAGACGTAACAACGACGTTCACAGAGCCGCCGTGCCCGTGGCCGCGAGCATCGTTAGCAGTAGCGACGATGACTCGGGCGTCAAAAGGCCATCGTTGCACAAGAGGAGGAGGAGGAAGACCGAGACGGAGCGTGACAAACCGACTCGGCCCGCGAGCAGCAGCGCGAGCGACCGACGCTCGCCAGAAGTTCTCCAGAAACCTCCACCGTCCACCAGCAGCAGCAGCAGCAGCGAGTCGGAGGATGAGAGGCCAACGCCGGCGAAGAAGAAGAAAAGAGAGGCCGCGAATGAAGTCTCTCCTCCGTCGGTGGACAGCGGTTCCGGCTCGGAGGACCAGAGGCCCCAAGCCAAACCTCCGAAGGCGAATAAGAAGAGACAGAACACCGCGAGCACCACTGCCAGCAGCAGCGACGACGACGACGACTCTTCGGACGGTGGCGAAACTCGACCCGAAACGCTGAAGAAGGAAAAGGCCGAAGCTGCGGCTCTGTCCGCGAGCAGCAGCGGCAGCAGCAGCAGCAGCGGCAGCGAATCAGACATCGACGGCGAAACTCTGCCGGAACCGCAGATGAAAAAGACAAAAAACAACAACAACAACAAGAAGGACGTCCAGAGAAACAAGGCCCTGTCCGTTCAGATCCAGCGGACGCCCGACGGCTGCCTGGCTCAGGACGCCGCGCAGGCGCACCACCGGCAGCCAGGGGGCGCCAGCGCCTCTCCACAGCGCACCTACAGTAGCTCCTCCTCTTCCTCATCCTCCTCCTCCTCTTCCTGTTCCTCACCCGCCTCGGGAGGAGACTCGGACTGAGACGGAAAGACACCCGATCCGTTCCATCACATCTGGGACTTCTTTCTTTCTTTCTTTTTTTTCTTTCTTTTTTAATTTGGTTTCAAGGCCCACCGTGACTCTCAGAGTTACAGACCCATAAGGGTCCATTTGGTTCCATGTGTTACACTCAGAGTTACAGACCCATAAGGGTCCATTTGGTTCCATGTGTTACACTCAGATACAGAACATGCTTATGTTCTCCATTAGTTTGCATCGTGTTTAGACGTAACTCACATTCATTCTGGTCTGTAAGCAACGCCAAAGGACATCTTGCAAAAGTGGGTCAATTGTAACACGCCATACCATTAAATACAATTAGGCCTATATGACAAATTTGACATATTGGCCAATATTTTGTTCAGTCAGCTGTCTTTCATTACAGATTGTATTCTAAATTAGTTTAGGGTTGTATAACATTGTACAACTCAATCAATCAAACGTTTTATCTTTGTTGTGTATTTTCCCATTTAACTGACTCAAACACCCAAACTGGTACTCTCTCTAGGTCGTCCTCAGACCAGCCCTCCATCGTCGTTTCCAGTCATCCCGATTCTCTATAGATCCGGCCAGTTCGTTGGTACTTTGCGCTCCTGCATCGCTCTTGAGTACATCCTCGTATGTTAGCGTGGGGCGTCCTCGTGATCGATGCCCGTGTGTTGGTTCACACAGCACCAGTTTGCTGGCTGGCAGCTCTTGGTGCCTTTGGCAGTGTCCTGCTAGTCTCATTCTCCTGGTGTCTTTGGCAGTGTCCTGCTAGTCTCATTCTCCTGGTGTCTTTGGCAGTGTCCTGCTAGTCTCATTCTCCTGGTGTCTTTGGCAGTGTCCTGCTAGTCTCATTCTCCTGGTGTCTTTGGCAGTGTCCTGCTAGTCTCATTCTCCTGGTGTCTTTGGCATCAGTGTCCTGCTAGTCTCATTCTCCTGGTGTCTTTGGCAGTGTCCTGCTAGTCTCATTCTCCTGGTGTCTTTGGCATCAGTGTCCTGCTAGTCTCATTCTCCTGGTGTCTTTGGCAGTGTCCTGCTAGTCTCATTCTCCTGGTGTCTTTGGCAGTGTCCTGCTAGTCTCATTCTCCTGGTGTCTTTGGCATCAGTGTCCTGCTAGTCTCATTCTCCTGGTGTCTTTGGCAGTGTCCTGCTAGTCTCATTCTCCTGGTGTCTTTGGCAGTGTCCTGCTAGTCTCATTCTCCTGGTGTCTTTGGCAGTGTCCTGCTAGTCTCATTCTCCTGGTGTCTTTGTCATCAGTGTCCTGCTAGTCTCATTCTCCTGGTGTCTTTGGCATCAGTGTCCTGCTAGTCTCATTCTCCTGGTGTCTTTGGCATCAGTGTCCTGCTAGTCTCATTCTCCTGGTGTCTTTGGCATCAGTGTCCTGCTAGTCTCATTCTCCTGGTGTCTTTGGCATCAGTGTCCTGCTAGTCTCATTCTCCTGGTGCCTTTGGCAGTGTCCTGCTAGTCTCATTCTCCTGGTGTCTTTGGCATCAGTGTCCTGCTAGTCTCATTCTCCTGGTGTCTTTGGCATCAGTGTCCTGCTAGTCTCATTCTCCTGGTGTCTTTGGCATCAGTGTCTCTGCTATAGTCTCATTCTCCTGGTGTCTTTGTCATCAGTGTCCTGCTAGTCTCATTCTCCTGGTGTCTTTGGCATCAGTGTCCTGCTAGTCTCATTCTCCTGGTGTCTTTGGCATCAGTGTCCTGCTAGTCTCATTCTCCTGGTGTCTTTGGCATCAGTGTCCTGCTAGTCTCATTCTCCTGGTGTCTTTGGCATCAGTGTCCTGCTAGTCTCATTCTCCTGGTGTCTTTGGCATCAGTGTCCTGCTAGTCTCATTCTCCTGGTGTCTTTGGCATCAGTGTCCTGCTAGTCTCATTCTCCTGGTGTCTTTGGCATCAGTGTCCTGCTAGTCTCATTCTCCTGGTGTCTTTGGCATCAGTGTCCTGCTAGTCTCATTCTCCTGGTGTCTTTGGCATCAGTGTCCTGCTAGTCTCATTCTCCTGGTGTCTTTGGCATCAGTGTCTCTGCTATAGTCTCATTCTCCTGGTGTCTTTGTCATCAGTGTCCTGCTAGTCTCATTCTCCTGGTGTCTTTGGCATCAGTGTCCTGCTAGTCTCATTCTCCTGGTGTCTTTGGCATCAGTGTCCTGCTAGTCTCATTCTCCTGGTGTCTTTGGCATCAGTGTCCTGCTAGTCTCATTCTCCTGGTGTCTTTGGCATCAGTGTCCTGCTAGTCTCATTCTCCTGGTGTCTTTGGCATCAGTGTCCTGCTAGTCTCATTCTCCTGGTGTCTTTGGCATCAGTGTCCTGCTAGTCTCATTCTCCTGGTGTCTTTGGCATCAGTGTCCTGCTAGTCTCATTCTCCTGGTGCCTTTGGCAGTGTCCTGCTAGTCTCATTCTCCTGGTGTCTTTGGCATCAGTGTCCTGCTAGTCTCATTCTCCTGGTGTCTTTGGCATCAGTGTCCTGCTAGTCTCATTCTCCTGGTGTCTTTGGCATCAGTGTCCTGCTAGTCTCATTCTCCTGGTGTCTTTGGCATCAGTGTCCTGCTAGTCTCATTCTCCTGGTGTCTTTGGCATCAGTGTCCTGCTAGTCTCATTCTCCTGGTGTCTTTGGCATCAGTGTCCTGCTAGTCTCATTCTCCTGGTGTCTTTGGCATCAGTGTCCTGCTAGTCTCATTCTCCTGGTGTCTTTGGCATCAGTGTCCTGCTAGTCTCATTCTCCTGGTGTCTTTGGCATCAGTGTCCTGCTAGTCTCATTCTCCTGGTGTCTTTGGCATCAGTGTCCTGCTAGTCTCATTCTCCTGGTGTCTTTGGCATCAGTGTCCTGCTAGTCTCATTCTCCTGGTGTCTTTGGCATCAGTGTCCTGCTAGTCTCATTCTCCTGGCTGCTATTTTCTGGCTCACCCTTGGTAATCCCTCATACAGAGTCTTGTTAGTGACATGTACAGTCATGCTGATGTTAAGCACTGCACGCAGCATTCTGGTGTAGCACCCATCAAGGGACTTCTGCAGGGTTGGCTTCAGGGTCCAGCATTCACTGCCATATAGGAGAACAGACTCCACTGTTGCGTAGAAGAAGCTGAGTTTGATTTGTCGGGGGGGATTGGAGTTCCATACACTGGTCATGCCATCCAGGGCCCTCCATGCAAGTGCCTTCCTCACTTTCAGATCTTGCTCGGTTGAGTTGACCCGCCATGAGCCCAGGTACTTGTACACCCGGTACACCCGGTACTATTTAATATTTCCCTTATGTCTGATACATTTTCTTATCACATCCATGGAATGAAAACAATGTTAAGGAGTTGCTTCAATTAAACATAATTGCTTTAAGCTGAAAACGATATGTTTAATATAATTAATTAATTAATATCGCGCATGCCGTTACAATGAATCCGATATGCGCAGCGTAGAGTAAAAGAGAGAAACGTGCAAAGTGTTACAACCATGGTGGCTCTCCCCTACTATTTATTTACTTTGATACTGAAATCAGTGTTATCTTTCTTATAGACGTCATTAGCAGTATGTTGTTGTGAACCACTCAGTGACTAATAATATACTATAATATTAATAATACTGTTTGTTGCACTATAGTTCTGAATTCCCTCAGATATGTCTGTTTACAACCTGTTTTACAACGAGGCACAGCGTGGCCTGCTGTAGTTCCTGTCTACCACCACCAGAGGGTGCTGTAAGGCACTTTAATTCACTTTGGCTGCCGTCTGTATAGGCTATTTTCTATTGTATTTCTATAATATAACAACCATACAAAGGATGTTGCAGGTTAAAAAACGAGTTAAAACAGATAAAGTATAGTTAAATAGTCTTTAACTTTTATTTGGAAGGCTTTTCTCCGTTCTGTTCACAGTGGGTTGGACAGTCCAACTTGGACTATAGACATTCCAGGACGTCACGTCAGGAGAACGCTCGTTCGTTGTCACGGTGGTGCGTGCGTGTGGGCGTGCGCGTGCGTGTCGGGGCTGTGTGTGTGCGTGGCGGCGCGTGCGTGGGTGCCTGTGCAAACAATAACGTTAGGAAGTCAGTGCCTATAACCGACCGGAAGGACGCTCTAGTTTCCATGGCAACTAGGATGCTTTGGACAGAGGGAGCGTCAACATCATATTCATCATCTTCATCATACTGTACATACTGTAGGCTACTGTTACTGTACAGTTACAGTAGAGACACGATATCAGGTAGGCTACGTCTTTATTCTCAGATTGAGTGTAAATGTAATATTAACTTTGACCTGAGATCAGATTAAAAATAAATCTTCTAAATCCTGACAGTTCGCGCTATGACAGTTTCTTCAATAGCTAAAGCATAACATAATGCTAACACCAAAAAGGTTAACTTTATTATATATAATATTGTTTTATTGTTCTGTTTACGTCAGTATGAACAATAACAGCCTGTCAATCATGGTGGATGATTGACGGGCATGTTAGGGGCGGACCTGGTTACTTTGTTCTCAGTCTCAACCAGTGGTCCGGGGACCCTGGGGGTCCTTGGGGGAGTTCCAGGGGGTCCGGGGACCCCCGGGGGTCCTTGGGGGAGTTCCAGGGGGTCCCACAGCTAAATGATAGTCTGGAACCTAATGGACCCTCATGGGTCTGGAGAGTATAGGCTACAAATGAAAATCTTCTCTTATGGGGGTCCCTGGAATATCTTTTAAAATGGGGGTCCGCGGGGCTGATTAGTGCCTATTTAGGGGTCCTTAATTGTTTGAGAGGGGGAGAGGGGTGGAGTTAGCTGCTTTAGCAGACAGTTTGAGAGGGGGAGAGTTGGTGTAGTTAGCTGCTTTAGCAGACAGTTTGAGAGGGGGAGAGGTGTAGTTAGCTGCTTTAGCAGACAGATTGAGAGGGGGAGAGGTGGTGGAGTTAGCTGCTTTAGCAGACAGTATGAGATGGGGAGAGGTGGTGGAGTTAGCTGCTTTAGAAGACAGTTTGAGAGGGGGAGAGGTGGGGTTAGCTGCTTTAGCAGACAGATTGAGAGGGGGAGAGGTGGTGGAGTTAGCTGCTTTATAGCAGATAGTTTGAGAGGGGGAGAGGTGGTGGAGTTAGCTGCTTTATAGCAGACAGATTGAGAGGGGGAGAGGTGGTGGAGTTATCTGCTTTATAGCAGATAGTTTGAGAGGGGGAGAGGTGGTGGAGTTAGCTGCTTTAGCAGACAGTTTGAGAGGGGGAGATGTGGTGGAGTTGGTTGCTTTATATAGCAGATAGTTTGAGAGGGGTAGAGGTGGAACTATAGTGGCCCTCTGGAGTGAGTGTGGAACTATAGTGGCCCTCTGGAGTGAGTGTGGAACTATAGTGGCCCTCTGGAGTGAGTGTGGAACTAGTATCCATCGTCAAAGTTGCACATGTTACATGTCACATGTCACATGTCAATGTGCTCCGTGTGTTCAGCCATGGCCGGGACGTCGAGGCACGACCGAGAGATGGCGCTGGACGCTAGGAGACGTCTGTGTGTGAGTTCAGATCCCGTGGAGAGGCTGAGGCTGCAGTGCCTGGCCCGAGGGTCTTCTGGCATCAAGGGCCTGGGCAGGTGAGTGTGTGTGTGCGTGTGCATGTGTGTGTGTGCATGTGTGTGTGTGTGCATGTGTGTTATGTATGTAAATCGTATCGTGGCTTTTGTATCGCGATACGTTGCAGGCAATAGCAGGCCCGCCCCCTTTCAGTCCCGCCCCCTTTCAGCCCCGCCCCTTTAAGTCCCGCCCCTTAAGCCCCACCCCCTTTCAGTCCCACCCCCTTTAAGTCCCGCCCCCTTTCAGTCCCGCCCCCTTTCAGCCCCACCCAGTTTCAGTCCCGCCCCCTTTAAGTCCCGCCCCCTTTCAGCCTCGCCCACTTTCAGTCCCGCCCCCTTTCAGCCCCGCCCCCTTTCAGTCCCGCCCCCTTTCAGAACGATGACGGCATGGTTAATTTCCCCTCAGACGTTTCATAAAGTATTTATTCCTCAGATCTTTACACCGTGGTGACAAACACGAACAGATCATTTAGAAAGAAGAAGAAAAACAACAACAATAGTTTGGTATCGTGCCCTTTTTTTAGTTTTCCTTGTAGATCTGCTATTTTTCAATAGCTAAATGACAACATAATGTTTAAAACACCAAAAAGGGGTTCCCGCCCAGAATGGATAATCAGACACAGTGTGTGTCCAGTGGAAACCTCGTATGAATCTGATCTCAGGTCAGAATGGGTTAATCAGACCAGTGTGTGTCGAGTGGAAACCTTGTATGAATCTGATCTCAGGTCAGAACGGGTTTTAAGTGAAGCGAGTGTTTCTTTTCCGCAGGACGTTTAAGATCATGGACGACAACGCCAGCCGCTCTCTGGACGTGAAGGAGTTCCTGAAGGGGTTAAACGACTACGGCGTCCTGATGGAGCCCGACGAGGCTCTGGGTCTGTTCAGAACCTTCGACCGCGACGGCAGCGGAACCATCGACTTCGACGAGTTCCTGCTGACGCTCAGGGTAACTAACGGGTTAATGATTAATGCATTTAATTAATATCGACTTCGACCAGGTGAAAAGAATAACAGAAAGAAAAATAATAATAATTCATTCATTAAAATATGTTGTGTTAAATGTCTCGTTGAATGCATTTTTAAAGGTTTCATGGTGGATCAATTCATAACATAAGACGGGTGTTTAACTGTAACTTAAACAATACACTTGTGATGCAAAATGAACCCAGAATAACTCAAACTAACAAAACATGCACGGTTGAAAAACTGTGTGGCTTCCCTGTTAGCCATGGAGCCACAGGTCTGTTAGCCATGGAGCCACAGGTCTGTTAGCCATGGAGCCACAGGTCTGTTAGCCATGGAGCCACAGGTCTGTTAGCCATGGAGCCACAGGTCTGTTAGCCATGGAGCCACAGGTCTGTTAGCCATGGAGCCACAGGTCTGTTAGCCATGGAGCCACAGGCCTGTTAGCCATGGAGCCACAGGCCTGTTAGCCATGGAGCCACAGGCCTGTTAGCCATGGAGCCACAGGCCTGTTAGCCATGGAGCCACAGGCCTGTTAGCCATGGAGCCACAGGTCTGTTAGCCATGGAGCCACAGGCCTGTTAGCCATGGAGCCACAGGTCTGTTAGCCATGGAGCCACAGGCCTGTTAGCCATGGAGCCACAGACCTGTAGCCAGGGAGCCACAGGTCTGTTAGCCATGGAGCCACAGGCCTGTAGCCATGGAGCCACAGGCATGTTAGCCATGGAGCCACAGGCCTGTTAGCCATGGAGCCACAGGCCTGTTAGCCATGGAGCCACAGGCCTGTTAGCCATGGAGCCACAGACCTGTAGCCAGGGAGCCACAGACCTGTAGCCAGGGAGCCACAGGCCTGTAGCCATGGAGCCACAGGCATGTTAGCCATGGAGCCACAGGCCTGTTAGCCATGGAGCCACAGGCATGTTAGCCAGGGAGCCACAGGCATGTTAGCCATGGAGCCACAGGTCTGTTAGCCATGGAGCCACAGGTCTGTTAGCCATGGAGCCACAGGTCTGTTAGCCATGGAGCCACAGACCTGTAGCCATGGAGCCACAGGCCTGTTAGCCATGGAGCCACAGGCCTGTAGCCATGGAGCCACAGGTCTGTTAGCCATGGAGCCACAGACCTGTAGCCATGGAGCCACAGGCCTGTTAGCCATGGAGCCACAGGCCTGTTAGCCATGGAGCCACAGGTCTGTTAGCCATGGAGCCACAGGTCTGTTAGCCATGGAGCCACAGACCTGTAGCCATGGAGCCACAGGCCTGTTAGCCATGGAGCCACAGGCCTGTAGCCATGGAGCCACAGGCCTGTTAGCCATGGAGCCACAGACCTGTAGCCAGGGAGCCACAGGTCTGTTAGCCAGGGAGCCACAGGCCTGTAGCCATGGAGCCACAGGTCTGTTAGCCATGGAGCCACAGGTCTGTTAGCCATGGAGCCACAGGCCTGTAGCCATGGAGCCACAGGCCTGTTAGCCATGGAGCCACAGACCTGTAGCCAGGGAGCCACAGGTCTGTTAGCCAGGGAGCCACAGGCCTGTAGCCATGGAGCCACAGGTCTGTTAGCCATGGAGCCACAGGTCTGTTAGCCATGGAGCCACAGGTCTGTTAGCCATGGAGCCACAGGTCTGTTAGCCAGGGAGCCACAGGCCTGTTAGCCATGGAGCCACAGACCTGTTAGCCATGGAGCCACAGGCCTGTTAGCCATGGAGCCACAGGCCTGTTAGCCATGGAGCCACAGGCCTGTTAGCCATGGAACCACAGGCCTGTTAGCCATGGAGCCACAGACCTGTAGCCATGGAGCCACAGGCCTGTTAGCCACGGAGCCACAGACCTGTTAGCCAGGGAGCCACAGGCCTGTTAGCCATGGAGCCACAGGCCTGTTAGCCATGGAGCCACAGGCCTGTTAGCCATGGAGCCACAGGCCTGTTAGCCATGGAGCCACAGACCTGTAGCCAGGGAGCCACAGGTCTGTTAGCCATGGAGCCACAGGCCTGTTAGCCATGGAGCCACAGGCCTGTTAGCCATGGAGCCACAGGCCTGTTAGCCATGGAGCCACAGACCTGTAGCCAGGGAGCCACAGACCTGTAGCCAGGGAGCCACAGGCCTGTAGCCATGGAGCCACAGGCATGTTAGCCATGGAGCCACAGGCCTGTTAGCCATGGAGCCACAGGCATGTTAGCCATGGAGCCACAGGTCTGTTAGCCATGGAGCCACAGGTCTGTTAGCCATGGAGCCACAGACCTGTAGCCATGGAGCCACAGGCCTGTTAGCCATGGAGCCACAGGCCTGTTAGCCATGGAGCCACAGACCTGTAGCCATGGAGCCACAGGCCTGTTAGCCATGGAGCCACAGGCCTGTAGCCATGGAGCCACAGGCCTGTTAGCCATGGAGCCACAGACCTGTAGCCAGGGAGCCACAGACCTGTAGCCAGGGAGCCACAGGTCTGTTAGCCATGGAGCCACAGGTCTGTTAGCCATGGAGCCACAGGTCTGTTAGCCATGGAGCCACAGGCCTGTTAGCCATGGAGCCACAGGCCTGTTAGCCATGGAGCCACAGACCTGTTAGCCAGGGAGCCACAGGCCTGTTAGCCATGGAGCCACAGACCTGTAGCCATGGAGCCACAGGCCTGTTAGCCATGGAGCCACAGACCTGTTAGCCATGGAGCCACAGGCCTGTTAGTTGCCCCCCCGGCTACCTGGCCACTGCTTTGACACCATAGACTGTAAAAAATATGGACAAAGCGTTCCCCGGGTCTAACATGGACGGAAAATGAAGCCAATAATTCCTTGCACTGTCGCCATCTTTCTAGATCCAGACAACGAGGCGGGACTTCCCCCCTTCTTCTCTGTTGGTTTTTATTTTGACTCGAGTGGGTGGGGGATCCCGATCATAGACTGTAACGGTAGCCACGCCCCTCAGAACATGCGCGACTTTATGGTAATTTATTTTATAAATGGGACCATCATTTTCCAAAAAGAATATTATGACATGACAAATGAGACTTTAAACTAGTGTCTGGAAGCAGAAAGTATTCATGACCATGTTTATTAAGGTAATACAGTCTAGGTGAAGTTGGGCCCAAATACATGGACCTCTATGGGGCTATGGGTTTTTTTTGGGTCCAGTGACAGCGCCACAACAGGCCATTATATGAACTTTCATTTCCTTAGTGACTTCACGAAATATCTGTCTGACTGCCCCCCTGTTTGACACCTACAAATGGGCTGTGCTGAGATTGGCTGAACCCGCCTATGTCCAGGTTGGCTGAACCCTCCTATTGGCTGAACCCGCCTATGTCCAGGTTCTCAGCCAATATCATAATCTCAGTGCATTTTCATACAATAAATTAACCACAGTATAAATCATCAAATTGGCTACAACAAGCATTATGTTATACTTTAGCTGTTGAAAAATAGCAGATCTACAAGCACCGAGTGCCACACTATGAGCTTGTAGATCGTCGTGAAAGTCGTGAAAGTGTGACGCAATGGGTTCTTGACATGAAAAAGGTTGAGCACCACTGATATAGAAACATGAGGTTTTAACCCTGTGAGAACCACTGATATAGAAACATGAGGTTTTAACCCTGTGAGAACCACTGATATAGAAACATGAGGTTTAACCCTGTGAGAACCACTGATATAGAAACATGAGGTTTAACCCTGTGAGAACCACTGATATAGAAACATGAGGTTTTAACCCTGTGAGAACCACTGATATAGAAACATGAGGTTTAACCCTGTGAGAACCACTGATATAGAAACATGAGGTTTAACCCTGTGAGAACCACTGATATAGAAACATGAGGTTTTAACCCTGTGAGAACCACTGATATAGAAACATGAGGTTTAACCCTGTGAGAACCACTGATATAGAAACATGAGGTTTAACCCTGTGAGAACCACTGATATAGAAACATGAGGTTTAACCCTGTGAGAACCACTGATATAGAAACATGAGGTTTAACCCTGTGAGAACCACTGATATAGAAACATGAGGTTTTAACCCTGTGAGAACCACTGATATAGAAATATGAGGTTTAACCCTGTGAGAACCACTGATATAGAAACATGAGGGTTTAACCCTGTGAGAACCACTGAAATAGAAACATGGGGTTTTAACCCTGTGAGAACCACTGATATAGAAACATGAGGGTTTAACCCTGTGAGAACCACTGATATAGAAACATGAGGTTTAACCCTGTGAGAACCACTGATATAGAAACATGGGGTTTTAACCCTGTGAGAACCACTGATATAGAAACATGGGGTTTTAACCCTGTGAGAACCACTGATATAGAAACATGGGGTTTAACCCTGTGAGAACCACTGATATAGAAACATGGGGTTTAACCCTGTGAGAAACACTGATATAGAAACATGGGGTTTTAACCCTGTGAGAACCACTGATATAGAAACAAACTTTCAGGATTTAGACATTTAGAAATAGAATCGGCCAAAATGGATTAGGAGCTAAATTATGTCTACACTGTAACGTGTATGTGTGTGGGGTGTCGCAATTTACAATTTACAATTTAGGCATTTAGCAGACGCTCTTAATCCAGAGCGATTTACACTAAGGAAAAACAAAAGCATGGCATACATCACATACAGTATATAAAAAGTAGTCATCATGAATCATGTATAAACGGACGTGTGGAGCGTTGTTGTCCCGGCGTTTTTAGTGAAGGTACCTCCAGCTTCCCTGCGTTGGCTGATCTGAGTGAGCGGGAGGGTTTGTAGGGTACGATCATACTCGTGAGATATGGGGGAGCCATGCCTTTGGTTGCTTTGAATGCCAGCATCAGAGTTTTGCAGTAACGTGTATGTGTGTGGGGGGTGTCGCAGTAACGTGTATCTGTGGTATATGCGTCGCAGTAACGTGTATCTGTGGTATATGCGTCGCAGTAACGTGTATCTGTGGTATATGCGTCGCAGTAACGTGTATCTGTGGTATATGCGTCGCAGTAACGTGTATCTGTGGTATATGCGTCGCAGTAACGTGTATCTGTGGTATATGCGTCGCAGTAACGTGTATCTGTGGTATATGCGTCGCAGCCCCCGATGTCTTCGGCGCGTAAGGAGGTGATCCTGCAGGCGTTCCGCAAGCTGGACCGTACGGGGGACGGCGTGGTGACCGTGGAGGACCTGCGGGGCGTGTACAACGCCCAGAACCATCCCAAGTACCGCAACGGGGAGTGGAGCGAGGACCAGGTGTTCAGGACCTTCCTGGACAGCTTCGACTCGCCTTACGACAAGGACGGAAAGGTGAGACACTGTCCTTACGATAAGGACACTGTCCTTACGACAAGGACAGAAAGGTTAGACACTGTCCTTACGACAAGGACGTAAAGGTAAGACACTCTCCTTACGACAAGGACACTGTCCTTACGACAAGGACACTGTCCTTACGACAAGGACGGAAAGGTTAGACACTGTCCTTACGACAAGGACACTGTCCTTACGACAAGGACAGAAAGGTAAGACACTGTCCTTACGACAAGGACACTGTCCTTACGACAAGGACAGAAAGGTAAGACACTGTCCTTACGACAAGGACGGAAAGGTTAGACACTGTCCTTACGACAAGGACAGAAAGGTTAGACACTGTCCTTACGACAAGGACAGAAAGGTAAGACACTGTCCTTACGACAAGGACACTGTCCTTACGACAAGGACAGAAAGGTAAGACACTGTCCTTACGACAAGGACAGAAAGGTAAGACACTGTCCTTACGACAAGGACGTAAAGGTTAGACACTCTCCTTACGACAAGGACGTAAAGGTAAAGGAAGACCCTCTCCTTACGACAAGTGGTTCGCACCACAGTGGGGGGTCCGGGGACCCCCAGGGGTCATTGAGGGAGTTCCAGGGGTTCCCCAGTTAAACCAGAACCAGATGGACCCTTATGGGTCTGTAACTCTGAGTGTACAAATAATTAATTTTCCATTATTATTATTAATATTATTGTTATTATTATTAATATTATGTAATGTATTATATGTTCCAGGTGACCAAAGAGGAGTTATCATTATTATTGTTATTAATATTATTAATATAATGTAATGTATTATATGTTATCATTATTAATATAATGTAATGTATTATATGTTCCAGGTGACCAAAGAGGAGTTATTATCATTATTAATATTATCATTATTAATATGATGTAATGTATTATATGTTATTATTAATATTATTATCATTATTAATATAATGTAATGTATTATATGTTCCAGGTGACCAAAGAGGAGTTATTAATATAACTATAGTATTATATGTTCCAGGTGACCAAAGAGGAGTTATTAATATAACTATAGTATTATATGTTCCAGGTGACCAAAGAGGAGTTCCTCAACTATTACTTTGGGGTCAGCGCCTCCATCGACACCGACGTCTACTTCATCCTGATGATGAGGAGCGCCTGGAAGCTCTGACCTTTGACCCTCACCCTATATGATGCCTGGAAGCTCTGACCTTTGACCCTCACCCTATATGATGCCTGGAAGCTCTGACCTTTGACCTCTACCATATATATGACCGCATGGCTTTGACCTTTACCCTTATATATGACCGCATGGCTTTGACCTTTCACCTCTACCATATATATGACCGCATGGCTTTGACCTTTCACCTCTACCTTATATATGACCGCATGGCTTTGACCTTTGCCCTTCACCCTGCCCCAGTATGACGACACCAACAAGAGACCAGGGTTGTTTTTGTCGCCTAAGGGCCATTCATACTCCTATTTTAGAGCCCAATAAAAGTGGGTTCGGCGCTGTAGAGCCTACAATGTGACGTCATTTGGCTCTGTAGAGCCTACAATGTGACGTCATTTAGCTCTGTAGAGCCTACAATGTGACGTCATTTGGCTCTGTAGAGCCTACAATGTGACGTCATTTAGCTCTGTAGAGCCTACAATGTGACGTCATTTGGCTCTGTAGAGCCTACAATGTGACGTCATTTAGCTCTGTAGAGCCTACAATGTGACGTCATTTGGCTCTGTAGAGCCTACAATGTGACGTCATTTGGCTCTGTAGAGCCTACAATGTGACGTAATGTGGCGCTGTAGAGCCTACAATGTTACGTCATTTAGCTCTGTAGAGCCTACAATGTGACGTCATTTAGCTCTGTAGAGCCTACAATGTGACGTCATTTGGCTCTGTAGAGCCTACAATGTTACGTCATTTAGCTCTGTAGAGCCTACAATGTGACGTCATTTAGCTCTGTAGAGCCTACAATGTGACGTCATTTGGCTCTGTAGAGCCCACAATGTGACGTCATTTGAGGTTCGTGGGGGGGGTACCGTCCTAAAGTCGGCTCTTCGGTGCTACTGAACATTTCTGACGAGCCAAAATCATTTCGGCACTACAGCGCCGAAACAGCGGTAAAATAGGAGTATGAATCGGCCCCAAGACTAAAGGACTAAAATACTAAAATACTATGGTTTTTGATATTTAAACGTCTAAGACATACATGGTCCAACTGGCGGCCCAAATGGTGGTCCGTGGCTCAGATAGGTCTGAGAGGCTAAATGTCATCAGATGGTGGTCCGTGGCTCAGATAGGTCTGAGAGGCTAAATGTCATCAGATGGTGGTCCGTGGCTAGGATGGGTCTGATTTTGTCTATGTGTGACTTGTGACATATTTACTAATAAATGATATGATTATAATGTTCCATATTAAGAGGACGCCTGATTGTTCAACATTGTGTATTTGTGGGCATAGAAAACGGATCAGACCGCTTTGCTTTGGCCCGGTGGATGATTTAAAATAACTCACTCATTGACTCATATACCAAAACCTGTTTTTAATTAAAAAAAAAAAAAAAAAAATTGTAATCCAGTCCCAGCCCTACAAAACATTCATTTTCATTCATGTATGAATTCATATTCGGTCATTTTCAATTTCGCCCAAGATCACAACAACCGTTCACACACACGAATCCTCCTCGTGTGTGTTTTCGCCGCCCATATGAATCGTCATGTGTGTCTTCAGCAGTCCACTCCTGGTGAAGCTTTTGCTACATACCGTGCAAGCAAAGGGCTTTTCCCCTGTATGAGTCATCATGTGCGTTTTCAGAGATCCAGACTGCCTAAAGGTTTTGCTACACACGGTACAAGCAAAGGGCCTTTCGTCCATGTGAGTCCTCAAGTGTTTCTTCAGTATCCCACTGGTGGTGAAGCTTTTGCTACACACCGTGCAAGCGAAGGGTCTTTCACCCGTATGGATCATCACGTGTGCTTTCAGAGTTTCACTTCGGTTAAAACTTTGACTACAGAATGTACACGCAAAGGGCTTCTCTCCTGTATGTATCCTTATGTGGGCTTTCAGAGTCTTATCACGGTTGAAGCTTTGACTACATACCGTGCAAGCAAAGGGCTTTTCGCCTGTATGAATCATCATGTGTGTTTTCAGATGTCCAGATTGTCTGAAGCTTTTGCTGCACACTGTACACGCAAATGGCTTTTCGCCCATATGGATCCTCATGTGTCTTTTCATAATTCCACTGGTGGTGAAGCTCTCGTTACATACCGTGCAACAAAAGGGTCTTTCACCCGTGTGACTCATCATGTGTGCTTTCAGAGTTCCAGCTCGGTTAAAGCTTTGACTACAAAATGTACAAGCAAAGGGTCTTTCCCCTGTATGAATCATCATGTGTTTCTTCAATATTCCAGCAGCGTTAAATCTTTGGCTACACACCGTGCAAGCAAAGGGCTTTTCCCCCGTATGGATGATCATGTGGTTTTTCATATGTCCAGATTGTCTAAAGCTCTTGTTACAAACCGTACAGGCGTAGGGCTTCTCTCCCATGTGAATCAGCATGTGCTGCTTCAGTATCGGACTGGTGGTGAACGTTTTGCTGCAAACCGTGCAAGTGAAGGCCTTTTCGTCCGTGTGGATGGTCATGTGCGTGCTCAGAGGTCCGGCCTTTGTGAAGCTTTTGTTACAAACCGTACAGCAAAAGCCTTTCTTTCGTTTCGGAGTCCTCGCGGACGCCGGCTTTCGCTTCGGCGACTTCGAAGACGACCTTTGTTCCCCCGCGCGTTGTGACTCCAGCGCGTTCGGAACAACGGCCTCCTCCCATTCGTCGCTGTCTTCAGTGTCGGATTCAGAGCCGCGTGAAGAGGCCCAGTCGTCCGTGTCGTCGGTCGTGTCGTCGGAGACGGGCCGCTCGTCGCCGGCTGGCTGTGATCCGCGTACCCAGTAATCTATATACGCTTGCGTCTTCATGTGTTCGGTCGAGGTTCCGGCTACAGGCTCCGTCTCTCTCTTTTCATCTTCACTTTTCACCGCTAGTAATGTCGTCGACGACCCTGCAGCCTCCTCTGGCCTTTGAAGTAGCTCCTCCTCCTGTTCCTCTTTAAAGAAATTGTGACATAAAAAAAAAAAAGGTTATTGTAAATTATTTTTATTTTTATTTACGTTTTCTGAGCTGCAATTGCACCCAAAAAAAAACCCCTGAACTTTTAACCGTTTCCCTCCGTAATCGATCCCAATCGACGTGTACAAAGGACGCGTGTAGACGTCCTAGCGCATCCTCAATGATACCGGGCGAGAGAAGAATATTCTGAATTCTTTCCTTTTTTATTTTTCAGTTCGCCTCTCGGCTACCGTATGTTAGACTTCATTTCTGCTCCTCATCCGTCTCTCCCGCAAAATATGAACGCTTTTTGTATCATATATCGTATCGTATTGTCTATTTGTATGTCTCTAAATGTTTGTATGTCTTTAAATGTTTTGATGAATTGAACAATGTGGACCCTGTTGTAAACAAGTGTAATGCTTAATTGGGTCGTCCACTCACAGTTGACAGTCTTTGTATTGAGTTTGTGCTTAAAATGTACTGTAAATTCTACAAACTGTTAATGAATATTTCAATCAATCAATCAATAAATTAAAACGATAGCAATGTTAAGCTAGCGATGTAAAGCAAACTTTTTTTCTGGATAGTTTCCGGGTCGTGGGTTTCAGAGTAAAAGCGGCCATGTCTTTTCGGCACCCCAGAGCTCCTATTTTGAAGGAATCCCGGCACAGATTGTGTTAACCCATTCTGAACGGGAACCCATTTTGGTGTTAGCTTCATGTTATGCTTTAGCTATTGAAAAATAGCAGATCTACAAGCTCATAGCGTGCCACCGAGTGGCGTGCTACGAGCTTGTAGGTCTGCTATTTTTGAAAAATCTAAGAACGACTGACATTTTTTAGAATCTGATCTCAGGTCAGAATGGGTTAATCAGACCAGTGTGTGTCCAGTGGAAACCTCGTATGAATCTGATCTCGGGTCAGAATGGGTTAATCAGACCCAGTGTGTGTCCAGTGGAAACCTCGTATGAATCTGATCTCAGGTCAGAATGGCTTAACATCCAGTAGATGTTCTGTGGTCGGGGGTTTTCTGGCTCAAACAAGTGCTCTGATTTTCCTGCTGTTTTTTATGTCACAGCCAGAAAATCCCATATATGTAAATGGGATTTGCCAGCAGATGTTCATTGCAGCTCAAAAGGCTTCCAAAACCCCAGAGAAAACCCCCAGACCACCGAAAATCCACTGAATGTTCAAAGTTCAGGGTTTGTTTTGGGGTGTGATTGAGGTCATAAGACCTAAAAAGAAAAACGAAAGATACAAAATGAATGTCATGAAACCTTTAATCTGTGGTGGAGGTGGTGGTTCCTCCTGGACCAGAATGGAGCTCATCTCCTGCTGTTCCTCTTTAATCTGTGGAGGCTCTAGAACGGGGCTTCTCTCCGGCTGTTCAGGGGAAAGCTCGTCTTGACGCGCCGGTGGCAGCGAGAGGTCTAGGAGGAGAGAAACGTCAAACCCAGGTGTGTTATCTAGATCGTATTGCACTATTGTTTGGTTGAATGCAGTGTTGTTTTTGGCAGCAAATTTCTATTTTAGGTTTAGTCATAGTCTTTGGACTGAAACTACATTTGGTTTCAGTCACATTTTAGTCACCTGGAATGTCTTAGTGTTAGTCTAGTTTTAGTCGACTAAATGTCATACGATTTTAGTCGACTAAATCTACAGGTGATTTAGTCGACTAAAATGTGTTTTGGCGGGCCTTGATGCCGTCGTAATGAGTGTTTTTACACTTGTGAGCTTGTAGATCAGCTATTTTCAGCATGCAACCAAGAGTAAAATGACTTATACTGGATCTGTTGTCCACTAGTCCCTTCCTAACATTTTAGTCTAGTTTTTATTTGTTGACGAAATTGTCAGTATATTTAGTCTTAGTTTTAGTCATCATAGCTTAGTTTTCATTTAGTTTCCATTTGTTTTTATCAGTGAAAATAGGTAGTCGACGAACATGTTTCGAAAACAACACTGGTTGAATGCTTGATTCCGATTGGTCAAGCTCGATCAGCTCAATAACAGACCGATGTCTAATCAAGAGCACCTGATTGGCTGCATGGATTTTAAAGTTTTCTTCTTTTTTTATTTTTGCTTTTGTGCCTCTATTGATAGTTACAGTGAACACGGACAGGAAAGAGAGAGAGAGGGGGGGGGGGGGTGAGGCGGAGTCTTAAGGCCTATTCATAGTCTGGATTTTCGGTGGTAAGGTGAAATTTCGGTGGAAATAACGTTGAGCGGTGGTGAGTAAAAACAGAGAGAAGGGCTGGAGCGGTGGCGGTGGTTTGCTCTTCACCGCGGCTCGTGACGTCATGTTGTAGTTCGGTGGTCACCCCACCACCGTAAAACCAGACTATGTATGAGCCTTTAGCCAATCACAGCACGGCCCTCGTTTCCATTTCAAGAAAATAACTAGAGACGTGGGCGGAGTCAGCGGACGCTTCGACTTTACCGAACCTTTATCGTGCCAAAGAGTCTGTTTTTCCAGACGCTATACCGCTCCTGTTGGCTTACGCGTACAGTACACTGATCATGTAAATAAATACGTATAATAACCATCGCATCATATATCGTAACGGAAGAATATACTGTTGACGGAAACATCCCCATCACCAGCATAAATAATTAGCAAGACGCTAATTATTTGGGTTAGCAAGCATCTAGAAATAAGCACAGACGCTAAACCATCGATCTTTCTGTCTGTATGAAGTGTACCAGCGTGTCGATCTACCTATAAATGGTAAATGGTGCATTTATATAGCGCCTTTTATCCAAGGCGCTTTACAGAGATTGTGCATTACATTCACCCATTCACACACACACATTCATACACACATTCATACACACATTCACACACACATTCATACACCTTTACAGAGATTGTGCATTACATTCACCCATTCACACACACATTCATACACACATGCACACACACCAGTGGCGTGCACAGACATTTAGAGGGGCAGGTGCTCAAGTGAAAAAAGGGCACCTTGTGCGGCACATTTTGGGGCGGGAACCCATTTTGGTGCTTTAACTATTGAAAAATAGCAGATCTACAAGCTCACCAGTGTGTGTCCAGTGGAAACCTCGTATGAATCTGATCTCAGGTCAGAATGGGTTATAATCAGACCAGTGTGTGTCCAGTGGAAACCTTGTATGAATCTGATCTCAGGTCAGAATGGGTTATAATCAGACCAGTGTGTGTCCAGTGGAAACCTCGTATGAATCTGATCTCAGGTCAGAATGGGTTAAAACTGTGCGTAATGTGTCATTGTTGTACTATATATGTTGTTATTTTACAGCCAGCCACATTGTGCGGTCATGGAACTCGCAACCAAAGTTTGGAATGCAAGCGGGGGATTTTCATGATGGCAACCAACATTCTGCTGTCTGGCAATAGTTTAGCTAAAGTGGAGCTGTTGTTCAAGCACATGAACATGGGCTTCTGTTCATGTCTACAGAACATACTTCTGTAGACTTAGATAGCATTTGTATAGCCCCTGGGTTAGGGTTAGTATAGCATAGTATAGTATATATGTATAGTTTATATGTATAGTTTCATTATATAGATATTCCACTGTTACTTTCTTAGCTTCAAGGTCCAAGGTTATCTTTATTTGTCTCCCTTGGGAGTCACAACTGCATACAAATAACAGACATGTTCACATACGAAAAAGAAAAAACACCATAAAGCACCCACATACACAAAACAGAGATATTGCACACATTCCCTTGATAAAGTGCAACTATAGTCATTAAAGTGCATTCGGCAATCCCTGATTGAGCATTTTAGTTGACAGGGGAACAAAAGAGTGTTTAAATCTATTATATACACACCGTGGAGTTCTATACCTCCTACCGGATGGCATCAGCTCGTACTCTCTGTACAGTACATGCAAGGGGTCAGATACAATATTCCGAGCCTGTCTCACCACTGCTTGTTCAAAGATGGCCTGGGGAGTGATGGGAGGGGGGGGGGGGGGGGGTGGACATGCCCATGATCTTCCCAGCCATGTTTGCTAGCCTATTTACTTGAGACATGTATTTCACAGTTACCGTATCTTAGGATTGACTCTATACTAGCTCTGTAAAAGGTCAACATGATATTTCTACTGACTCCAAAAAGCCTCTAAAGTCTTCTGAGAAAGTGTAGACGCTGGTGTATCTTAGATTAGAACACAGTGTTGTAACATGCGTGTGCCAGCTCAGGTCCTCATCGATCTGTACTCCCAGATATTTATATGAGGGGACCTGTTTGATGTTATGGTCTACTGTGGTCTCCTATGGACCTGGGGTCCACTATGACCTCCTCTGTTTTGTTTACATTTATTTTCAGATGGTGTAGATCACACCACTCTATAAACGTGTCTACTCCCTCTGTATGGCTGAGGATGTTATTATCACTCTTGAGCAGACTCAGTATCACAGTGTCATCGGAGAACTTGATAACAAATTGATTTGGATGTGAGCTGACACAGTCGTCCGTATACAAGGTAAACAGAAAAGAGGAACTGACTGTTCCTTGAGGCACCCCTGTACTACTCAGTGTCCAGGGCTTAAAGCCCCAAAAAATCCCAAGACTGAAAAAGATTTTTTGCAAATCTGCAGTGATCTCATTAAATGACCCCTATGAAATCCTCAGGACTGAAATCAGTCCCCAGACTGAGAACTTTAAGCCCTGAGTGTCTCCTCTGAGAACACAGAGTTAAATCTCACCCTCTGTGGTCTACTAGAGAGAAAAGAAAAATACCATTTAATTATAAAGGGGTTCACATTTAACTGAGCTAATTTACGCAACAGAATGTCTGGATGTATAGTATTAAAGGCCGAGCTGAAGTCGATAAAAGGTAATCTGGCGTATGCCACCTTACTTTCCAGGTGTTTCAAAGTGAGATGAGCTACTGTAGATATTGCATTGCATGTACTGCGTTTCTTATAATATGCAAATTGATACTGGTCTAGCTGAGGTCCTACCTCCTTTCGGAGTTCCTCTGTCAGGATCCTCTCCAGTGCTTTTACTACATTAGATGTTATAGCCACAGGACTATAATCGTTATTCTCTAGTGGACATGCTTTCTTCGGGATTGGGACTATCACTGATTTTCTCCAGATCTCAGGCACTGTATGTGAGTCTAGTGACGGCTGGAAAAGCCTGTGCCAGGCTGGGGCTAATTCCTCAGCACACGTTTTCAACAGGAAAGCATGCATTCCGTCCGGCCCTGTTGCTTTATCGCTCTGTATGGTTTTAAACACTTTAAAGACATTGTCTTGATCTATTACCATCCTGTTATTAACAGCATCACAGTTCAGTTCATTAATCACCTCGTAGCATCCCTGAGAAGTATCACATTCAAAGCGCATAAAGAAATTATTGAGCTCATTCGCTCTGGCGCTCTCATCTAGAGCAAAGATGGGCTTCCTCTCCGACTTCATATTAGTCGTCTCCCTGATGGAGTCCCAGAGTCTTTTTGTGTTCGAGTTGGCCAAGTCTTGTTCCGCTCGTTCCTTAAACTTATTTCTGGCTTCTCTCATTTTTATATTCAGTTCCTTCTGTGCAGCCTTTAAGGCTGCCGTGTCTCCTGATCTGAAGGCCACCTTTTTCCTATGTATACACTCCTTGATTTCATTCGTGAGGTATGGACTATTATTATTAAACTTAGTTATTATTTTCTGTGGCACAATCATTTCAACACAGAAAGAAATATAAGCTGTAATAGCCTCGGTGGCTGTGTCAATGCTAGCATCCTCAAAGAAAATGTCCCAGTCAGTGCATAAGAAGCATCCTTTTAGCTCCTCAGTTGCGTCCCTAGACCACACATTTACTGTCTTCTTTACCGGTTTACTGGATTTAAAAACGGACCGGTACGTTGGCATGAGATAGACAGTGTTATGGTCGGACATGCATACATTTCTATGGTCGGATGTGCCGAGTGGGGGCCTGGCCCTGGCTGTGTATGCTCCCCTAATATTACCATAGCACTTGTCCAGTATTTTCTCCTTCCTTGTGTTACATTTCACGTACTGCTGGAATCCTGGCAGAAATGTCTCCAGTTTGCAGTGGTTCATGTCGCCCAGAATCAGCATGGTCGCGTCTGGTTTGTTCTGTAGGTGCCGGTGCACACAGTCAGCGATCCGACTCGCTGCTCTGGTGGCGTTAGCATCTGGTGGAACGTATACGACACACACAAATATGTTGGAAAGCTCTGTTGGCAGGTAGTACGGTCGTAATGTGATGCACAGCAGTTCAAGATCGGGATTGCATATCTTGTCTCTGACCGCAACATTACAGCACCATTTGTCTCTGACGTACACACAGAGTCCTCCGCCTGTTTTCTTTCCGGAGCTAGCTCGTCTATCAGACCGGATTAGCGTGAAACCCTCCATTTCTACCAGGCTATCTGGTATATCCTCATTGAACCAGGTTTCCGTGAAAACTAGCAGCCCCGACTCGCGGTACTCAAAGCTGACCTTAGTTTGTGTCCGTAGTTCATCCATTTTCCTCCTCAGTGCGCGGGCGTTGCACAACAGTATGGGTGGTAGCGGTAGTTTAGCCGCTCTCCTGACCCGTTGTCTGACGCCGCCTTTCCTGCCTCTTCTCCTGGCCCGTCCGGGTTGCAGCAGTAGCCTCTGCTGCAGTAGCTCCCTGGGGACACAGCTTAGCAGGTCCGGCGATGGTGGTATTCTGTCCTCCCGTAGTTGCAACAACTCAGTCCCGCTGTACACCAAGCGTTCTCTCGCAGCCTCGTACATTAGGCACTCCACAGCCCAGTTGCTGCTGGCCAGGATTATTAGCCATGTTACGAGTAGCCACTCCATCCTCCTCCGGTTCATTCCTCTCGTCAACATCCCGTAGTATACACTCTCAGTCGGTGCAGTGTACAATATGTCACACAGTAACAAAAGGTAACATTAACTTGACAGGACAAAAAACAACATAAAGAGACAAACGTGCAGCTGTGCTCCTCTCCGTGTCGCCGCAGAGCAGCGCCACCGGAAACCGCATGTTTCATGATAAACTTAATCATAAACTTAATCAATAACTTAATCAATTGGGCCTGGTGGGTCAGGGGATCTTAATTAATTAGGCCTGGTGGGTCAGGGGATCTTAATTAATTGGGCCTGGTGGGTCAGGGGATCTTAATTAATTAGGCCTGGTGGGTCAGGGGATCTTAATTAATTGGGCCTGGTGGGTCAGGGGATCTTAATTAATTAGGCCTGGTGGGTCAGGGGATCTTAATTAATTGGGCCTGGTGGGTCAGGGGATCTTAGTATAATCTTATCTGACAGAAATAAATGAAGGAATTGACTGTAAAGAAACACGTTTTTTGATGTTTGTTTCTGAACAAATATGAAATATTGGTTCACCTTTCTAATATTCTAGCCCACAAAAGGAATCAGGACCATGCTTCAATTTCCGGAACGAACCTTAACCTGATCAACAGTAGAACGAACCTTGGTATTTTGGCATAACCTGATCAACAGTAGAACGAACCTTGGTATTTTGGCATAACCTGATCAACAGTAGAACGAACCTTGGTATTTTGGCATAACCTGATCAACAGTAGGAATTGAATTTAAAAAGAACACATTTCTTTAGTTTTTTTTTCTGATCAAATCGATTTCTGAAAAACCCATGTTTCTGTGTCAGTTGGTGCTCAACCTTATTCATGTAAAGGACCTCCAGAATTATCTCTATTGTGCCACGGACCCCCATCTGAAAATATCTCTAAAACACCAAAAAACTAAAACTTTATTTTAGTTTTTGTATTATTTTAGTATCGCTCACAGCCTGTCTCAGTGCGTGTGTGTGTGTGTGTGTGTGTGTGTGTGTGTGTGTGTGTGTGTGTGTGTGTGTGTGTGTGTGTGTGTGTGTGTGTGTGTGTGTGTTTGTGTGTGTGCGACTCACAGCCTGTGTCAGTGCAGTGGACAGGAGGAGTCATGCAGGCAGCAGGCCTCCAGGGGGCAGCAGAGCTCAGGTCTTCACTCAGGGCTGCTGAGTGGAAGGAATCACTGGTAGACATCTGATTTATGCACACACACACACACACACACACACACACACACACACACACACACACACACACACACACACACACACACACACACACACACACACACCAGTGTTGATTTAGTCAGCAAATTAGTTTTTAGTTTTAGTCATGGCCTCTTGAATAGTTTTCATTTAGTTGTAGTCACATTTTAGTCACCTGGAATGTTTTATAGTGTTAGTCTAGTTTTAGTCGACTAAATGTCATAAGATTCTAGACGACAAAATCTACAGTTTTATTTAGTCGACTAAAGTGTGTTTTGATGATGCCGCCGTGACGGCTGTTTTCACAAGATATTGTAAAGATGTTACGAAAATAGCCGATCTACAAGCTCACAATGACACCCATTGTAAAATCACTGGATCTCTTGTCCACTAGTCCACTAGTCCCTTGTCCACTAGTCCACTACCTTGTCAACTAGTCCACTACCTTGTCCACTAGTCCACTAGTCCCTTGTCCACTAGTCCCGGACCCTTACTAACATTTTAGTCTAGTTTAAATTTAATTTAATTTGTGCTTTTTGTCCTCACCAGAGATTAAAATAGGGTGCATTTTGCATCCGAAAACGCAGTTTATAGTTAACCCATTCTGACCTGAGATCAGATTCATACGAGGTTTCCGCCGGACCCACACTGGTCTGATGAATCCATTCTGACCTGAGATCAGATTCTAAAAATGTCAGTCGCTCTTCGTTTTTTCAAAATTGCAGACCTACAAGCTCATATCGCGCCACTCGGTGGCGCGATATGAGCTTGTAGATCTGCTATTTTTAAATAGCTAAAGCACGACATGATGCTGACACCAAAATGGGTGCCCGTTCAGAATGGGTTAAGGGACGCAATAAAACAACGACCTCTGCATCCATGGGGTGCACTACTGTACTACTGTACTGTTTTATATTCTAGTTTATTTTGCTAGCTTTAGTTATAATAATCATTTCTTCTTCTCTTATATAACCACATTATAACCATATCAATGATAATGGGAGTTAAATGCTGCAATTTGTAAAAATGGCAAAATATGACAAGCCTACTAACGTTGTTGAAGTGGGACTCGTACAGTACAGTACAGTACAGTACAGTACAGTACAGTACAGTACAGTACAGTACAGTACAGTACAGTACAGTACAGTACAGTACAGTACAGTACAGTACAGTACAGCACAGTACAGTACAGTACAGTATCATTGCCAATGGCAAATCTTGAGACGTTTGAGGCAGTGATGTAAATAGGTTTTCAATGTAATGATGCAGGGATGGTCTTTTAGAAATGAGTCCCATGCATGGATATTGTACGTTTTGAAGACAGGGAAAGCCTGTGGGTTACAATGAGCCAACGATAGTTAAAAATCACACCCGTGTGAAGTGAGCGGCGCTCTAATCATTATGCATCATCTCATGAACAACTGAATTCATGCGATTGGTTAAATTTACGTCATATTTGGCGACATTTGACCTAATTTCTCCTTTCATCGTCGATGGTAAATATTGAGACGTGTTTGAGGACTAAAGCTGTATATAGGGGGGGAGGGGCTAGCGCCCCTCAATCACACTTGTGTGATTGAGGGGCGCTCTCATCGTCATACGTCATCATACATCACCTTCCGTGCTCAGCCAATCAGCTGAGCACATTCCGTGCTCGCACACACGCACACGCACGCACACGCACACACACACACACACACACACACACACACACACAAAGGTAGCTGTGCATAGGATGAGCTATGAGCCCCTCAAAACAAATCATGAAAAAAAAAAGAATACAATAGAGCACCGAAGTCCTGACGTAACTCGCTCATCCCGACGATTCCCCTGGTTCACGGAAGTAGTTTCTCTATGGAGAATAACATGGGGTGATCTTAATATCGTCTACTATAAGCGTTGTGGTCCAAAAATAAACAAGCTGTCTCGGCGTTATTGTCAGGGAGGTGTCTCTGTATCGTTTGCAACAGTCAGTCACTCATATATGATACAGTCTGCTTCTAGCGAAAATCTAACTAATTCAGCAGCAGTAACATTAGCGTTTTCTCTCAGTCAGTTGATTCTTCATATCCATGTGAGTGAAGCGGCCGAGATGACATGTTTATTTTTCAAACACAGTTCTTATATGAATCAATCTAAAACTCCTCCTATGGTGATTTCAATGCAACTAAACAAATACATGAACCTGGGGACTGACGCCCTCTACTGAAAGTGACGTCAGACTTCGGTGCTCTATTGTGTATAATTTCAGATGGGATTTTGTCTGTGGACAAAATACATGTTAAATTGATTTAATAGATGAATTGAATTCAAAGGACCACATTGGAAACAATTAAGATCCTATAAGGGCTTGTTATCCTTTTTTTGTTTTAAGCTGCAAACCTCTCTCTGTACAACAACAATACAACATGTATTTGATGATCATGTTCGTGTATGTATGTGAGAGTCTTAGTGGCCCAGCCCCTGTGGTCACCGCACGGTCACCGGTCCAGCCCGCAGCGCTCTGAACGATATACAAATACACAATGTAAGGTGTTTATCTGTTTGTCCCAAATGCTACCTATCTATACGGGAGGTTTGTGTAACTTATCAGTCCATGTGTTTCAATGAAGAAGTGTTTTAATTCCGTTTGTGGCCAAAACGCCATCGTTTACCTCACGTTAACAAGGAGCGTAATTCCGGCTGTCGCCAGACACGCACCCTCAGGACAGCCCGCGCGCGACAGACTGGGCCACGCACGGCATTTAAAACACGCCTTCATTGAAACCGACGGATCGATAAGTTACACAAACCTCCCGCAGAGATGGGGAACATTTGGGACGAGCGGATAAAACCCTAATGTTATGTTTCTGTCCGTCTTTAAGATCTCTGCGGGCTGGACTAGTGAGCGTGCAGTGACCACCGGAGGCTCTGACACATGAACATGAACAAATAGATTTAAAACAAATTGCCTCTACGTGTTGGTCTAACTATAGCTAGTTTAGAAGCAATCAGCCAATGAACAATAATAATAATAAATAATAAACACATGTTCTTTGACTCACCGCTCATTAGTGCAGATCAATTAACAACAACAATCACCAGGGTAACCAAAGGTAAACAATAACAAAGAGACGAGAGGTTGCAGCGTTAGCATTAGCATCAGACTGCTCTGTGCAGTGAGGGGAGAGCAGTCGATCATCGAAGACGATCAGGCTCAACCAGAAGATCATTGATTGATTGATTGAAATATTTATTTAACAGTTTGCAGAATTACAGTACATTTAAAGAACAACTCAATACAAAGACTGCTAACTGTGAGTGGACGACTCTATAAAGCATTGCACTTGTTTACAAGAGGGTCCACATTGTTCAATTCATCAAAACATTTAGAGACGTAGAAGTCGACACTTCTATAGTTAAAGAACAGAACAGGAATTCATCATAAAGGAAACAAAAAGGGAAAAGATACATATACAGTGAGGGGAAATGGTTAGGCGGTGGGGTTTGATTGATTGATTGAAATATTTATTAACAGTTTGTAGAATTTACAGTACATTTTAAGCACAAACTCAATACAAAGACTGTCAACTGTGAGTGGACGACCCAATTAAGCATTACACTTGTTTACAACAGGGTCCACATTGTTCAATTCA
>NC_139713.1:1232645-1247645 GCF_964188405.1 Protomyctophum parallelum | reverse complement strand
TCTGCATTCTATGATCCTATAGTTTACTGTCTCTCTGCATTCTATGATCCTATAGTTTACTGTCTCTCTGCATTCTATGATCCTATAGTTTACTGTCTCTCTGCATTATATGATCCTATAGTTTACTGTCTCTCTGCATTCTATGATCCTATAGTTCACTGTCTCTCTGCATTCTATGATCCTATAGTTTACTGTCTCTCTGCATTCTAGGATCCTATAGTTTACTGTCTCTCTGCATTATATGATCCTATAGTTTACTGTCTCTCTGCATTCTATGATCCTATAGTTCACTGTCTCTCTGCATTCTATGATCCTATAGTTCACTGTCTCTCTGCATTCTATGATCCTATAGTTCACTGTCTCTCTGCATTCTATGATCCTATAGTTTACTGTCTCTCTGCATTCTATGATCCTATAGTTTACTGTCTCTCTGCATTCTATGATCATATAGTTTACTGTCTCTCTGCATTCTATGATCCTATAGTTTACTGTCTCTCTGCATTGTATGATCCTATAGTTTACTGTCTCTCTGCATTATATGATCCTATAGTTTACTGTCTCTCTGCATTATATGATCCTATAGTTTACTGTCTCTCTGCATTCTATGATCCTATAGTTTACTGTCTCTCCGCATTCTATGATCCTATAGTTTACTGTCTCTCTGCATTCTATGATCCTATAGTTTACTGTCTCTCTGCATTCTATGATCCTATAGTTTACTGTATCTCTGCATTCTGTGATCCTATAGTTTACTGTCTCTCTGCATTCTATGATCCTATAGTTTACTGTCTCTCTGCATTCTATGATCCTATAGTTTACTGTCTCTCTGCATTATATGATCCTATAGTTTACTGTCTCTCTGCATTCTATGATCCTATAGTTTACTGTCTCTCTGCATTCTATGATCCTATAGTTTACTGTCTCTCTGCATTCTATGATCCTATAGTTTACTGTCTCTCTGCATTCTATGATCCTATAGTTCACTGTCTCTCTGCATTCTATGATCCTATAGTTTACTGTCTCTCTGCATTCTATGATCCTATAGTTTACTGTCTCTCTGCATTCTATGATCCTATAGTTTACTGTCTCTCTGCATTATATGATCCTATAGTTTACTGTCTCTCTGCATTCTATGATCCTATAGTTCACTGTCTCTCTGCATTCTATGATCCTATAGTTTACTGTCTCTCTGCATTCTATGATCCTATAGTTTACTGTCTCTCCGCATTCTATGATCCTATAGTTTACTGTCTCTCTGCATTCTATGATCCTATAGTTTACTGTCTCTCTGCATTCTATGATCCTATAGTTTACTGTATCTCTGCATTCTGTGATCCTATAGTTTACTGTCTCTCTGCATTCTATGATCCTATAGTTTACTGTCTCTCTGCATTATATGATCCTATAGTTTACTGTCTCTCTGCATTCTGTGATCCTATAGTTTACTGTCTCTCTGCATTATATGATCCTATAGTTTACTGTCTCTCTGCATTCTGTGATCCTATAGTTTACTGTCTCTCTGCATTCTATGATCCTATAGTTCACTGTCTCTCTGCATTCTATGATCCTATAGTTCACTGTCTCTCTGCATTCTATGATCCTATAGTTCACTGTCTCTCTGCATTCTATGATCCTATAGTTTACTGTCTCTGCATTCTATGATCCTATAGTTTACTGTCTCTCTGCATTCTATGATCCTATAGTTTACTGAGACACTACACTGTCTCTCTGCATTCTATGATCCTATAGTTTACTGTCTCTCTGCATTTTGCGATCCTATAGTTTACTGTCTCTCTGCATTCTATGATCCTATAGTTTACTGAGACGCTACACTGTCTCTGCATTCTATGATCCTATAGTTTACTGTCTCTCTGCATTCTATGATCCTATAGTTTACTGTCTCTCTGCATTCTATGATCCTATAGTTAACTTTACTGTCTCTCTGCATTCTATGATCCTATAGTTTACTGAGACGCTACACTGTCTCTCTGCATTCTATGATCCTATAGTTTACTGTCTCTCTGCATTCTATGATCCTATAGTTTACTGTCTCTCTGCATTCTATGATCCTATAGTTTACTGTCTCTCTGCATTCTATGATCCTATAGTTTACTGTCTCTCTGCATTCTATGATCCTATAGTTTACTGTCTCTCTGCATTCTATGATCCTATAGTTTACTGTCTCTCTGCATTCTATGATCCTATAGTTTACTGTCTCTCTGCATTCTATGATCCTATAGTTTACTGAGACACTACACTGTCTCTCTGCATTCTATGATCCTATAGTTTACTGTCTCTCTGCATTCTGTGATCCTATAGTTTACTGTCTCTCTGCATTCTATGATCCTATAGTTTACTGAGACGCTACACTGTCTCTGCATTCTATGATCCTATAGTTTACTGTCTCTCTGCATTCTATGATCCTATAGTTTACTGTCTCTCTGCATTCTATGATCCTATAGTTAACTTTACTGTCTCTCTGCATTCTATGATCCTATAGTTTACTGTCTCTCTGCATTCTATGATCCTATAGTTTACTGTATCTCTGCATTCTGTGATCCTATAGTTTACTGTCTCTCTGCATTCTATGATCCTATAGTTTACTGTCTCTCTGCATTCTATGATCCTATAGTTTACTGTATCTCTGCATTCTATGATCCTATAGTTCACTGTCTCTCTGCATTCTATGATCCTATAGTTTACTGTCTCTCTGCATTCTATGATCCTATAGTTTACTGTCTCTCTGCATTCTATGATCCTATAGTTTACTGTCTCTCTGCATTCTATGATCCTATAGTTTACTGTCTCTCTGCATTATATGATCCTATAGTTTACTGTCTCTCTGCATTCTATGATCCTATAGTTTACTGTCTCTCTGCATTCTATGATCCTATAGTTTACTGTCTCTGCATTCTATGATCCTATAGTTTACTGTCTCTCTGCATTCTATGATCCTATAGTTCACTGTCTCTCTGCATTCTATGATCCTATAGTTTACTGTCTCTCTGCATTCTATGATCCTATAGTTTACTGTCTCTCTGCATTCTATGATCCTATAGTTTACTGTCTCTCTGCATTATATGATCCTATAGTTTACTGTCTCTCTGCATTCTATGATCCTATAGTTCACTGTCTCTCTGCATTCTATGATCCTATAGTTTACTGTCTCTCTGCATTCTAGGATCCTATAGTTTACTGTCTCTCTGCATTATATGATCCTATAGTTTACTGTCTCTCTGCATTCTATGATCCTATAGTTCACTGTCTCTCTGCATTCTATGATCCTATAGTTCACTGTCTCTCTGCATTCTATGATCCTATAGTTCACTGTCTCTCTGCATTCTATGATCCTATAGTTTACTGTCTCTCTGCATTCTATGATCCTATAGTTTACTGTCTCTCTGCATTCTATGATCATATAGTTTACTGTCTCTCTGCATTCTATGATCCTATAGTTTACTGTCTCTCTGCATTGTATGATCCTATAGTTTACTGTCTCTCTGCATTATATGATCCTATAGTTTACTGTCTCTCTGCATTATATGATCCTATAGTTTACTGTCTCTCTGCATTCTATGATCCTATAGTTTACTGTCTCTCCGCATTCTATGATCCTATAGTTTACTGTCTCTCTGCATTCTATGATCCTATAGTTTACTGTCTCTCTGCATTCTATGATCCTATAGTTTACTGTATCTCTGCATTCTGTGATCCTATAGTTTACTGTCTCTCTGCATTCTATGATCCTATAGTTTACTGTCTCTCTGCATTCTATGATCCTATAGTTTACTGTCTCTCTGCATTATATGATCCTATAGTTTACTGTCTCTCTGCATTCTATGATCCTATAGTTTACTGTCTCTCTGCATTCTATGATCCTATAGTTTACTGTCTCTCTGCATTCTATGATCCTATAGTTTACTGTCTCTCTGCATTCTATGATCCTATAGTTCACTGTCTCTCTGCATTCTATGATCCTATAGTTTACTGTCTCTCTGCATTCTATGATCCTATAGTTTACTGTCTCTCTGCATTCTATGATCCTATAGTTTACTGTCTCTCTGCATTATATGATCCTATAGTTTACTGTCTCTCTGCATTCTATGATCCTATAGTTCACTGTCTCTCTGCATTCTATGATCCTATAGTTTACTGTCTCTCTGCATTCTATGATCCTATAGTTTACTGTCTCTCCGCATTCTATGATCCTATAGTTTACTGTCTCTCTGCATTCTATGATCCTATAGTTTACTGTCTCTCTGCATTCTATGATCCTATAGTTTACTGTATCTCTGCATTCTGTGATCCTATAGTTTACTGTCTCTCTGCATTCTATGATCCTATAGTTTACTGTCTCTCTGCATTATATGATCCTATAGTTTACTGTCTCTCTGCATTCTGTGATCCTATAGTTTACTGTCTCTCTGCATTATATGATCCTATAGTTTACTGTCTCTCTGCATTCTGTGATCCTATAGTTTACTGTCTCTCTGCATTCTATGATCCTATAGTTCACTGTCTCTCTGCATTCTATGATCCTATAGTTCACTGTCTCTCTGCATTCTATGATCCTATAGTTCACTGTCTCTCTGCATTCTATGATCCTATAGTTTACTGTCTCTGCATTCTATGATCCTATAGTTTACTGTCTCTCTGCATTCTATGATCCTATAGTTTACTGAGACACTACACTGTCTCTCTGCATTCTATGATCCTATAGTTTACTGTCTCTCTGCATTTTGCGATCCTATAGTTTACTGTCTCTCTGCATTCTATGATCCTATAGTTTACTGAGACGCTACACTGTCTCTGCATTCTATGATCCTATAGTTTACTGTCTCTCTGCATTCTATGATCCTATAGTTTACTGTCTCTCTGCATTCTATGATCCTATAGTTAACTTTACTGTCTCTCTGCATTCTATGATCCTATAGTTTACTGAGACGCTACACTGTCTCTCTGCATTCTATGATCCTATAGTTTACTGTCTCTCTGCATTCTATGATCCTATAGTTTACTGTCTCTCTGCATTCTATGATCCTATAGTTTACTGTCTCTCTGCATTCTATGATCCTATAGTTTACTGTCTCTCTGCATTCTATGATCCTATAGTTTACTGTCTCTCTGCATTCTATGATCCTATAGTTTACTGTCTCTCTGCATTCTATGATCCTATAGTTTACTGTCTCTCTGCATTCTATGATCCTATAGTTTACTGAGACACTACACTGTCTCTCTGCATTCTATGATCCTATAGTTTACTGTCTCTCTGCATTCTGTGATCCTATAGTTTACTGTCTCTCTGCATTCTATGATCCTATAGTTTACTGAGACGCTACACTGTCTCTGCATTCTATGATCCTATAGTTTACTGTCTCTCTGCATTCTATGATCCTATAGTTTACTGTCTCTCTGCATTCTATGATCCTATAGTTAACTTTACTGTCTCTCTGCATTCTATGATCCTATAGTTTACTGAGACGCTACACTGTCTCTCTGCATTCTATGATCCTATAGTTTACTGTCTCTCTGCATTCTATGATCCTATAGTTTACTGTCTCTCTGCATTAGACTATGATCCTATAGTTTACTGTCTCTCTGCATTCTATGATCCTATAGTTTACTGTCTCTCTGCATTCTATGATCCTATAGTTTACTGTCTCTCTGCATTCTATGATCCTATAGTTTACTGTCTCTCTGCATTCTATGATCCTATAGTTTACTGTCTCTCTGCATTCTATGATCCTATAGTTTACTGTCTCTCTGCATTCTATGATCCTATAGTTTACTGTCTCTGCATTCTATGATCCTATAGTTTACTGTCTCTCTGCATTCTATGATCCTATAGTTTACTGTCTCTCTGCATTCTATGATCCTATAGTTTACTGTCTCTCTGCATTCTATGATCCTATAGTTTACTGTCTCTCTGCATTCTATGATCCTATAGTTTACTGTCTCTCTGCATTCTATGATCCTATAGTTTACTGTCTCTGCATTCTATGATCCTATAGTTTACTGTCTCTCTGCATTCTATGATCCTATAGTTTACTGTCTCTATGCATTCTATGATCCTATAGTTTACTGTCTCTCCGCATTCTATGATCCTATAGTTTACTGTCTCTCTGCATTCTATGATCCTATAGTTTACTGTCTCTCTGCATTCTATGATCCTATAGTTTACTGTATCTCTGCATTCTGTGATCCTATAGTTTACTGTCTCTCTGCATTCTATGATCCTATAGTTTACTGTCTCTCTGCATTCTATGATCCTATAGTTTACTGTCTCTGCATTCTATGATCCTATAGTTTACTGTCTCTCTGCATTCTATGATCCTATAGTTTACTGTCTCTCTGCATTCTATGATCCTATAGTTTACTGTCTCTCTGCATTCTATGATCCTATAGTTTACTGTCTCTCTGCATTCTATGATCCTATAGTTTACTGTCTCTCTGCATTCTATGATCCTATAGTTTACTGTCTCTCTGCATTCTGTGATCCTATAGTTTACTGTCTCTCTGCATTCTATGATCCTATAGTTTACTGTCTCTCTGCATTCTATGATCGTATAGTTTAGTGTCTCTCTGCATTCTATGATCCTATAGTTTACTGTCTCTCTGCATTCTATGATCCTATAGTTTACTGTCTCTCTGCATTCTATGATCCTATAGTTTAGTGTCTCTCTGCATTCTATGATCCTATAGTTTACTGTCTCTCTGCATTCTATGATCCTATAGTTTACTGTCTCTATGCATTCTATGATCCTATAGTTTACTGTCTCTCCGCATTCTATGATCCTATAGTTTACTGTCTCTCTGCATTCTATGATCCTATAGTTTACTGTCTCTCTGCATTCTATGATCCTATAGTTTACTGTATCTCTGCATTCTGTGATCCTATAGTTTACTGTCTCTCTGCATTCTATGATCCTATAGTTTACTGTCTCTCTGCATTCTATGATCCTATAGTTTACTGTCTCTGCATTCTATGATCCTATAGTTTACTGTCTCTCTGCATTCTATGATCCTATAGTTTACTGTCTCTCTGCATTCTATGATCCTATAGTTTACTGTCTCTCTGCATTCTATGATCCTATAGTTTACTGTCTCTCTGCATTATATGATCCTATAGTTTACTGTCTCTCTGCATTCTGTGATCCTATAGTTTACTGTCTCTCTGCATTCTATGATCCTATAGTTTACTGTCTCTCTGCATTCTATGATCCTATAGTTTACTGTCTCTCTGCATTCTATGAGGCTATAGTTTACTGTCTCTCTGCATTCTATGATCCTATAGTTTACTGTCTCTCTGCATTCTATGATCCTATAGTTTACTGTCTCTCTGCATTCTATGAGGCTATAGTTTACTGTCTCTCTGCATTCTATGATCCTATAGTTTACTGTCTCTCTGCATTCTATGATCCTATAGTTTACTGTCTCTCTGCATTCTGTGATCCTATAGTTTACTGTCTCTCTGCATTCTATGATCCTATAGTTTACTGTCTCTCTGCATTCTATGATCCTATAGTTTACTGTCTCTCTGCATTCTATGAGGCTATAGTTTACTGTCTCTCTGCATTCTATGATCCTATAGTTTACTGTCTCTCTGCATTCTATGATCCTATAGTTTACTGTCTCTCTGCATTCTATGAGGCTATAGTTTACTGTCTCTGCATTCTATGATCCTATAGTTTACTGTCTCTCTGCATTCTATGATCCTATAGTTTACTGTCTCTCTGCATTCTGTGATCCTATAGTTTACTGTCTCTCTGCATTCTATGATCCTATAGTTTACTGTCTCTCTGCATTCTATGATCCTATAGTTTACTGTCTCTCTGCATTCTGTGATCCTATAGTTTACTGTCTCTCTGCATTCTATGATCCTATAGTTTAGTGTCTCTCTGCATTCTATGATCCTATAGTTTACTGTCTCTCTGCATTCTATGATCCTATAGTTTACTGTCTCTCTGCATTCTATGATCCTATAGTTTACTGTCTCTCTGCATTCTATGATCCTATAGTTTACTGTCTCTCTGCATTCTATGATCCTATAGTTTACTGTCTCTCTGCATTCTATGATCCTATAGTTTACTGTCTCTCTGCATTCTATGATCCTATAGTTTACTGTCTCTCTGCATTCTATGATCCTATAGTTTACTGTCTCTCTGCATTCTGTGATCCTATAGTTTACTGTCTCTCTGCATTCTATGATCATATAGGGTCATAGGATATGATGACCCCCTGGGTGCACCGGTGACTGTTTCATGTAATCAGTGCCAAACCCAAATCCAGTATACATTAAAAAGAATAGGAATTAAAAAAAATCCAAAAAGGTAGCACATCCACAAATTAAACAAGCTGTGGACAAAGTACTCACATTTCCATTTATTTATTGGCTCTGATGAATTAAGGCTGTGTAGCTTTCATCAGATGCTCTGATGAAGGCTGCATAGCCTTCATCAGAGCATCATATGATAGCATCATACGTATGATGAAGGCTGCGTAGCCTTCATCAGAGCATCATATGATAGCATCATATGATGAAGGCTGCGTAGCCTTCATCAGAGCATCATATGATAGCATCATATGATGAAGGCTGCGTAGCCTTCATCAGAGCATCATATGATAGCATCATATGATGAAGGCTGTGTAGCCTTCATCAGAGCATCATATGATAGCATCATATGATGAAGGCTGTGTAGCCGAAACGCGTAAGCTTTCCTTTTTGGTGTGTGTGCCAATAAAGAAATGGAAATGTGAGTACTTTGTCAACCGCTTGTTTAATTTTTGGATGTGCTACCTTTTTGGAATTTGATAAATTCCTATTTTTAGATCTCCAAACCTGTTGTTTTGGGGAGCGCTGGTTTCAGTTCATTCAACCTCCGCTTGTGTGTTGACTAGTGAGATGCACCCTTTGAGACATTTATACTGCATTGTGTGTTGACTAGTGAGATGCACCCTAGGAGACATTTATACTGCATTGTGTGTTGACTAGTGAGATGCACCCTAGGAGACATTTATACTGCATTGTGTGTTGACTAGTGAGATGCACCCTAGGAGACATTTATACTGCATTGTGTGTTGACTAGTGAGATGCACCCTAGGAGACATTTATACTTCATTGTGTGTTGACTAGTGAGATGCACCCTAGGAGACATTTATACTGCATTGTGTGTTGACTAGTGAGATGCACCCTAGGAGACATTTATACTGCATTGTGTGTTGACTAGTGAGATGCACCCTAGGAGACATTTATACTGCATTGTGTGTTGACTAGTGAGATGCACCCTAGGAGACATTTATACTGCATTGTGTGTTGACTAGTGAGATGCACCCTAGGAGACATTTATACTGCATTGTGTGTTGACTAGTGAGATGCACCCTAGGAGACATTTATACTGCATTGTGTGTTGACTAGTGAGATGCACCCTAGGAGACATTTATACTGCATTGTGTGTTGACTAGTGAGATGCACCCTAGGAGACATTTATACTGCATTGTGTGTTGACTAGTGAGATGCACCCTAGGAGACATTTATACTGCATTGTGTGTTGACTAGTGAGATGCACCCTAGGAGACATTTATACTGCATTGTGTGTTGACTAGTGAGATGCACCCTAGGAGACATTTATACTGCATTGTGTGTTGACTAGTGAGATGCACCCTAGGAGACATTTATACTGCATTGTGTGTTGACTAGTGAGATGCACCCTAGGAGACATTTATACTTCGTTGTGTGTTGACTAGTGAGATGCACCCTAGGAGACATTTATACTTCGTTGTGTGTTGACTAGTGAGATGCACCCTAGGAGACATTTATACTGCATTGTGTGTTGACTAGTGAGATGCACCCTAGGAGACATTTATACTGCATTGTGTGTTGACTAGTGAGATGCACCCTAGGAGACATTTATACTGCATTGTGTGTTGACTAGTGAGACGCACCCTAGGAGACATTTATACTGCATTGTGTGTTGACTAGTGAGATGCACACTAGGAGACATTTATACTGCATTGTGTGTTGACTAGTGAGATGCACCCTAGGAGACATTTATACTGCATTGTGTGTTGGCTACAATGGCTAGTGAGATGCACCCTAGGAGACATTTATACTTCGTTGTGTGTTGACTAGTGAGGTGCACCCTAGGAGACATTTATACTTCGTTGTGTGTTGACTAGTGAGATGCACCCTAGGAGACATTTATACTTCGTTGTGTGTTGACTAGTGAGATGCACCCTAGGAGACATTTATACTGCATTGTGTGTTGACTAGTGAGATGCACCCTAGGAGACATTTATACTTCGTTGTGTGTTGACTAGTGAGATGCACCCTAGGAGACATTTATACTTCATTGTGTGTTGACTAGTGAGATGCACCCTAGGAGACATTTATACTTCATTGTGTGTTGACTAGTGAGATGCACCCTAGGAGACATTTATACTGCATTGTGTGTTGACTAGCGAGATGCACCCTAGGAGACATTTATACTGCATTGTGTGTTGACTAGTGAGATGCACCCTAGGAGACATTTATACTTCATTGTGTGTTGACTAGTGAGATGCACCCTAGGAGACATTTATTACAGAGAGAGAGAGAGAGAGAGAGAGAGAGAGAGAGAGAGAGAGAGAGAGAGAGAGAGAGAGAGATTGAGAGAGAGAGAGAGAGAGAGAGAGAGGGGGGGGGGGGTGGAGAGAGAGAGAAAGAGAGAGAGGGACAGAGAGAGAGGGGGGGTGGAGAGAGATACAGAGAGAGAGAGAGAGAGAGGGGGGGGGGTGGAGAGAGAGAGAGAGAGCGAGAGAGAGAGGAGAGAGAGAGAGAGAGAGAGAGAGAGAGAGAGAGAGAGAGAGAGAGAGAGAGAGAGAGAGAGATAAAGATAAAGAGAGAAGAGAGAGAGAGAGAGAGAGAGAGAGAGAGAGAGGGGGGGGGGGGGTGGAGAGAGAGAGCAAAATGTAACCATTTCACATTATTTTAATACTATGGTGTTATATAATAATGCATAACACACTAGGGGTTCTTAAAATAACATAAATACAATCTAAATTAATAAAAAATATATATATTATTTATTTTTGCAATCTCTAGGAAATGTACCATTTTTAGGAAATAACTTTTTCCCCTCCCTCAACATCTGAGCAACAGTGACCTGTACAGGCGGCGTGCAGCATAAACCCTTTCAGTGTAGCCATTGTTTTTTAATCGATTGATTGATTGATGTTTTTTTTTTGATTGATTGAAATATTTATTAACAGTTTGTAGAATTTACAGTACATTTTAAGCACAAACTCAATACAAAGACTGTCAACTGTGAGTGGACGACCCAATTAAGCATTACACTTGTTTACAACAGGGTCCACATTGTTCAATTCATCAAAACATTTAAAGACATACAACCATTTAGAGACATACAAATAGACATTTCTATGTAGCTAAAGAACAGAACAGGAATTCATCATATGGGAAGCAAAAAAGGGAAAATATACAAGCACTGGGAAAATATACAATATACAGTGAGGGAAATGGGGTGGGGGGGATTCAGATTTTACAGAGGCCAGTTTCGAATTGCAGCCATCCGTAGGTGCCCTTTGAGAGCGGTTTTGAAGGAGTCAAGGGATTCACATGTCTTAATGACTGTTGGTAGGGCGTTCCACATTTTGGTGGCATAGGAGCGAAAAGAATTTAGTCCCTTGTTTGTGCCGAATCTGGGTTGTACATGGTTTGTTGCACTCCCTCTGGTGTTGTGGGTGTGGACTTCGTTTACATTATTAATGAAGTATTTAGACAGGTACATGGGTATCTTGGTGGTGTATCGAATCTTGTGGACCAGACCCATTGCAAGATGCTGTACTCTGTCGACGACCCTAAGCCATCCCAGCCTGTCAAAGTGGGCAGGGGTGAGGTGGGTTCGGGGGGTGAGGCCAAGTAGGAGCCTGACCAGTTTGTTTTGGGAGGTCTGGAGCCTTGTTTTAAGGGCCTTTGAGGTGCTGTGGTACCAAGAGGTGGATGCATAGTCAAAGAAACCTTGTACGAGGGCTCCTGTTAAGGTCTTCAAGGTGTTTTTGCTGACCAGTGAGGAGATCCTGTAAAGGAATCTTGTTCTTTGATTGACTTTTTTTATTACGTTGGTGGCCATTTTATCACCGGAAAGATTGGCCTCCAGGATGGAACCTATTAACAGTTTGCAGAATTACAGTACATTTCAAGCACAAACTCAATACAAAGACTGTTAACTGTGGGTGGACGACCCAATTAAGCATTACACTTGTTTACAAGAGGGTCCACCTTGTTCAATTCATCATAACATTTAGAGACGTACAAATAGACACTTCCATAATATAGTCAAAGAACAGAACAGGAATTAATCAGGAACTTCAGCCTGTTTTACGAACTGTCTACATTTATAACGTTATTAAACATCAACATAAACGTTTTATATTCCAAACCTAATGGTCTCTCCTAGGAGCCAGGGATGTGAGGGTTCTCCTCGGGTCGGTACCAGGGATGTGATGGTTCTCCTCGGGTCGGTAGAACGGTTCTGTTACATAAACAACATTCGTGGACATTTTTGTCTCATAGAGTTATAATGTAACCAGACGTGCAATACACCTCGCCACCAATAGGGGCGCCTAGTGGGATGTGGGAAGCATACGGGGGGAAAAGTGAGAAAATGTCCACCGAGGTGATTAAAAAGCTTTTCTATTTAAGAATAGTGAAGATAATGTTTCTTCTACCAATCCGAAGGGAACCCTAACATCCGTGGCTTTGAGGAGAGAGCTTTATGTTTGGAATATAAACGTTTAATGTAGATGTTTAATGTTCGCCAATGAAGCGATGCGATGGAAACGTGTTGAAGCAGTCATGACTGAATAATGACGGTTGATCATCAGAGCTGCCAGATGGCGTGAGAGAAACAAGCATCCAGGTCTACGAAAACCACAACATAAGAACAGTGGTTCCCAAAGTGAGGGTCCGGGGAGGCGGGGACCCCCAGGGGTCCCCCAGGGAGTTCTAGGGGGTCCCCAGCTAAATGATAGATAGGAACCAAATGGACCCTTATGGGTCTGTAACTCTGAGAGTGGACAAATGGAACCAAATGGACCCTTATGGGTCTGTAACTCTGAGAGTGTAACACATGGAACCAAATGGACCCTTATGGGTCTGTAACTCTGAGAGTGTAACACATGCAGAGCCGAAGAGTTTGATCAATCCTCAAGGGGGCCCGTCCGTCGTCCCCCGCAGCCCCGCCTCCCCGCACCCCCCCCCCCCCCCCCCCCTTTCAGGACTATATTATTATTATTATGAGAGAGAGAGAGAGAGAGAGAGAGAGAGAGAGAGAGAGAGAGGGAGAGAGAGAGAGGGAGATATAGAGAGATACGGAGGGAGAGAGAGAGAGAGAGAGAGAGATCATAGGCGGCGGGTGCGTTTTACCTTTGGGTAGGCTACAGAATTGCGTTGGGGGGGACTGTCGCGGCCGAGCGAAGCGAGGCCGCCGCCGCGGATTTATTTATTTATTTATTTCCCAAATGGTCTAAAAATGAGTTCTTTAGCATACTTTTACCAATGAATTAGCCTATACACAGACAGCGACTGATCAGCCTATTTTGGACGATATGGGTCTTTTCTCGAGTCAGTGTGTAGTCTCACTAGTCTGTGGTTAGGTCTCTTTGGTGAATTCTTGATCAGTGTTATTATGTCACGCCTCAAGATCAACTACAAAAGAAACCCGATTAGCACTTTTTAACACCTCTTGGACGGCCGGTGTCTCTCAAGACAGACTGTTGCCTGAGGAACAACAGGAGAGGCGCTGTTTTCCCGAATATTTGACGATGGGATTCTCAGATTGCCGGCGGAGAGGTCCAAAATGTTCGGAATTCCCAGAAAATATGTAATGTAAATGTAAAATGTCCACGAAAATCTTCATGGGGGCCGAAAGGGGCCCTAGGATTCTTCATGGGGGCCATGGCCCCGTGGCCCCCACAGACTCTACGTCGCTGAACACATGGAACCAAATGGACCATAACCGTCCTACCCTCCTCCTACACAAACATCAAATGCCAGATGATAAGAGCGCCGCTCACTTCACACGGGTGGTGATTTTTATTATTTACAAGCTAAACTTTATTATAGACAAAAACCAAAACAGCCCAAAATCGCTTATAATGAGCAGACATGGCAACCCCTGCTCTAATTCCCATGAGGACAGAAGCTTGTTTGGAGGGGAGGGAGGGGGGGGGGGGGGGGGTTGGGGGCGTGGTTTACAGTAGCATTGTGTGTGTGTGTGTGTGTGTGTGTGTGTGTGTGTGTGTGTGTGTGTGTGTGTGTGTGTGTGTGTGTGTGTGTGTGTGTGTGTGTGTGTGTGTGTGTGTGTGTGTGTGTGTGTGTGTAGGTGAAGGAACACCCAGGAAATAGGGAGCAGGAAGTACCTGTCGCTCTCTCTCTCTCTCTCTCTCTCTCTCTCTCTCTCTCTCTCTCTCTCTCTCTCTCTCTCTCTCTCTCTCTCTCTCTCTCTCTCTGTCTCGGTGTCTCTCGACCAGCGGAGTGAGGAGGATCACTTTTTGCTGTGGATGTTTTGGTTTATTTATTTATTTATTTATGAACACAATTAATTAATCGCAAGTAATTTAATATACGCGCGTTTTGTGTGTGTGTGTGTGTGTGTGTGTGTGTGTGCGTGCGTGAGACAGTGGAAACACACTCGTGTGTGTGTGTGTGTGTGTGTGTGTGTGTGTGTGTTAAAACTCGACACATTGTAGCCACCTGCTACTTGGCGGCGCTGATTGATGTTTTGTTTTTGGATTACAACAACGTTTTTAAACTTTACTAAGTGACGAAAACAACATTGTATTGGGATCTATAAACTGGACACACATGTGGATCTATAAATACCGCGGATCAGGAGGAGTGGAATTATTAACATGACGAGCACTTTATTTTTATCAACGATATCATATCGATGATCTATGTATCAGTGATCAGTAGGTCGTCGTTGTAACTTTATTGTAATT
>NC_139713.1:1227500-1230000 GCF_964188405.1 Protomyctophum parallelum | reverse complement strand
AACATGAGGTATAAACATTAACCACTGACACATAGAAACATGAGGTATGAATATTAACCACTGACACATAGAAACATGAGGTATAAACATTAACCACTGACACATAGAACCATGAGGTATAAATATTAACCACTGACACATAGAAACATGAGGTATAAACATTAACCACTGACACATAGAACCATGAGGTATAAATATTAACCACTGACACATAGAACCATGAGGTATAAATATTAACCACTGACACATAGAAACATGAGGTATAAACATTAACCACTGACACATAGAAACATGAGGTATAAACATTAACCACTGACACATAGAAACATGAGGTATAAATATTAACCACTGACACATAGAAACATGAGGTATAAACATTAACCACTGACACATAGAAACATGAGGTATAAACATTAACCACTGACACATAGAAACATGAGGTATAAACATTAACCACTGACACATAGAAACATGAGGTATAAACATTAACCACTGACACATAGAAACATGAGGTATAAACATTAACCACTGACACATAGAAACATGAGGTATAAATATTAACCACTGACACATAGAACCATGAGGTATAAACATTAACCACTGACACATAGAAACATGAGGTATAAACATTAACCACTGACACATAGAAACATGAGGTATAAACATTAACCACTGACACATAGAAACATGAGGTATAAACATTAACCACTGACACATAGAAACATGAGGTATGAATATTAACCACTGACACATAGAAACATGAGGTATAAACATTAACCACTGACACATAGAACCATGAGGTATAAATATTAACCACTGACACATAGAAACATGAGGTATAAATATTAACCACTGACACATAGAAACATGAGGTATAAACATTAACCACTGACACATAGAACCATGAGGTATAAATATTAACCACTGACACATAGAAACATGAGGTATAAATATTAACCACTGACACATAGAAACATGAGGTATAAATATTAACCACTGACACATAGAAACATGAGGTATAAACATTAACCACTGACACATAGAAACATGAGGTATAAACATTAACCACTGACACATAGAAACATGAGGTATAAACATTAACCACTGACACATAGAAACATGAGGTATAAACATTAACCACTGACACATAGAACCATGAGGTATAAACATTAACCACTGACACATAGAAACATGAGGTATAAACATTAACCACTGACACATAGAAACATGAGGTATAAATATTAACCACTGACATAGAAACATGAGGTATAAATATTAACCACTGACACATAGAACCATGAGGTATAAACATTAACCACTGACACATAGAAACATGAGGTATAAACATTAACCACTGACACATAGAAACATGAGGTATGAACATTAATCACTGACACATAGAAACATGAGGTATAAACATTAACCACTGACACATAGAAACATGAGGTATAAATATTAACCACTGACACATAGAAACATGAGGTATAAATATTAACCACTGACACATAGAAACATGAGGTATGAATATTAACCACTGACACATAGAAACATGAGGTATGAATATTAACCACTGACACATAGAAACATGAGGTATAAACATTAACCACTGACACATAGAAACATGAGGTATAAACATTAACCACTGACACATAGAAACATGAGGTATAAACATTAACCACTGACACATAGAAACATGAGGTATAAATATTAACCACTGACACATAGAAACATGAGGTATAAATATTAACCACTGACACATAGAAACATGAGGTATAAACATTAACCACTGACACATAGAAACATGAGGTATAAACATTAACCACTGACACATAGAAACATGAGGTATAAACATTAACCACTGACACATAGAAACATGAGGTATAAATATTAACCACTGACACATAGAAACATGAGGTATAAACATTAACCACTGACACATAGAAACATGAGGTATTTCAGAAAACTGTCAGGATTTTGAAATATATATTATATATATATATATATATATATATATATATATATATATATATAATAAGTTTGATGCAGTAAGTTGTCCGTCTCTGTTCCCTGGAGTGTGCAGTCCCTTCCTTGGAAGGTTTTTCCTCTTTTTTGATATATATATATATAGTTTAATTTTGATGTCAGGCATAAATGGGTTAAAACAAATCCACAGCACACCAGTGACATCATCATGATTAATGACATCATCATGATCACAGAGACCATCAATGTCCATGTGACCTTTTTAAATATAGTTCAAATAGCCGATCTACAAGCTCACAACGTGTAGATGTACAGTAGATTCGGCTGTATAGTTGAACTGTTTTAAAATGATTTTCAAAATAGTAAGAAAATTGGCAAATAATGGTTTCAGGGATGAGGGAGATGGAGCCAGGACCATTCTACCAATGAACCATTCTACCAATGTCTTCTAAACCCTGACATAATGAAATACTCTGGTTTCTGTGTCAGTCGTTAATACTCTGGTTTCTGTGTCAGT
>NC_139713.1:1182500-1222500 GCF_964188405.1 Protomyctophum parallelum | reverse complement strand
GTGTGTGTGTGTGTGTGTGTGTGTGTGTGTGTGTGTGTGTGTGTGAATTGATTGTCAACTCAAACCCACGATGCAATAGTTTGTTTTCAAGAGCGTTTCTCACAGACCAGCATTACTAAGTTACAATAAATCCATTTCATTTCCATTCCAAGTGAGTTTGTCTTATATCATAATTATGTAACTGGGTCCCAAACCTTTTCAGGTCAAGGACCCCCAAATGGACACTAATCAGACCCCCATTTGAAAAACATATAATAATAATAATAATAATAATAATAATGGATTTTATTTATAGCGCACTTTATATTCACAAGAATCTCAAAGTGCTACAGCAGTGAATAAAAGCAAAAGAAACAACACACCATTAAAAACATCTAAAAGAACAGGAACATTTAAAACATTAGGGCAAGGCTATAAGAATGCTTGGAATAGTGCCAGGGACCCCCATGAGGGGACCCCCATGAGAGAAGATCTTTACGTCTCTAGCAGTGATTCTCAACCCGTTTAATTTCAAGGACCCCCAGTTTGACATGCATTAGTCTACGGACCCCCATTTAATGACATTCCTATCTCTGGGACCCCTGATTTATATTGTAAAATCACTGCTAATGTAACTCTGAGAGGGTACAAATGGAATCAAATGGACCCTAACGCTGTCCCACTATTCCACATGGAACCAAATGGACCCTAACGCTGTCCCACTATTCCACATGGAACCAAATGGACCCTAACGCTGTCCCACTATTCCACATGGAACCAAATGGACCCTAACGCTGTCCCACTATTCCACATGGAACCAAATGGACCCTAACGCTGTCCCACTATTCCACATGGAACCAAATGGACCCTAACGCTGTCCCACTATTCCACATGGAACCAAATGGACCCTAACGCTGTCCCACTATTCCACATGGAACCAAATGGACCCTAACGCTGTCCCACTATTCCACATGGAACCAAATGGACCCTAACGCTGTCCCACTATTCCACATGGAACCAAATGGACCCTAACGCTGTCCCACTATTCCACATGGAACCAAATGGACCCTAACGCTGTCCCACTATTCCACATGGAACCAAATGGACCCTAACGCTGTCCCACTATTCCACATGGAACCAAATGGACCCTAACGCTGTCCCACTATTCCACATGGAACCAAATGGACCCTAACGCTGTCCCACTATTCCACATGGAACCAAATGGACCCTAACGCTGTCCCACTATTCCACATGGAACCAAATGGACCCTAACGCTGTCCCACTATTCCACATGGAACCAAATGGACCCTAACGCTGTCCCACTATTCCACATGGAACCAAATGGACCCTAACGCTGTCCCACTATTCCACATGGAACCAAATGGACCCTAACGCTGTCCCACTATTCCACATGGAACCAAATGGACCCTAACGCTGTCCCACTATTCCACATGGAACCAAATGGACCCTAACGCTGTCCCACTATTCCACATGGAACCAAATGGACCCTAACGCTGTCCCACTATTCCACATGGAACCAAATGGACCCTAACGCTGTCCCACTATTCCACATGGAACCAAATGGACCCTAACGCTGTCCCACTATTCCACATGGAACCAAATGGACCCTAACGCTGTCCCACTATTCCACATGGAACCAAATGGACCCTAACGCTGTCCCACTATTCCACATGGAACCAAATGGACCCTAACGCTGTCCCACTATTCCACATCACCCTCAGGAACACTTTTAAACTATTTTCAGCAACAGGATAATGTTGTTTAGCTGTTCATCTTTACAGGCATTAAAGATGTACAGCCCAACGTGGGGTCCGGGGACCCCCAGGGGTCCTTCAGGGACCCCCAGGGGTCCTTCAGGGACCCCCAGGGGTCCTTCAGGGACCCCGTGTGTAGGCCTATATATATATATACATACATACATACATACATACATACATACATACATACATAAGGCCTCCATTCATTAGCTCTGTGGAATTCCTGTCCTGAAATGACCCACTTAGCGTTGCAGCAGACAATAGCACACACACACACACACACACACACACACACACACACACACACACACACACACACACACACACACACACACACACACACACACACACATAGTTACAGTTTGGTAAACAAAGGATTGAATTGTTCTGATTGGTCCATTGGATCTGAACTCTGCACCGCTTATGATGGACGAATGTCTGATTGACAGCTGTCATGATGTTTGACTGACAGCTGTCATGAATGAGAGCAGAAATGGTTGATTGACAGCGGTCATGATGGGAGAAGGATTCATGTTTGATTGACAGCTGTCACGATGTTTGACTGACAGCTGTCATGAATGAGAGCAGAAATGGTTGGTTGATTGACAGCGGTCATGCTGGGAGAAGGATTCATGTTTGATTGACAGCTGTCATGATGTTTGATTGACAGGTGCCATGAAGTTTAATTGACAGCTGTCATGAATGAAGCAGTGATGAGTTTGACAGCTGATTTTGATTCAGTTTTAGTCGTATTTTTGTCAAGTGAAAGGGTTTAGTTTTAGTCTAGTTTTAGTCCACTACATATAAGACTTTATTCGACTAAATCTACAGTTGATTTAGTCGACTGAAATGCATTTTGGCGGACCTTAACGATGTCGTCAGAATGACTGATGTCACACTTCTTTGCGCTCTGAAAATAGCCGATCTACAAGCTCACAGCGCGTCACGCTGTGACGAGTTGTGAGCTTGTAGATCTGCTATGTTCAGAGCGATGACTTGTCTCTGAGTTCTACTGGATCTCTGCTCCACTAAGTCCATGTTAAGGACTGTCATTACGGGGTCTGGTCAACAGGGGGCGCCAGGGTACACCAGACTAGGACAACTTAAAATATCTCTAAAACGTTACCAGCACAAAATGATGAAATGAACTCGTCCAGAGCTAAAGAATGACACCATTTTTATTCATGTTTTCATCATATGGGGTGCCAACTTCATGGAGGGGTCTGCGTGTGCGTGCGTGCGTGCGTGCGTGCGTGCGTGCGTGCGTGCGTGCGTGCGTGCGTGCGTGCGTGTGAATGGGTGAATGTATAGTGTCTTGACCATCTACTGTTCACCAGGGCTGGATCATTATCAATTTAATTTTAATTAATTTCCTTCATGAATAACTGATCTGATGTGTGGAGAGCGGCAGATTACATGTATATGTTTCTATGTATATGTATATGTTTCTATGTATATGTATATGTTTCTATATATTTATATGTATATGTTTCTATATATTTATATGTATATATTTATATGTATATGTTTCTATATATGTATATGTTTCTATATATATTTATATGTATATGTTTCTATATATTTAAATGTTTCCAGTACACCAGAGTGTGGATCCCAGACCCAGACGATGTGTGGAGAGCTGCAGAGATCACGTCAGATTACAGCGAAGGACAGCCTGTCCTCCACCTCAGACTGGAAGATGATACCGTAACTATAATTAATATTTATAATATACATACAACTATAATTAACCAGTAAGACGCCTTAATACAGGCGAGGAGCGGAATGGAAAAAGGAAAGGTACTATGTTTACCCAGGGTAACTAGACTAAGGAAAGGAAAGGTACTATGTTTACCCAGGGTAACTGGACTAAGGAAAGGAAAGGTACTATGTTTACCCAGGGTAACTGGACTAAGGAAAGGAAAGGTACTATGTTTACCCAGGGTAACTGGACTAAGGAAAGGAAAGGTACTATGTTTACCCTGGGTAACTGGACTAAGGAAAGGAAAGGTACTATGTTTACCCAGGGTAACTGGACTAAGGAAAGGAAAGGTACCATGTTATTGTTTACCCAGGGTAACTGTACTAAGGAAAGGAAAGGTACTATGTTTACCCAGGGTAACTGGACTAAGGAAAGGAAAGGTACTATGTTTACCCAGGGTAACTGGACTAAGGAAAGGAAAGGTACTATGTTTACCCAGGGTAACTGGACTAAGGAAAGGAAAGGTACTATGTTTACCCAGGGTAACTGGACTAAGGAAAGGAAAGGTACTATGTTTACCCAGGGTAACTGGACTAAGGAAAGGAAAGGTACCATGTTATTGTTTACCCAGGGTAACTGGACTAAGGAAAGGAAAGGTACTATGTTTACCCAGGGTAACTGGACTAAAGAAAGGAAAGGTACTATGTTTACCCAGGGTAACTGGACTAAGGCAAGGAAAGGTACCATGTTATTGTTTACCCAGGGTAACTGGACTAAGGGAAGGAAAGGTACTATGTTCACCCAGGGTAACTGGACTAAGGAAAGGAAAGGTACTATGTTTACCCAGGGTAACTGGACTAAGGAAAGGAAAGGTACTATGTTTACCCAGGGTAACTGGACTAAGGAAAGGAAAGGTACTATGTTTACCCAGGGTAACTGGACTAAGGAAAGGAAAGGTACTATGTTTACCCAGGGTAACTGGACTAAGCTCAAGAACTTGTTTACAGCCAGGCCCTGCTCATAGAACATTTCATGGTAGGGGTTCAATGCCTTGCTCAAGGGCACTTCAGCGGTGGTAATTTTAACGTGCCGGTCCGGGGATACGAACTAGCGAACTTCCGACATCAAGACCGCTCCGCAAACCGTTCGGCCACCGCTGCCCCAACCGCAGGGCTGAGCCGCTCAGGAATAACGTCACTTCAGTGTGTTTAAATTGTCTCATATAAGCGGGGGGGTTATGCTACCATAACCTTAATAAATGAGACAATACACCATAAATGAATACTGAAACCAGATATAATCATTAGGGAAGGTGTATGCATGTACTATGTGTATTATGTGTACTATGTGTACTATGTGTAAACTCTTCATTTCCTTTTTCCAGCCATTCGGTTGCCTTTTTTTATAATAATAATTTGGCGACCCCCAGAGGGTTCGCGACCCACGGGTTGAGAACCGCTGCTGTACTGTACTGTACTGTACTGTACTGTACTGTACCGTACTGTACTGTACTGTACTGTACTGTACTGTACTGTACTGTACTGTACTGTACTGTACTGTACTGTACTGTACTGTACTGTACTGTACTGTACTGTACGTATCCTGCCACAACGTTATGCTGCTTCCACACACCTTTTGGTGTTTTAAGCATTATGTTACACTTTAGCTGTTGAAAAATGCAATTTTTTGGAAAAAATCGTGAAAATGTGGCGCAAATCATTGAATATTATATTCTTTCAGAGCGAACCACTGATATAGAAACATGAGGTTTAACCCTGTGAGAACAACTGATATAGAAACATGAGGGTTTAACCCCGTGAGAACCACTGATATAGAAACATGAGGTTTAACCCTGTGAGAACCACTGATATAGAAACATGAGGTTTTAACCCCGTGAGAACCACTGATATAGAAACATGAGGTTTAACCCTGTGAGAACAACTGATATAGAAACATGAGGGTTTAACCCCGTGAGAACCACTGATATAGAAACATGAGGTTTAACCCTGTGAGAACCACTGATATAGAAACATGAGGGTTTAACCCCATGAGAACCACTGATATAGAAACATGAGGGTTTTTCAGAAAACTGTCAGGATTTAGAAGACATTTTTTGTAGAATCTGGTCTCAGGTGTAAAGGAGTTAACAGCTACTCTCTCCCCAGGCGCTGGACTACCCAATCGGAGGGGGAGGAGCCAACAAAGCCAAGGCCCTCCCCTTCCTGCGGAACCCGGACATCCTGGTTGGCGAGAACGACCTGACGGCGCTCAGCTACCTCCACGAACCCGCTGTGCTTCACAACCTGAGGGTTCGATTCCTGGAGTCCAACAACATCTACACCTACTGTGGTATGTAAACCTAACGCACCCTAACCCTAACCCCACCCCACAACCTGGGGGTTCGATTCCTGGAGTCCAACAACATCTACACCTACTGTGGTACGTAAACCTAACGCACCCTAACCCTAACCCCACCCCACAACCTGGGGGTTCGATTCCTGGAGTCCAACAACATCTACACCTACTGTGGTACGTAAACCTAACGCACCCTAACCCTAACCCCACCCCACAACCTGAGGGTTCGATTCCTGGAGTCCAACAACATCTACACCTACTGTGGTACGTAAACCTAACGCACCCTAACCCCACCCCACAACCTGAGGGTTCGATTCCTGGAGTCCAACAACATCTACACCTACTGTGGTACGTAAACCTAACGCACCCTAACCTGTTACTGTGGTACGTAAACCTAACGCACCCTAACCTGTTACTGTGGTACATAAACCTAACGCACCCTAACCTGTTACTGTGGTACGTAAACCTAACGCACCCTAACCTGTTATTGTGGTACATAAACCTAACGCACCCTAACCTGTTACTGTGGTACATAAACCTAACGCACCCTAACCTGTTATTGTGGTACGTAAACCTAACGCACCCTAACCTGTTACTGTGGTACGTAAACCTAACGCACCCTAACCTGTTACTGTGGTACGTAACCTAACGCACCCTAACCTGTTACTGTGGTACGTAACCTAACGCACCCTAACCTGTTACTGTGGTACGTAAACCTAACGCACCCTAACCTGTTACTGTGGTACGTAACCTAACGCACCCTAACCTGTTACTGTGGTACGTAAACCTAACGCACCCTAACCTGTTACTGTGGTACATAAACCTAACGCACCCTAACCTGTTACTGTGGTACATAAACCTAACGCACCCTAACCTGTTACTGTGGTACATAAACCTAACGCACCCTAAACTGTTACTGTGGTACATAAACCTAACGCACCCTAACCTGTTACTGTGGTCTAGTCCTGGTCTAGTCCTGGTCTAGTGCTGGTCTAGTGCTGGTCTAGTCCTGGTCTAGTGCTGGTCTAGTCCTGGTCTAGTGCTGGTCTAGTCCTGGTCTAGTGCTGGTCTAGTCCTGGTCTAGTCCTGGTCTAGTCCTGGTCTAGTCCTGGTCTAGTGCTGGTCTAGTCCTGGTCTAGTCCTGGTCTAGTGCTGGTCTAGTCCTGGTCTAGTCCTGGTCTAGTCCTGGTCTAGTGCTGGTCCATTCCTGGTCCAGTGCGTCAGTGAGAGACTCTGACGCACTGATTTAACATAATCAGAGAGTGATTAGGTTTAATTTGCTGTCAGGAGACGGCACAGATTGGTGTTTTTTCCGCTGCATATTAAGGCCTGTTTAGAGTGTGTTTTAGCTGGTTTTAGGACACTGTTCACACAATACACGATGCAATGCAATATAACTGTATAAACAAAATAACAGGTAACAATAATTGCATGATGGTAACCATGGAAACGAATGGTGTCTGTTTCCTGTTTCTGCACAAGGAGGGCGAGTGTATTTCCAAACATTTTTTTATACCCAGCACCCTAATCAAAGGAACTTGATTCAGCTGGAGGGGCACTTCCTGACGAGGGAACCTCCCGAGAGCACTTCAAGTCAAGGGACTGGTTTCAGAAAGGACCACAATGTCATCAGATGGTGGTTCCGTGGCTCAGATGGGTCTGAGAGGCTAAATGTCATCAAATGGTGGTCCGTGGCTCAAATGGGTCTGAGAGGCTAAATGTCATCAAATGGTGGTTCCGTGGCTCAGATGGGTCTGAGAGGCTAAATGTCATCAGATGGTGGTCCGTGGCTCAGATGGGTCTGAGAGGCTAAATGTCATCAAACGGTGGTCCGTGGCTCAGATGGGTCTGAGAGGCTAAATGTCATCAGATGATGGTTCCGTGGCTCAGATGGGTCTGAGAGGCTAAAGGTCATCAAACGGTGGTCCGTGGCTCAAATGGGTCTGAGGGGCTAAAGGTCATCAAACGGTGGTTCCGATCGTGGCTCAAAATGATGAATACATAAACAATGGATCTTGTTGTGATAAACCCACTGGAGGGTTAAAGTAAAGATGTCAAACTGATTAAGATGATTTTATCAGCTGGGCTGAGAGGCTACGCTCGCTGTGTCTTGTGACTGCACACACACACACACACACACACACACACACATACACACACACACACGCACTCTTGTGTGTGTGCGCGCGTTCGGTCACAACTCATGATGTTGGTTAAGAAGCGGAGATAATGAGTGTGAGAAGGAGTTACTGCAGAACAGTAAGTGGATTTTATATTTCACAACAATAACAGCAAAACACGTCAACAATAATAATGACAACAATAAAGCAAATAAGACGGTTCAGTTCAGATCATTTAAAAGGAAAGTACAGATTAATACATTGTTTTAGCAAATAAAATAAGCGTTTGACCAAAACGGTGTTGAAGCCTTATCTCAGGGGTGGGCAACTGGTGGCCCCGGGGCCCACATGTGGCCCCTAACTGGCGGCCCAGGGCCCATGTGTGGCCCCCAACTGGGGCCCCGGGGCCCACATGCGCCCCCCCACCGATCCATTAAAAACCCCATGTTTCTGTCAGTTGGTGCTCAACCTTTTCCATGTCAAGGACCCCCAGAATTATCTCTATTGGGCCACGGACCCCCATCTGAAAATATGTAGTTCCAGGGACCCCCCAGAAGCAAATATTTTAGTTAGTGGCCCTCTGGAGTGGGTGTGGGACTATAGTGGCCCTCTGGAGTGGGTGTGGGACTATAGTGGCCCTCTGGAGTGAGGGTGGAACTATAGTGGCCTCTCTGGAGTGAGTGTGGGACTATAGTGGCCCTCTGGAGTGAGTGGAACTATAGTGACCCTCTGGAGGGAGTGTGGAACTACAGTGGCCCTCTGGAGTGAGGGTGGAACTATAGTGGCCCTCTGGAGTGAGTGTGGAACTATAGTGGCCCTCTGGAGTGAGTGTGGAACTATAGTGGCCCTCTGGAGCGAGTGTGGAACTATAGTTCTGGACTCCAGAGGGCCACTATAGTTCCACACTCGCTCCAGAGGGCCACTATAGTTCCACACTCGCTCCAGAGTCTGGAGCGAGTGTGGAACTGATGGTTTGATGTCTCCTGTGTCTCCAGGCATCGTGCTGGTGGCCATCAACCCCTACGAGCAGCTCTCCATATATGGAGAGGAGGTGATCACGGCCTACAGCGGTCAGAACATGGGAGACATGGACCCTCATATCTTCGCTGTGGCCGAAGAGGCTTACAAGCAGATGGCACGGTACTGTTATTGTTATTGTTATTGTTATTGTTATTGTTATTGTTATTGTTATTGTTACTGTTACTGTTACTGTTACTGTTACTGTTACTGTTTTTAGAGGAGGCAGACATGTTTTTTGTTGTCGTCCAAGATTTGCTGATTGCATCATCCTGTACAGCACCTTGTGTCCTTGTTTATTGTATCTCTTATGTGGACATAAATAAATGATTAGTGTGTCTGTGTCTGTGTGTGTGTGTCTGTGTGTCTGTGCGCACGGTGCGTGCGTGCGTGCGTGCAGCGACCAGAGGAACCAGTCCATCATCGTCAGCGGGGAGTCGGGCGCGGGCAAGACGGTCTCCGCTAAGTACGCCATGCGATACTTCGCCACCGTGGGAGGATCCTTCAGCGACACCAACGTAGAGGAGAAGGTCCTGGCCTCCAGCCCCATCATGGAGGTGAGTTATTAACACCAACGTAGAGGAGAAGCTCCTCCAGCCTCATCATGGAGGTGAGTTATTAACACCAACGTAGAGGAGAAGGTCCTCCAGCCTCATCATGGAGGTGAGTTATTAACACCAACGTAGAGGAGAAGGTCCTCCAGCCCCATCATGGAGGTGAGTTATTAACACCAACGTAGAGGAGAAGGTCCTCCAGCCCCATCATGGAGGTAATAACACCAACGTAGAGGAGAAGCTCCTCCAGCCCCATCATGGAGGTAATAACACCAACGTAGAGGAGAAGGTCCTCCAGCCCCACCATGGAGGTAATAACACCAACGTAGAGGAGAAGGTCCTCCAGCCTCATCATGGAGGTGAGTTATTAACACCAACGTAGAGGAGAAGGTCCTCCAGCCTCATCATGGAGGTGAGTTATTAACACCAACGTAGAGGAGAAGGTCCTCCAGCCCCACCATGGAGGTAATAACACCAACGTAGAGGAGAAGGTCCTCCAGCCCCACCATGGAGGTAATGACACCAACGTAGAAGAGAAGCTCCTCCAGCCCCATCATGGAGGTAATAACACCAACGTAGAGGAGAAGGTCCTCCAGCCTCATCATGGAGGTGAGTTATTAACACCAACGTAGAGGAGAAGGTCCTCCAGCCCCACCATGGAGGTGAGTTATTAACACCAACGTAGAGGAGAAGCTCCTCCAGCCCCATCATGGAGGTAATAACACCAACGTAGAGGAGAAGCTCCTCCAGCCCCATCATGGAGGTAATGACACCAACGTAGAGGAGAAGGTCCTCCAGCCCCACCATGGAGGTAATGACACCAACGTAGAGGAGAAGCTCCTCCAGCCTCATCATGGAGGTAATAACACCAACGTAGAGGAGAAGGTCCTCCAGCCCCACCATGGAGGTAATAACACCAACGTAGAGGAGAAGGTCCTCCAGCCCCACCATGGAGGTAATAACACCAACGTAGAGGAGAAGGTCCTCCAGCCCCACCATGGAGGTAATAACACCAACGTAGAGGAGAAGGTCCTCCAGCCCCATCATGGAGGTAATGACACCAACGTAGAGGAGAAGGTCCTCCAGCCTCATCATGGAGGTAATAACACCAACGTAGAGGAGAAGCTCCTCCAGCCTCATCATGGAGGTAATAACACCAACGTAGAGGAGAAGCTCCTCCAGCCCCACCATGGAGGTAATGACACCAACGTAGAGGAGAAGGTCCTCCAGCCCCATCATGGAGGTAATGACACCAACGTAGAGGAGAAGGTCCTCCAGCCCCACCATGGAGGTAATAACACCAACGTAGAGGAGAAGGTCCTCCAGCCCCACCATGGAGGTAATGACACCAACGTAGAGGAGAAGGTCCTCCAGCCCCATCATGGAGGTGAGTTATTAACACCAACGTAGAGGAGAAGGTCCTCCAGCCCCACCATGGAGGTATTAACACCAACGTAGAGGAGAAGCTCCTCCAGCCCCACCATGGAGGTAATGACACCAACGTAGAGGAGAAGGTCCTCCAGCCCCACCATGGAGGTAATGACACCAACGTAGAGGAGAAGGTCCTCCAGCCCCACCATGGAGGTATTAACACCAACGTAGAGGAGAAGGTCCTCCAGCCCCACCATGGAGGTAATAACACCAACGTAGAGGAGAAGGTCCTCCAGCCCCATCATGGAGGTAATGACACCAACGTAGAGGAGAAGGTCCTCCAGCCTCATCATGGAGGTAATAACACCAACGTAGAGGAGAAGCTCCTCCAGCCTCATCATGGAGGTAATAACACCAACGTAGAGGAGAAGCTCCTCCAGCCCCACCATGGAGGTAATGACACCAACGTAGAGGAGAAGGTCCTCCAGCCCCATCATGGAGGTAATGACACCAACGTAGAGGAGAAGGTCCTCCAGCCCCACTATGGAGGTAATAACACCAACGTAGAGGAGAAGGTCCTCCAGCCCCACCATGGAGGTAATGACACCAACGTAGAGGAGAAGGTCCTCCAGCCCCATCATGGAGGTGAGTTATTAACACCAACGTAGAGGAGAAGGTCCTCCAGCCCCACCATGGAGGTAATAACACCAACGTAGAGGAGAAGCTCCTCCAGCCCCACCATGGAGGTATTAACACCAACGTAGAGGAGAAGCTCCTCCAGCCCCACCATGGAGGTAATGACACCAACGTAGAGGAGAAGGTCCTCCAGCCCCACCATGGAGGTAATGACACCAACGTAGAGGAGAAGGTCCTCCAGCCCCACCATGGAGGTATTAACACCAACGTAGAGGAGAAGGTCCTCCAGCCCCACCATGGAGGTATTAACGCCAACGTAGAGGAGAAGGTCCTCCAGCCTCATCATGGAGGTAATAACACCAACGTAGAGGAGAAGGTCCTCCAGCCTCATCATGGAGGTAATAACACCAACGTAGAGGAGAAGGTCCTCCAGCCCCACCATGGAGGTAATAATACCAACGTAGAGGAGAAGGTCCTCCAGCCCCACCATGGAGGTATTAACACCAACGTAGAGGAGAAGCTCCTCCAGCCCCATCATGGAGGTAATAACACCAACGTAGAGGAGAAGCTCCTCCAGCCTCATCATGGAGGTAATAACACCAACGTAGAGGAGAAGGTCCTCCAGCCCCATCATGGAGGTGAGTTATTAACACCAACGTAGAGGAGAAGCTCCTCCAGCCCCACCATGGAGGTAATAACACCAACGTAGAGGAGAAGCTCCTCCAGCCTCATCATGGAGGTGAGTTATTAACACCAACGTAGAGGAGAAGCTCCTCCAGCCTCATCATGGAGGTGAGTTATTAACACCAACGTAGAGGAGAAGCTCCTCCAGCCCCACCATGGAGGTAATAACACCAACGTAGAGGAGAAGCTCCTCCAGCCCCACCATGGAGGTAATAACACCAACGTAGAGGAGAAGCTCCTCCAGCCCCATCATGGAGGTAATAACACCAACGTAGAGGAGAAGCTCCTCCAGCCTCATCATGGAGGTGAGTTATTAACACCAACGTAGAGGAGAAGGTCCTCCAGCCCCACCATGGAGGTGAGTTATTAACACCAACGTAGAGGAGAAGGTCCTCCAGCCCCATCATGGAGGTAATAACACCAACGTAGAGGAGAAGCTCCTCCAGCCCCATCATGGAGGTGAGTTATTAACACCAACGTAGAGGAGAAGGTCCTCCAGCCCCACCATGGAGGTGAGTTATTAACACCAACGTAGAGGAGAAGCTCCTCCAGCCTCATCATGGAGGTAATGACACCAACGTAGAGGAGAAGGTCCTCCAGCCTCATCATGGAGGTAATGACACCAACGTAGAGGAGAAGGTCCTCCAGCCTCATCATGGAGGTAATGACACCAACGTAGAGGAGAAGGTCCTCCAGCCCCACCATGGAGGTAATAACACCAACGTAGAGGAGAAGCTCCTCCAGCCTCATCATGGAGGTGAGTTATTAACACCAACGTAGAGGAGAAGCTCCTCCAGCCTCATCATGGAGGTGAGTTATTAACACCAACGTAGAGGAGAAGGTCCTCCAGCCCCATCATGGAGGTGAGTTATTAACACCAACGTAGAGGAGAAGCTCCTCCAGCCTCATCATGGAGGTGAGTTATTAACACCAACGTAGAGGAGAAGCTCCTCCAGCCCCACCATGGAGGTAATAACACCAACGTAGAGGAGAAGCTCCTCCAGCCTCATCATGGAGGTATTAACACCAACGTAGAGGAGAAGCTCCTCCAGCCCCACCATGGAGGTGAGTTATTAACACCAACGTAGAGGAGAAGCTCCTCCAGCCTCATCATGGAGGTGAGTTATTAACACCAACGTAGAGGAGAAGGTCCTCCAGCCCCACCATGGAGGTGAGTTATTAACACCAACGTAGAGGAGAAGCTCCTCCAGCCCCACCATGGAGGTGAGTTATTAACACCAACGTAGAGGAGAAGCTCCTCCAGCCCCATCATGGAGGTGAGTTATTAACACCAACGTAGAGGAGAAGCTCCTCCAGCCCCATCATGGAGGTGAGTTATTAACACCAACGTAGAGGAGAAGCTCCTCCAGCCTCATCATGGAGGTGAGTTATTAACACCAACGTAGAGGAGAAGCTCCTCCAGCCCCATCATGTCACGGAGGTGAGTTATTAACACATTGACTGCTACAGTATTCCTTTTTCTGTGCTATGGACTTTACATTGAAGGAGAAATAAATGTCGGGGCCCACAGCAAAATGTTCTCTTATAGCGAGAATCACACCAGCGGAGACAGGGGCGAGAGACCTTTAAAACCATCGCTCTCTCTCTCTAGGGGCGAGCGCCCTTTAAAACCATCGCTCTCTCTCTCTCTCTCTCTCTAGGGGCGAGCGTCCTTTAAAACCATCGCTCTCTCTCTCTCTCTAGGGGCGAGCGCCCTTTAAAACCATCGCTCTCTCTCTCTCTCTAGGGGCGAGCGCCCTTTAAAACCATCGCTCTCTCTCTCTAGGGGCGAGCGCCCTTTAAAACCATCACTCTCTCTCTCTCTCTAGGGGCGAGCGTCCTTTAAAACCATCGCTCTCTCTCTCTCTCTAGGGGCGAGCGTCCTTTAAAACCATCGCTCTCTCTCTCTCTCTAGGGGCGAGCGTCCTTTAAAACCATCGCTCTCTCTCTCTCTCTAGGGGCGAGCGTCCTTTAAAACCATCGCTCTCTCTCTCTCTCTAGGGGCGAGCGTCCTTTAAAACCATCGCTCTCTCTCTCTAGGGGCGAGCGCCCTTTAAACCATGGCTCTCTCTCTCTAGGGGCGAGCGCCCTTTAAACCATGGCTCTCTCTCTCTCTCTAGGGGCGAGCGCCCTTTAAAACCATCTCTCTCTCTCTAGGGGCGAGCGCCCTTTAAAACCATCTCTCTCTCTCTCTCTCCAGGGGCGAGCGCCCTTTAAAACCATCTCTCTCTCTCTCTCTCCAGGGGCGAGCGTCCTTTAAAACCATCGCTCTCTCTCTCTCTCCAGGGGCGAGCGTCCTTTAAAACCATCGCTCTCTCTCTCTCTCTGTAGGGGCGAGCGCCCTTTAAAACCATCACTCTCTCTCTCTCTAGGGGCGAGCGCCCTTTAAAACCATCGCTCTCTCTCTCTCTCTAGGGGCGAGCGTCCTTTAAAACCATCACTCTCTCTCTCTCTAGGGGCGAGCGCCCTTTAAAACCATCGCTCTCTCTCTCTCTCTAGGGGCGAGCGCCCTTTAAAACCATCTCTCTCTCTCTCTAGGGGCGAGCGTCCTTTAAAACCATCGCTCTCTCTCTCTCTCTAGGGGCGAGCGCCCTTTAAAACCATCGCTCTCTCTCTCTAGGGGCGAGCGCCCTTTAAAACCATCGCTCTCTCTCTCTCTCTAGGGGCGAGCGCCCTTTAAAACCATCGCTCTCTCTCTCCAGGGGCGAGCGTCCTTTAAAACCATCGCTCTCTCTCTCTAGGGGCGAGCGTCCTTTAAAACCATCACACTCTCTCTCTCTCTAGGGGCGAGCGCCCTTTAAAACCATCTCTCTCTCTCTCTCTCTAGGGGCGAGCGTCCTTTAAAACCATCACTCTCTCTCTCTCTAGGGGCGAGCGCCCTTTAAAACCATCGCTCTCTCTCTCTCTCTAGGGGCGAGCGCCCTTTAAAACCATCTCTCTCTCTCTCTAGGGGCGAGCGTCCTTTAAAACCATCGCTCTCTCTCTCTCTCTAGGGGCGAGCGCCCTTTAAAACCATCGCTCTCTCTCTCTAGGGGCGAGCGCCCTTTAAAACCATCGCTCTCTCTCTCTCTCTAGGGGCGAGCGCCCTTTAAAACCATCGCTCTCTCTCTCCAGGGGCGAGCGTCCTTTAAAACCATCGCTCTCTCTCTCTAGGGGCGAGCGTCCTTTAAAACCATCACTCTCTCTCTCTCTCTAGGGGCGAGCGCCCTTTAAAACCATCTCTCTCTCTCTCTCTCTAGGGGCGAGCGCCCTTTAAAACCATCGCTCTCTCTCTCTCTCTAGGGGCGAGAGACCTTTAAAACCATCACTCTCTCTCTCTCTCCAGGGGCGAGCGTCCTTTAAAACCATCGCTCTCTCTCTCTCTCTAGGGGCGAGCGCCCTTTAAAACCATCGCTCTCTCTCTCTCTCTAGGGGCGAGCGCCCTTTAAAACCATCGCTCTCTCTCTCTCCAGGGGCGAGCGCCCTTTAAAACCATCACTCTCTCTCTCTCTCTAGGGGCGAGCGCCCTTTAAAACCATTGCTCTCTCTCTCTCTCTAGGGGCGAGCGCCCTTTAAAACCATCGCTCTCTCTCTCTCTCCAGGGGCGAGAGACCTTTACAACCATCGCTCTCTCTCTGTAGGGGCGAGCGCCCTTTAAAACCATCACTCTCTCTCTCTCTCTCTAGGGGCGAGCGCCCTTTAAAACCATCACTCTCTCTCTCTCTCTAGGGGCGAGCGCCCTTTAAAACCATCGCTCTCTCTCTCTCTCCAGGGGCGAGAGACCTTTAAAACCATCGCTCTCTCTCTCTCTCCAGGGGCGAGCGCCCTTTAAAACCATCACTCTCTCTCTCTCTCTAGGGGCGAGCGCCCTTTAAAACCATCGCTCTCTCTCTCTAGGGGCGAGCGCCCTTTAAAACCATCACTCTCTCTCTCTCTCTAGGGGCGAGCGCCCTTTAAAACCATCGCTCTCTCTCTCTCTCTAGGGGCGAGCGCCCTTTAAAACCATCACTCTCTCTCTCTCTCTAGGGGCGAGCGCCCTTTAAAACCATCACTCTCTCTCTCTAGGGGCGAGCGTCCTTTAAAACCATGGCTCTCTCTCTCTAGGGGCGAGCGCCCTTTAAAACCATCACTCTCTCTCTCTCTAGGGGCGAGCGCCCTTTAAAACCATCACTCTCTCTCTCTAGGGGCGAGCGTCCTTTAAAACCATGGCTCTCTCTCTCCAGGGGCGAGCGCCCTTTAAAACCATCACTCTCTCTCTCTCTCTAGGGGCGAGCGCCCTTTAAAACCATCACTCTCTCTCTCTAGGGGCGAGCGTCCTTTAAAACCATGGCTCTCTCTCTCTAGGGGCGAGCGCCCTTTAAAACCATCGCTCTCTCTCTCTCTCTAGGGGCGAGCGCCCTTTAAAACCATCACTCTCTCTCTCTCTCTAGGGGCGAGAGACCTTTAAAACCATCACTCTCTCTCTCTCTGTAGGGGCGAGCGCCCTTTAAAACCATCGCTCTCTCTCTCTCTCTCTAGGGGCGAGAGACCTTTAAAACCATCACTCTCTCTCTCTCTCTAGGGGCGAGCGCCCTTTAAAACAATCACTCTCTCTCTCTCTAGGGGCGAGCGCCCTTTAAAACCATCTCTCTCTCTCTCTCTAGGGGCGAGCGCCCTTTAAAACCATCTCTCTCTCTCTCTAGGGGCGAGCGCCCTTTAAAGCCATCGCTTTCTCTCTCAAGGGGCGAGCGCCCTTTAAAACCATCACTCTCTCTCTCTAGGGGCGAGCGCCCTTTAAAACCATCACTCTCTCTCTCTCTCTAGGGGCGAGCGCCCTTTAAAACCATCGCTCTCTCTCTCTCTCTAGGGGCGAGCGTCCTTTAAAACCATCGCTCTCTCTCTCTCTCTAGGGGCGAGCGCCCTTTAAAACCATCGCTCTCTCTCTCTAGGGGCGAGCGCCCTTTAAAACCATCACTCTCTCTCTCTCTCTAGGGGCGAGCGCCCTTTAAAACCATCACTCTCTCTCTCTCTCTCTAGGGGCGAGCGCCCTTTAAAACCATCGCTCTCTCTCTCAAGGGGCGAGCGCCCTTTAAAACCATCACTCTCTCTCTCTAGGGGCGAGCGCCCTTTAAAACCATCGCTCTCTCTCTCTCTCTAGGGGCGAGCGCCCTTTAAAACCATCTCTCTCTCTCTCTAGGGGCGAGCGCCCTTTAAAACCATGGCTCTCTCTCTCCAGGGGCGAGCGCCCTTTAAAACCATCGCTCTCTCTCTCTAGGGGCGAGCGCCCTTTAAAACCATCGCTCTCTCTCTCTAGGGGCGAGCGCCCTTTAAAACCATCACTCTCTCTCTCTCTCTCTAGGGGCGAGCGCCCTTTAAAACCATCGCTCTCTCTCTCAAGGGGCGAGCGGCCTTTAAAACCATCACTCTCTCTCTCTAGGGTCGAGCGCCCTTTAAAACCATCGCTCTCTCTCTCTCTCTAGGGGCGAGCGCCCTTTAAAACCATCACTCTCTCTCTCTCTCTAGGGGCGAGAGACCTTTAAAACCATCACTCTCTCTCTCTCTGTAGGGGCGAGCGCCCTTTAAAACCATCGCTCTCTCTCTCTCTCTAGGGGCGAGAGACCTTTAAAACCATCACTCTCTCTCTCTCTCTAGGGGCGAGCGCCCTTTAAAACCATCACTCTCTCTCTCTCTAGGGGCGAGCGCCCTTTAAAGCCATCGCTTTCTCTCTCAAGGGGCGAGCGCCCTTTAAAACCATCACTCTCTCTCTCTAGGGGCGAGCGCCCTTTAAAACCATCACTCTCTCTCTCTCTCTAGGGGCGAGCGCCCTTTAAAACCATCGCTCTCTCTCTCTCTCTAGGGGCGAGCGTCCTTTAAAACCATCGCTCTCTCTCTCTCTCTAGGGGCGAGCGCCCTTTAAAACCATCGCTCTCTCTCTCTAGGGGCGAGCGCCCTTTAAAACCATCACTCTCTCTCTCTCTCTAGGGGCGAGCGCCCTTTAAAACCATCACTCTCTCTCTCTCTCTAGGGGCGAGCGCCCTTTAAAACCATCACTCTCTCTCTCTCTAGGGGCGAGCGCCCTTTAAAACCATCACTCTCTCTCTCTCTCCAGGGGCGAGCGCCCTTTAAAACCATCACTCTCTCTCTCTCTCTAGGGGCGAGCGCCCTTTAAAACCATCTCTCTCTCTCTCTAGGGGCGAGCGCCCTTTAAAACCATGGCTCTCTCTCTCCAGGGGCGAGCGCCCTTTAAAACCATCGCTCTCTCTCTCTAGGGGCGAGCGCCCTTTAAAACCATCGCTCTCTCTCTCTAGGGGCGAGCGCCCTTTAAAACCATCACTCTCTCTCTCTCTCTCTAGGGGCGAGCGCCCTTTAAAACCATCGCTCTCTCTCTCAAGGGGCGAGCGCCCTTTAAAACCATCACTCTCTCTCTCTAGGGGCGAGCGCCCTTTAAAACCATCGCTCTCTCTCTCTCTCTAGGGGCGAGCGCCCTTTAAAACCATCACTCTCTCTCTCTCTCTAGGGGCAAGCGCCCTTTAAAACCATCACTCTCTCTCTCTCTCTCTAGGGGCGAGAGACCTTTAAAACCATCACTCTCTCTCTCTCTCTAGGGGCGAGCGCCCTTTAAAACCATCACTCTCTCTCTCTCTCCAGGGGCGAGCGCCCTTTAAAACCATCACTCTCTCTCTCTCTCTAGGGGCGAGCGCCCTTTAAAACCATCACTCTCTCTCTCTCTCTAGGGGCGAGCGCCCTTTAAAACCATCACTCTCTCTCTCTCTCTCTCTAGGGGCGAGCGCCCTTTAAAACCATCGCTCTCTCTCTCTAGGGGCGAGCGCCCTTTAAAACCATCGCTCTCTCTCTCTAGGGGCGAGCGCCCTTTAAAACCATGGCTCTCTCTCTCCAGGCCATCGGCAACGCCAAGACCACCAGGAACGACAACAGTTCCCGCTTCGGGAAGTACATCCAGATCGGCTTCGACGAGAGATTCCACATCATCGGAGCCAACATGAGGACCTACCTGCTGGAGAAGTCTAGGGTGGTGTTCCAGGTAGGAGGAGTCTAGGGTGGTGGGAGGAGTCTAGGGTGGTGTTCCAGGTAGGAGGAGTCTAGGGTGGTGTTCCAGGTAGGAGGAGTCTAGGGTGGTGTTCCAGGTAGGAGGAGTCTAGGGTGGTGTTCCAGGTAGGAGGAGTCTAGGGTGGTGTTCCAGGTAGGAGGAGTCTAGGGTGGTGGTGGGAGGAGTCTAGGGTGGTGTTCCAGGTAGGAGGAGTCTAGGGTGGTGGTGGGAGGAGTCTAGGGTGGTGTTCCAGGTAGGAGGAGTCTAGGGTGGTGGTGGGAGGAGTCTAGGGTGGTGTTCCAGGTAGGAGGAGTCTAGGGTGGTGGTGGGAGGAGTCTAGGGTGGTGTTCCAGGTAGGAGGAGTCTAGGGTGGTGGTAGGAGGAGTCTAGGGTGGTGTTCCAGGTAGGAGGAGTCTAGGGTGGTGTTCCAGGTAGGAGGAGTCTAGGGTGGTGTTCCAGGTAGGAGGAGTCTAGGGTGGTGGGAGGAGTCTAGGGTGGTGGTGGGAGGAGTCTAGGGTGGTGTTCCAGGTAGGAGGAGTCTAGGGTGGTGTTCCAGGTAGGAGGAGTCTAGGGTGGTGGTGGGAGGAGTCTAGGGTGGTGGTGGGAGGAGTCTAGGGTGGTGTTCCAGGTTTTGATATGAATAAATCTCTGTCCTTTTGATCGATCGTCCTATTCTCTGGGCGTTACTAGTATAGTACACTATACTACTAGTATAGAATTAGTCGACTAAAATCTCATGTTTAAAGCCCAACACACACCGGCTCCGTCCGACGCGGCGCGACGCGTTGCCGCGCGGCGCCGCCTGGAAAATAGAACTGGTTCTATCGGCGTGCCAGGCGAGGCGCCAGCGCGCGGCGGACGCCGCCGGTGTGCGATAGGTTCATTGGAAATAACGGAGGCGGGGCTGTTTTGACGCGCGGCGTTGGCAGACGGTGTGGGAGGCCCTTTAGTCATTTTTAACCCATTCTGACCTGAGATCAGATTCATACGAGGTTTCCGCCGGACACACACTGGTCTGATGAACCCATTCTGACCTGAGATCAGATTCTAAAAAATGTCAGTCGTTCTTCGATTTTTCAAAAATAGCAGACCTACAAGCTCGTAGCGCGCCACTCGGTGGCGCGCTATGAGCTTGTAGATCTGCTATTTTTCAATAGCTAAAGCACGACATGATGCCAACACCAAAATGGGTGCCCGGTCAGAATGGGTTAAGTGGTGCAACCACTTCATTATAGGTGGGGACCCCCTTTTGGTGTTTTAAGCATCATGTTATGCTTTAGCTATTGAAAAACAGCAGATCTACAAGCTCATAGCGCCGCACCGAGTGCCGCGCTATGAGCTTGTAGGTCTGCTGTTTTTTAAGCTAAAACATTTTTTAATCAATGAGGGTCTGTGTTTTTTTTGTGTTTTTCTCGAAGGCAGAAGAGGAGAGGAACTATCACATCTTCTATCAGCTGTGTGCCTCGGCCAGCCTGCCACAGTACACTGACCTGGCCCTGAGTAAGTACTATAGTACTGCAGAGTACACTGAGCTGGCCCTGAGTAAGTACTATAGTACTGCAGAGTACACTGACCTGGCCCTGAGTAAGTACTATAGTACTGCAGAGTACACTGACCTGGCCCTGAGTAAGTACTATAGTACTGCAGAGTACACTGACCTGGCCCTGAGTAAGTACTATAAATGGTAAATGGTGCATTTATATAGCGCCTTTATCCAAGGCGCTTTACAGAGATTGTGCATTACATTCACCCATTCACACACCGATGGCAGCGGAAACCATGCAAGGCACCAACTAGCACATCGGGAGCAATTAGGGGTTCAGTGTCTTGCTCAAGGACACTTTGACAGTAACTCTGGGGGAGCCCGGGTTCGAACTGGCAACCTTACGGTTACCATCCAGGCACTCTACCCCTGAGCCACCGCCGCCCTATTATACTATAGTACTACAGAGTACATATAACTGGCCTTCAGTAAGTACTATAGTACTGCAGAGTACTACAGAGTACATATAACTGGCCTTCAGTAAGTACTATAGTACTGCAGAGTACATATAACTGGCCTTCAGTAAGTACTATAGTACTACAGAGTACTACAGAGTACATAGTACTGGCCTTCAGTAAGTACTATAGTACTGCAGAGTACATAGTACTGGCCTTCAGTAAGTACTATAGTACTGCAGAGTACATATAACTGGCCTTCAGTAAGTACTATAGTACTACAGAGTACATAGTACTGGCCTTCAGTAAGTACTATAGTACTACAGAGTACATATAACTGGCCTTCAGTAAGTACTATAGTACTACAGAGTACATATAACTGGCCTTCAGTAAGTACTATAGTACTACAGAGTACATATAACTGGCCTTCAGTAAGTACTATAGTACTACAGAGTACATAGTACTGGCCTTCAGTAAGTACTATAGTACTACAGAGTACATATAACTGGCCTTCAGTAAGTACTATAGTACTACAGAGTACATATAACTGGCCTTCAGTAAGTACTATAGTACTACAGAGTACATATAACTGGCCTTCAGTAAGTACTATAGTACTACAGAGTACATATAACTGGCCTTCAGTAAGTACTATAGTACTACAGAGTACATAGTACTGGCCTTCAGTAAGTACTATAGTACTACAGAGTACATAGTACTGGCCTTCAGTAAGTACTATAGTACTACAGAGTACATAGTACTGGCCTTCAGTAAGTACTATAGTACTACAGAGTACATATAACTGGCCTTCAGTAAGTACTATAGTACTACAGAGTACATATAACTGGCCTTCAGTAAGTACTATAGTACTACAGAGTACATATAACTGGCCTTCAGTAAGTACTATAGTACTACAGAGTACATATAACTGGCCTTCAGTAAGTACTATAGTACTACAGAGTACATAGTACTGGCCTTCAGTAAGTACTATAGTACTACAGAGTACATATAACTGGCCTTCAGTAAGTACTATAGTACTGCAGAGTACATATAACTGGCCTTCAGTAAGTACTATAGTACTACAGAGTACATAGTACTGGCCTTCAGTAAGTACTATAGTACTACAGAGTACATATAACTGGCCTTCAGTAAGTACTATAGTACTACAGAGTACATATAACTGGCCTTCAGTAAGTACTATAGTACTACAGAGTACATATAACTGGCCTTCAGTAAGTACTATAGTACTACAGAGTACATATAACTGGCCTTCAGTAAGTACTATAGTACTACAGAGTACATATAACTGGCCTTCAGTAAGTACTATAGTACTACAGAGTACATAGTACTGGCCTTCAGTAAGTACTATAGTACTACAGAGTACATAGTACTGGCCTTCAGTAAGTACTATAGTACTACAGAGTACATATAACTGGCCTTCAGTAAGTACTATAGTACTACAGAGTACATATAACTGGCCTTCAGTAAGTACTATAGTACTACAGAGTACATATAACTGGCCTTCAGTAAGTACTATAGTACTACAGAGTACATATAACTGGCCTTCAGTAAGTACTATAGTACTACAGAGTACATATAACTGGCCTTCAGTAAGTACTATAGTACTACAGAGTACATAGTACTGGCCTTCAGTAAGTACTATAGTACTACAGAGTACATATAACTGGCCTTCAGTAAGTACTATAGTACTACAGAGTACATATAACTGGCCTTCAGTAAGTACTATAGTACTACAGAGTACATATAACTGGCCTTCAGTAAGTACTATAGTACTACAGAGTACATAGTACTGGCCTTCAGTAAGTACTATAGTACTACAGAGTACATATAACTGGCCTTCAGTAAGTACTATAGTACTACAGAGTACATATAACTGGCCTTCAGTAAGTACTATAGTACTACAGAGTACATATAACTGGCCTTCAGTAAGTACTATAGTACTACAGAGTACATATAACTGGCCTTCAGTAAGTACTATAGTACTACAGAGTACATATAACTGGCCTTCAGTAAGTACTATAGTACTACAGAGTACATAGTACTGGCCTTCAGTAAGTACTATAGTACTACAGAGTACATAGTACTGGCCTTCAGTAAGTACTATAGTACTACAGAGTACATAGTACTGGCCTTCAGTAAGTACTATAGTACTACAGAGTACATAGTACTGGCCTTCAGTAAGTACTATAGTACTGCAGAGTACTACAGAGTACATATAACTGGCCTTCAGTAAGTACTATAGTACTACAGAGTACATATAACTGGCCTTCAGTAAGTACTATAGTACTACAGAGTACATAGTACTGGCCTTCAGTAAGTACTATAGTACTACAGAGTACATAGTACTGGCCTTCAGTAAGTACTATAGTACTACAGAGTACATAGTACTGGCCTTCAGTAAGTACTATAGTACTACAGAGTACATATAACTGGCCTTCAGTAAGTACTATAGTACTGCAGAGTACTACAGAGTACATATAACTGGCCTTCAGTAAGTACTATAGTACTGCAGAGTACATATAACTGGCCTTCAGTAAGTACTATAGTACTACAGAGTACATAGTACTGGCCTTCAGTAAGTACTATAGTACTACAGAGTACATAGTACTGGCCTTCAGTAAGTACTATAGTACTACAGAGTACATATAACTGGCCTTCAGTAAGTACTATAGTACTACAGAGTACATATAACTGGCCTTCAGTAAGTACTATAGTACTACAGAGTACATATAACTGGCCTTCAGTAAGTACTATAGTACTACAGAGTACATAGTACTGGCCTTCAGTAAGTACTATAGTACTACAGAGTACATAGTACTGGCCTTCAGTAAGTACTATAGTACTACAGAGTACATATAACTGGCCTTCAGTAAGTACTATAGTACTACAGAGTACATAGTACTGGCCTTCAGTAAGTACTATAGTACTACAGAGTACATAGTACTGGCCTTCAGTAAGTACTATAGTACTACAGAGTACATAGTACTGGCCTTCAGTAAGTACTATAGTACTACAGAGTACATAGTACTGGCCTTCAGTAAGTACTATAGTACTACAGAGTACATAGTACTGGCCTTCAGTAAGTACTATAGTACCAGTGTTGTTTTTGGCAGCAAAGTTTGATTTAGTTTTAGTTTTAGCCATTGGAAGAGAAAGTAGTACCATTTTTGTTTTAGTCACATTTTAGTCACCTGGAATGTTTTAGTGTTATAGTCTAGTTTTAGTCCACTAAAATGTCACGCTATTTTAGTCGACTAAATCTACAGTTGATTTAGTCGACTAAAATGTGTTTCGGCGGGTCTTGATGCCGTCGTAATGACTGTTCTTACACTTGCTGAAAATAGCCGTTCTACAAGCTCACAACTGCGACGCGTTGTGAGCTTGTAGATCGGCTATTTTCAGCATGCAACCAATTGTAAAATGACTCATACTGGATCTCTTGTCCACTAGTCCCTTCCTGACATTTTAGTCTAGTTTTTATTTGTTGACGAAATTGTCAGTATATTTAGTCTTAGTTTTAGTCACCATAGCTTAGTTTATAAATTGTCAGTATATTTAGTCTTAGTTTTAGTCACCATAGCTTAGTTTAAATTGTCAGTATATTTAGTCTTAGTTTTAGTCACCATAGCTTAGTTTAAATTGTCAGTATATTTAGTCTTAGTTTTAGTCACCATAGCTTAGTTTAAATTGTCAGTATATTTAGTCTTAGTTTTAGTCACCATAGCTTAGTTTATAAATTGTCAGTATATTTAGTCTTAGTTTTAGTCACCATAGCTTAGTTTATAAATTGTCAGTATATTTAGTCTTAGTTTTAGTCACCATAGCTTAGTTTATAAATTGTCAGTATATTTAGTCTTAGTTTTAGTCACCATAGCTTAGTTTATAAATTGTCAGTATATTTAGTCTTAGTTTTAGTCACCATAGCTTAGTTTATAAATTGTCAGTATATTTAGTCTTAGTTTTAGTCACCATAGCTTAGTTTATAAATTGTCAGTATATTTAGTCTTAGTTTTAGTCACCATAGCTTAGTTTATAAATTGTCAGTATATTTAGTCTTAGTTTTAGTCACCATAGCTTAGTTTATAAATTGTCAGTATATTTAGTCTTAGTTTTAGTCACCATAGCTTAGTTTATAAATTGTCAGTATATTTAGTCTTAGTTTTAGTCACCATAGCTTAGTTTATAAATTGTCAGTATATTTAGTCTTAGTTTTAGTCACCATAGCTTAGTTTATAAATTGTCAGTATATTTAGTCTTAGTTTTAGTCACCATAGCTTAGTTTATAAATTGTCAGTATATTTAGTCTTAGTTTTAGTCACCATAGATTAGTTTATAAATTGTCAGTATATTTAGTCTTAGTTTTAGTCACCGTAGCTTAGTTTATAAATTGTCAGTATATTTAGTCTTAGTTTTAGTCACCATAGCTTAGTTTATAAATTGTCAGTATATTTAGTCTTAGTTTTAGTCACCATAGCTTAGTTTATAAATTGTCAGTATATTTAGTCTTAGTTTTAGTCACCATAGCTTAGTTTATAAATTGTCAGTATATTTAGTCTTAGTTTTAGTCACCATAGCTTAGTTTATAAATTGTCAGTATATTTAGTCTTAGTTTTAGTCACCATAGATTAGTTTATAAATTGTCAGTATATTTAGTCTTAGTTTTAGTCACCGTAGCTTAGTTTATAAATTGTCAGTATATTTAGTCTTAGTTTTAGTCACCATAGATTAGTTTTCATTTAGTTTCCGTCGTTCTGGACAGGACCCCCTTTTTGGTGTTTTAACTAACCCATTCTGACCTGAGATCAGATTCATACGAGGTTTCCACTGGACACACACTGCTCTGATTAACCCATTCTGACCTGAGATCAGATTCATACGAGGTTTCCACTGGACTGACCCACTGCTCTGATTAACCCATTCTGACCTGAGATCAGATTCATACCAGGTTTCCACTGGACTGACCCACTGCTCTGATTAACCCATTCTGACCTGAGATCAGATTCATACCAGGTTTCCACTGGACTGACACACTGCTCTGATTAACCCATTCTGACCTGAGATCAGATTCATACCAGGTTTCCACTGGACTGACACACTGCTCTGATAAACCCATTCTGACCTGAGATCAGATTCATACGAGGTTTCCACTGGACTGACACACTGCTCTGATTAACCCATTCTGACCTGAGATCAGATTCATAAGAGGTTTCCACTGGACTGACCCACTGCTCTGATTAACCCATTCTGACCTGAGATCAGATTCATACGAGGTTTCCACTGGACACACACTGGTCTGATTAACCCATTCTGACCTGAGATCAGATTCATACGAGGTTTCCACTGGACACACACTGGTCTGATTAACCCATTCTGACCTGAGATCAGATTCATACGAGGTTTCCACTGGACACACACTGGTCTGATGAACCCATTCTTACCTGAGATCAGATTCTAAAAAATGTCAGTCGTTCTTCGATTTTTCAAAAAAAATAGCAGACCTACAAGCTCGTATCGCGCCACTCGGTGGCGCGCTATGAGCTTGTAGATCTGCTATTTTTCAATAGCTAAAGCACGACATGATGCTAACACCAAAATGGGTTCCCGTTCAGAATGGGTTTTAGCTAAGCATTATGTTACACTTTAGCTATTGAAAAATAGCAGATCTATAAGATCTAGTAGCTCATAGCAGATCTAGTAGCTCATAGCGCTAGTAATACTGCTAATACTACTACTGCTAGTAATACTGCTAATACTACTACTGCTAGTAATACTGCTAATACTACTACTGCTAGTAATACTGCTAATACTACTACTGCTAGTAATACTGCTAATACTACTACTGCTAGTAATACTATACTAATACTACTACTGCTAGTAATACTGCTGATACTACTACTGCTAGTAATACTGCTAATGCTTGATCCTGATGTCTCCAGTGAGTGCAGAGGACTTCTGTTATGTTATGTTATGTTATGTTATGTTAATGCTTGATCCTGATGTCTCCAGTGAGTGCAGAGGACTTCTGCTACACGTCACTGGGAGAGAACATCTTCATAGACGGAGTGAACGACGCTGAAGATCTGGAGAAGACCAAGGAGGCTTTCTCCCTGCTGGGTACGCACGCACGCACGCACGCACGCACGCACGCACGTGTTGTTGAGCACACACACAGCTTAACGTCATGGCTGTGTTGTTGAACACACACACACAGCTTAACGTCATGGCTGTGTTGTTGAACACACACACACACAGCTTAACGTCATGGCTGTGTTGTTGAACACACACACAGCTTAACGTCATGTCTGTGTTGTTGAACACACACACACAGCTTAACGTCATGGCTGTGTTGTTGAACACACACACAGCTTAACGTCATGTCTGTGTTGTTGAACACACACACACAGCTTAACGTCATGTCTGTGTTGTTGAACACACACACACAGCTTAACGTCATGGCTGTGTTGTTGAACACACACACACAGCTTAACGTCATGTCTGTGTTGTTGAACACACACACACAGCTTAACGTCATGGCTGTGTTGTTGAACACACACACACAGCTTAACGTCATGGCTGTGTTGTTGAACACACACACACACAGCTTAACGTCATGGCTGTGTTGTTGAACACACACACAGCTTAACGTCATGGCTGTGTTCTTGAACACACACACACACAGCTTAACGTCATGGCTGTGTTGTTGAGCACACACACAGCTTAATGTCATGGCTGTGTTGTTGAACACACACACAGCTTAACGTCATGTCTGTGTTGTTGAACACACACACACAGCTTAACGTCATGGCTGTGTTGTTGAACACGCACACACAGCTTAACGTCATGGCTGTGTTGTTGAACACACACACAGCTTAACGTCATGGCTGTGTTGTTGAACACACACACAGCTTAACGTCATGGCTGTGTTGTTGAACACACACACACAGCTTAACGTCATGTCTGTGTTGTTGAACACACACACAGCTTAACGTCATGTCTGTGTTGTTGAACACACACACACAGCTTAACGTCATGGCTGTGTTGTTGAACACACAGCTTAACGTCATGGCTGTGTTGTTGAACACACACACACACAGCTTAACGTCATGGCTGTGTTGTTGAACACACACACAGCTTAACGTCATGGCTGTGTTGTTGAACACACACACACACAGCTTAACGTCATGGCTGTGTTGTTGAACACACACACAGCTTAACGTCATGTCTGTGTTGTTGAACACACACACAGCTTAACGTCATGGCTGTGTTGTTGAACACACACACACAGCTTAACGTCATGGCTGTGTTGTTGAACACACACACACACAGCTTAACGTCATGGCTGTGTTGTTGAACACACACACAGCTTAACGTCATGGCTGTGTTGTTGAACACACACACAGCTTAACGTCATGGCTGTGTTGTTGAACACACACACACAGCTTAACGTCATGGCTGTGTTGTTGAACACACACACAGCTTAACGTCATGTCTGTGTTGTTGAACACACACACACAGCTTAACGTCATGGCTGTGTTGTTGAACACACACACACAGCTTAACGTCATGGCTGTGTTGTTGAACACACACACAGGTGTGAATAATTAATATTAACTGTGTCCAGGTGTGTTTATAACAGTGATTAATCAACAGTGATTCATTAACAGTGATTAATTAACAGTGATTAATTAACAGGTGTGAAGGAAGCCAGCCAGGCGCAGATCTTCAGGATCATGGGGTCCATCCTCCATCTGGGGAACGTGGAGATCTGTTCAGAGCGAGACGGAGAGTCCTGTCGCATCCCGGTCAGTTCATTTCAGTCGACTAAAACTGTCCCGTCGGTTCATTTCAGTCGACTAAAACTGTCCCGTCGGTCCATTTCAGTCGACTAAAACTGTCCCGTCGGTTCATTTCAGTCGACTAAAACTGTCCCGTCGGTCCATTTCAGTCGACTAAAACTGTCCCGTCGGTTCATTTCAGTCGACTAAAACTGTCCCGTCGGTTCATTTCAGTCGACTAAAACTATATCCTGTAACTAACTGTTCCTGTGTCTTCAGGAGCAGTGTTTCCTATAGCTGTAAATAACGTTGGTATCGCGTGTGTGTGTGTTTGTGTGTGTGTGTGTGTGTGTGTGTGTGTGTGTGTGTGTGTGTGTGTGTGTGTGTGTGTGTGTGTGTGTGTGTGTGTGTGTGTGTGTGTGTGTGTGTGTGTGTTTTTCAGTCGGACAGTGTCCACCTGCAGCACTTCTGTCGTCTCCTGGGGGTGGAGCTACAACAGATGGAGCACTGGCTGTGTCACCGCAAGCTGGTCACCACCTCGGAGACCTACGTCAAGAACATGTCCTCCAATCAGGTGAGACTATAGAACTTGTCCTCCAATCAGGTGAGACTATAGAACATGTCCTCCAATCAGGTGAGACTATAGAACATGTCCTCCAATCAGGTGAGACTATATAGAACATGTCCTCCAATCAGGTGAGTCTATAGAACATGTCCTCCAATCAGGTGAGACTATAGAACATGTCCTCCAATCAGGTGAGACTATATAGAACATGTCCTCCAATCAGGTGAGACTATAGAACATGTCCTCCAATCAGGTGAGACTATAGAACATGTCCTCCAATCAGGCGAGACTACCAAGAACATGTCCTCCAATCAGGTGAGACTATAGAACATGTCCTCCAATCAGGTGAGACTAGAGCATGTCCTCCAATCAGGTGAGACTATAGAACATGTCCTCCAATCAGGTGAGACTATAGAACATGTCCTCCAATCAGGTGAGACTATATAGAACATGTCCTCCAATCAGGTGAGACTATAGAACATGTCCTCCAATCAGGTGAGACTATATAGAACATGTCCTCCAGTCAGGTGAGACTATACGTCAAGAACATGTCCTCCAATCAGGTGAGACTATATAACATGTCCTCCAATCAGGTGAGACTATAGAACATGTCCTCCAATCAGGTGAGACTATAGAACATGTCCTCCAATCAGGTGAGACTATAGAACATGTCCTCCAATCAGGTGAGACTATAGAACATGTCCTCCAATCAGGTGAGACTATACGTCAAGAACATGTCCTCCAATCAGGTGAGACTATAGAACATGTCCTCCAATCAGGTGAGACTATATAGAACATGTCCTCCAATCAGGTGAGACTATAGAACATGTCCTCCAATCAGGTGAGACTATAGAACATGTCCTCCAATCAGGCGAGACTACCAAGAACATGTCCTCCAATCAGGTGAGACTATAGAACATGTCCTCCAATCAGGTGAGACTAGAGCATGTCCTCCAATCAGGTGAGACTATAGAACATGTCCTCCAATCAGGTGAGACTATAGAACATGTCCTCCAATCAGGTGAGACTATATAGAACATGTCCTCCAATCAGGTGAGACTATAGAACATGTCCTCCAATCAGGTGAGACTATATAGAACATGTCCTCCAGTCAGGTGAGACTATACGTCAAGAACATGTCCTCCAATCAGGTGAGACTATATAACATGTCCTCCAATCAGGTGAGACTATAGAACATGTCCTCCAATCAGGTGAGACTATAGAACATGTCCTCCAATCAGGTGAGACTATAGAACATGTCCTCCAATCAGGTGAGACTATAGAACATGTCCTCCAATCAGGTGAGACTATACGTCAAGAACATGTCCTCCAATCAGGTGAGACTATAGAACATGTCCTCCAATCAGGTGAGACTATAGAACATGTCCTCCAATCAGGTGAGACTATACGTCAAGAACATGTCCTCCAATCAGGTGAGACTATAGAACATGTCCTCCAATCAGGTGAGACTATAGAACATGTCCTCCAATCAGGTGAGACTACCAAGAACATGTCCTCCAATCAGGTGAGACTATAGAACATGTCCTCCAATCAGGTGAGACTATAGAACATGTCCTCCAATCAGGTGAGACTATAGAACATGTCCTCCAATCAGGTGAGACTAGGTGAAGAATCTCCAAAGCGGCCTTGGAACGTCTCGGGATCCCCCAGGAGGAGGAAGTCACTAATGTTGATCTGGAGAGGCTTTAAAAAAAAATAATTAAACATATGTTTATTGATTTCTTTTACAGTACAAAGAAGTATTTTCAAAACAATTGACATATATTTTTCCCCCCCACAAAATATTATCACGAAATGTTTTGACAATAATAAATACAGAACACAAAAATAAATAAATAATGACAAAACGAAAAATAAAACGAAAATAAAACGCATTACATACAGTTAACCAAACAAATACACAATATCCGTCACAGTTCCCTACCCCCACCCCACAGCTGACTACTCCAATTAACCACTATAGGGAGGGAGACGCATTTATTCATGTATTATTATCTATTAATTTATTAATTGTGAAAACTATGATCTCCACCTCTCTCTCTCTCTCTCTCTCTCTCTCTCTGTCTCTCTCTATCTCTCTCTCTCTCTCTCCCCCTCTCTCTCTCTCTCTCTCTCTCTCTCTCTCTCTCTCTCTCTCTCTCTCTCTCTCTCTCTCTCTCTCTCTCTCTCCCTCTCTCTCTCTCTCTCTCTCTCTCTCTCTCTCTCTCTCTCTCTCTCTCTCTCCCTCTCTCCCTGTCTCCAGGCCTTGAACGCCCGTGACGCTCTGGCCAAACACATCTATGCTCACCTGTTTGATTGGATCGTAGAACACGTCAACGTGTCTCTGCACACCTCCACCAAACAGCACTCCTTCATCGGGGTGTTGGATATCTATGGGTACGCACACGCACGCACGCACACACACGCACGCACGCACGCACACACGCACGCACACACACGCACGCACACACACACGCACACACGCACGCACGTTCAGTGTCTTTGCTCAAGGACACTTGGACACTAACTCTGGGGGAGCCCACAGGGATCGACCCGGGGAACCTTGTGGTCCATCCGGCCACTCTACCGCTGATCCACTGCTGATCCGCCCTGTTCCGGACCAAACCCGGGAGACATATTATTTTTGCTCTCTTAACCTCGCTGAGATTACGATAAAGTCGGTGATGATCGCTCGCTTCATATTCTGAACGAGAGGCGTGTTGTTGAAGTCAGAATAGAGAGCTCAGTGTATCCATCAGGTCAGAACCACGGTCTCTAATCCTGGTCTCTATACTGCCTCCCCCTGGCCAGCCGGGGCGCCTGATGGAGGGGAAAGGAACTGGTCTCTATACTGCCTCCCCCTGGCCAGGCGGGGCGCCTGATGGAGGGGAAAGGAACTGGTCTCTATACTGCCTCCCCCTGGCCAGCCGGGGCGCCTGATGGAGGGGAAAGGAACTGGTCTCTATACTGCCTCCCCCTGGCCAGCCGGGGCGCCTGATGGAGGGGAAAGGAACTGGTCTCTATACTGCCTCCCCCTGGCCAGCCGGGGCGCCTGATGGAGGGGAAAGGAACTGGTCTCTATACTGCCTCCCCCTGGCCAGCCGGGGCGCCTGATGGAGGGGAAAGGAACTGGTCTCTATACTGCCTCCCCCTGGCCAGCCGGGGCGCCTGATGGAGGGGAAAGGAACTGGTCTCTATACTGCCTCCCCCTGGCCAGCCGGGGCGCCTGATGGAGGGGAAAGGAACTGGTCTCTATACTGCCTCCCCCTGGCCAGCCGGGGCGCCTGATGGAGGGGAAAGGAACTGGTCTCTATACTGCCTCCCCCTGGCCAGCCGGGGCGCCTGATGGAGGGGAAAGGAACTGGTCTCTATACTGCCTCCCCCTGGCCAGCCGGGGCGCCTGATGGAGGGGAAAGGAACTGGTCTCTATACTGCCTCCCCCTGGCCAGCCGGGGCGCCTGATGGAGGGGAAAGGAACTGGTCTCTATACTGCCTCCCCCTGGCCAGCCGGGGCGCCTGATGGAGGGGAAAGGAACTGGTTGGAATAACGTGTTCCTTCCACGCGCTACGTCCAACCAGGGAAACTCCCCCCTGTCAGGTGTAAAGGAGCAACTTGGACACTCAGGCATGAAGGAAGCATGAGTTCAAGTCCGTTGCTCTCCCCTTGTCCCCCATATATGGGGACTAGGTTGGTCTCCCCTTGTCCCCCATATATGGGGACTAGGTTGGTCTCCCCTTGTCCCCCATATATGGGGACTAGGTTGGTCTCCCCATGTCCCCCATATATGGGGACTAGGTTGGTGGAGGGTGTGTAGAGCCCAGGATCACATTAGATGATTGACACAGGGGTGAAAAATGGGTTACAAAATCGTGGGATAAAAAATATATAAAAACAACGGACAGCTCCTTAGATTTCGCGCGCCGAGCCTTTCTTTGTGAACGCTGAACAGGGAAGTGAACGACGACGCGCATGCGCGAAAGAGCTTGAAGTTATGGTGCAGAGGGAGAGGCCAACTCCGGAAAAAAAAGAAAAGTCTGATTTTCATATTTGTAATATGTTTGTAATGTTTTATAATCTCAGGTTTGAGACGTTGGAGGTGAACAGTTTCATAATGTTTGTAATGTTTTATAATCTCAGGTTCGAGACGTTCGAGGTGAACAGTTTCGAGCAGTTCTGCATAAACTACGCCAACGAGAAGCTACAGCAACAGTTCAACTCGGTGAGACACACAACAACATAATTATAATAATTATAATAATAATAATAATGTTATTAACGTCATTTTAATCATGTTAAACTTTGCCACAGTTCAACTCAGTGAGACGCACAACAACATAATTATAATAATAGAACTATAAACTAGAAGTGCACTCTGTCGAGTGCATACTTGCTTGTTGCACACTAGTAGGCCATGAATGGCCAACTAGTGCGCAAGCAGAGCACGCAAGTACTTTTGACCGCTATAAACTGTCAAATCTCAGTATCTCTGTGAAGGAACGTTAGACATTTCTAATTATTAGGTGTAAAAAACATATCGTCATTACGTCACCATCGAAAACCAATTACACTCTGGCATTGGGTCCTTTAATCCACATATTTCTTACGTCATCATTGAGAGCTAGTTATACATATACGTATATGTATTTGTAAATTGATTAGCGGTATACTGTGGTTACTTTGCGCCTACGGTCCCAGCCAACCCGCCACTTTTGATGCGTATGCACCGTCCCAGCAAATTGTGGCAGTGGTGCCAGATTACATACATGTATACACAGGAGCATTACCTTTAATCCTCCCAACACTAAAACATATCGTCATTACGTCACCATCGAAAACCAATTACACTCTGGCATTGGGTCCTTTAATCCACATATTCCTTACGTCATCATTGAGAGCTAGTTATACATATACACACCATGTACTCTGGTCCCAGCAAATCAGGCACAATTTGCTGGGACAGTGCATACGCATCAAAAGTGGCGGGTTGGCTGGGACGGTGCATACGAGTCCCGGGCGAAACTTGCGCGCTCTGCTTGCGCAAGTAATAATGTTATTAACGTAATTTTAACTGGCTTTTGATGGTGACGTAATAAAGATAGGTTTCAAATTACATACATGTATACATACAGACATTACCTTTAATTCACCCGACATTAAAACATATCTTAATTACCATCAACATCTAGTATATATACCTCAGCATACGCACATTCGTACGAGCTCGACCACAGTATTTGTGCGCTCTGCTTGCATGAGTAACAAGTAATACTAATAAGATTGAATGTTTTTCAGCATGTGTTTAAGCTGGAGCAGGAGGAGTACATGAAGGAACAGATTCCCTGGACTCTGATCGACTTCTACGACAACCAGCCGTGTATCGACCTGATCGAAGCCAGGCTGGGGATCCTCGACCTATTGGACGAGGAGTGTAAGGTAGGAGGGGTCTGGGGACCCCCGGGGGTCCACTATAGGCAGGTAGGAGGGGTCCTGGATCTACTGGACGAGGAGTGTGAGGTAGGATCTGTAGATCTGCTAGATGTAAGGTAGGAACCTCATTCAGCAGCCTCTAGGGGCCCAGACGGTTGAGCTAACCGTCAGCCTGGCTCAGAGGCCTCTAGAGGCCCAGACGGTTGAGCTAACCGTCAGCCTGGCTCAGCAGCCTCTAGAGGCCCAGACGGTGGAGCTAACCGTCAGCCTGGCTCAGAGGCCTCTAGGGGCCCAGACGGTTGAGCTAACCGTCAGCCTGGCTCAGAGGCCTCTAGGGGCCCAGACGGTGGAGCTAACCGTCAGCCTGGCTCAGAGGCCTCTAGAGGCCCAGACGGTTGAGCTAACCATCTGGGACGAAGACTTCAAAAATATATAGCAGATCTACAAGCTCTCATAGCGCGGCACTCTGTGTCTCCCCTGAACGCAGCATTAATCCGTGTAGAAATCCACGCCTCGAACATAACTGATCTACAAGCTCTCAGTCGTGTTGCAGCGTGACACGTTGAGAGCTTGTAGATCTGCTTTTTCCCCCCCTCTGCACGTCTGTGTTGTTTTCCAAGGTTCCAAAGGGAACCAATATGAACCGTCCTTGTTGTTTCAGGTTCCAAAGGGGACGGACAGGAACTGGGCTCAGAAGCTGTACGCTCAGCACGGTGCCAGCGCTCACTTCCAGAAGCCTCGCATGTCCAACGAGGCCTTCATCATCATCCACTTCGCCGACAAGGTGAGACAGACCCTGTAAAACACCTCCACACGTCCCAGACTCTTCTCCCTTCTCTTAAACACCCTGGACAACGCTCCACACGTCCCAGACTCTTCTCCCTTCTCTAAAACACCCTGGACAACGCTCCACACGTCCCAGACTCTTCTCCCTTCTCTAAAACACCCTGGACAACGCTCCACACGTCCCAGACTCTTCTCCCTTCTCTTAAACACCCTGGACAACGCTCCACACGTCCCAGACTCTTCTCCCTTCTTTAAAACACCCTGGACAACGCTCCACACGTACCAGACTCTTCTCCCTTCTCTAAAACACCCTGGACAACGCTCCACACGTCCCAGACTCTTCTCCCTTCTCTAAAACACCCTGGACAACGCTCCACACGTCCCAGACTCTTCTCCCTTCTCTAAAACACAGTTTTTTATGTGTTTTGGTGGCAGGTGGAGTATCAATGTGACGGCTTTCTGGAGAAGAACCGAGACACTGTCTATGAAGAACAGATCAACATCCTGAAAGCTAGTAAAGTATGAACTGGAGGGGTGGGGGGTGATATATAGCAGAAGATGCAAATAGTAGAGAGAAACGCATAGGCTACTTGGATTGGTCTTAATTAAATTGAGCTTATTTTATTTATTAACAATAAACAACATGACCAAAACACAGAAGTGTAGCAGCCTTCATGAAATGCAGTGACGCACGAAAGTTTAGGCTTATGATAAAACGGCTGCCTGGCAGTTATTAGCCTACCTCTCAAATCAATCAATGACAGCTGGTGTTCAGCTCTATTCCATCATGGAACTAAAAACAAAAATCAATAAATAATGGCAGGCCTAAAAGCATGGGCGGAGCTTGAGGGGGTTCAGGGGGTGCACTGCACCCCCTGGCAAAATAATTTTTTTTTTTTTTTTTTTACTTAACTTCTGGCTTCTGACTGTAGTTTGTAGTCATCTCTCTTATCATGATATGATGACTCGCTGTACGGCTGTAGTGCATGTGTGTATGTGTGTGAGCTGCTGTACTACCTAAATAACTCATTTTAGGGGTTAGGGCATTGTAAAAACGCTAAAATAATAAAATAAAGGTCAAAACAATCGGGTGTTGTTGGCCAAGCAGCCGCACCCCCAGGCATCAAGTTCAAGCTCCGCCTATGCCCAAAAGTAACCGTTTGGCTACCATTCAAAGTGTAAACGAACGGCATTTTGCCGTAAAATTAACTGAAATAAAGTGTCATTTAATGGAGGGTTTATGACTAGGGCTGGGCGATATGACAAAATCTCATATCACGATATAGAATTTATTTTATCACGATAACGATATACTCACGATATAGCATATTTTTTACGATACCTATTTTTTTATCTAAAATAATTGATTTTTGTTCAGGTCGAGTACTTTACTGTACTTGGGCTGTACTGTACTGTACTGTACTGTACTGTACTGTACTGTACTGTACTGTACAAGCTCTCCTCCCTGGCCTCTGTCTGTGTTAGGCTGCACAACAGTGACACTTGGTGGTGACAATAGTTATGCTATTTCCGTGCTCGGATACAGGGACAGGGACACACATAGCTGTCTATAATGGTTGCACCACTCAAAAAACAATTAAATTCACATTATCCAGTCTACTTGAATATATACTATGAATATAATACTGATGCCCTTCCCATGCACAGACAGGCCCAAAGCAAGTACAAAAATATTACAAAATAAAATGTATATAATAATAATTAGAGGCTGAACTCAATTGTTCAGCCTCTGTAGACATTTTTAAAGCACAGCTCAAGACCCACTTCTACAACATTGCTTTTAATTGATATTTTATTTTTTGTTATTCATGTCCTCACTGTATTGCATCACTGCTTGTTTTTTAATGTCGTTGCCTTGCTTTTCTTTTTTTCTCCATTGCTCTGTAAAGCACTTTGAGAGCTGCATTTCATGTCATGAAAGGTGCTATACAAATAAAGTTTTATTAGTATTATTAATAATAATTATTATTATGACAATGAAAAAGAAAAAAGAAAGAAATAAGACGTTGACATTCAGACACAGAAGTACAGGCCTGTGTCTGCATTAAATTGGCTTAAGGAAAAAATAAATATCTCATGTCACAGTTTGTCACTACAGTTGTTTCAGTTCATTTAAGCTCTGTATAGGGAATCAACATGTTCTGTTGTAGTTATAGTTTAGTTTGTTAAAGACGTTGGGCAGCTTAACGATGTTTAATTGACTACAGGCGAGAGTGAGAGAGAGTGAGAGAGAACGCGATCTTGTCGTCAACTCTCCACTGTGCGTATATGGGAGTCTGGGACGAGTGGGGCTTTTTCTTTTCCTTTTTTTTGATGATCACAACAAAGTCAGCGTCTTGTGTTGTTGTTGTAAGCTGTTGCTGAATTAAGGACTTTTCAAATGGAATAATTTATTTGGAACAATAAAACAAGACAGACACGTCGCAGCAGGAGGACTGCACAGGTAAGAGGAACGTCTTCGTCTTGGAAGAAGTTTGCAGTGCACCCGACGACGGACAAGCTTATTGTTCAACTGTGTAAAACATGCGTGGCTCACGCAATTTATCAATTTGACCCAACATGAAACCTGCATTTATAACAGTGAATGACCGGTTACTTTAGGGCGCGTTCGGAAATAGCGCACTAGGCGCACTGTGCAATGCAAACTGATAGATGAGTTCGCTCCGGTGTGGTATTTCCGAACGTGCCCCTTACACCGCTCTGAATCTCGTCAGCCATCATCTCCCTTCATGTAATCAAAACCACTTCCATATCCATACAATGGAAGACGTTGCCCCTCTTTTACCACCTCGGCTTGTGTTGTGGTCGTGTTGGCCTTAGAGTATATAATAGAGAAGACATCCGAAAGGTGTTGGCTCACTGTTTTCAGTGCGCGCGGTGGGCTGCTGGGCATGCCGTATATAAGCGCTGTGACGTAAAATACTGCCGTAAAGCGAAACGGCGATATAAGCGATATAGCTTTTTTTTCGTGATAGACATTTTCTATCGAAAATACGATATATATCGTCATATCGCCCAGCCCTATTTATGACAGCAGCGAGACGAGCGCTTTCTGCGAGGCGCACGCATGGCTCGCGGACCAAAAGACGACACTTTGCAATCGGAGCCGCCTTGGAGAAATGCGAGGCCCTGTGCTTTAATAATCAATTTGTTAACCCTTGGCCTACAATTCACGGAAAAACGGAATAAATCGAAAAATCTAAACCTCCCGTTAACGGAAAAAACGGAATGACAATCAATATCAGTTATCGCGGGGTCAAAAGAGCAAAAATTTATATTTTTTCGCTAATATCACTAATGTTGGATGTAATTTACCAAAAAACGGCCGAAATCCGCGTGATCGTGCGCTATCGTGCACGCGCGCCATCTCTATGTGCGTCGCTGTAAAAAATGTGATATTTTGCGATCTTTTGGGGTTGATTTGAGGTTAATTTGACTTAGTTATGAAAAATATAGCATTAGCTTAGCAATCCGGACCAGCCAAGCTATTGACTAGGGTCAAAATACTACAGGATGTTGTTGATCGTTGAACCGGAAGTGACTTAGGAAGATCCGTCTATTTTAGCCAAAATCAGCATAATGGTGCTTTCCCGCCATCTGGTGGCGATTTGAGAGAATACATTTGCAATGAATGAAAAAAAAGAAAACATCTCTTCAATCCACCAGATCTTTCTTGTATGTTAAAACGATGAATTAAAAATATGCCAATTTGTTACCCAAACAAAATAATTGGGACTGGTAGTCCAAGGGTTAATATCCAAAACTATACAAAAATGATGAATGATCACACAAGGACAAACCTTATTAGAAAAAATATACTGTATGAAAGCCTTTTGAAATTTCTATATTGTAGGTTACTTGCAGGTGCTGCCAAATAAATAATTAGGCCTCATGTCATGCAGTCAGTTGCGCAAATATAGGTCAGATCAATTAGCAGAGCGGAGCAGCTTGGAAATATGCAAAAAAAAAGAATGAAATATGTAATTAAATAGTTAATATCAGCAGATCATTATATATATTCATATATATTTCAGTTCCAGATGGAAACAGATCATTATATATATTCATATATATTTCAGTTCCAGATGGTAGCAGATCTGTTCCAGGACAAACAGCCGGTCGTCACCGGTTCCTCCTCCAAGCCTCCCAGCAGGGTGAACGTCAGATCTGCCAAACCCACCCCTAAGACCCCCAACAAGGACCACCGCAAGACCGTAGGACTGCAGGTAAACCCACCCCCCTAAGACCCCCCTAAGACCCCCAAACC